>NC_050574.1:48376799-48676799 GCF_011100635.1 Trichosurus vulpecula
CTAGGCAATCAGCAAAACGTATTAAGTCCAGATTTGTAGCATTTTCAGATTTCTGAGATTGAAACATTCACAATGAAAATTTAACAGTCAGGGGGCAGCTAGGTGGCATAGCCGAAAGAGCCCTGAACCTGGAGTCAGGAGGACCTGAGTTCAAATCCAGCCTTAGACATTTACTAGCTGTGTGATCCTGGGCAAGTCACTTAACCCTGCTGTCTCTAAAAAAGGAAAGAAAGAAAATTTAACAATCAGCTCTCCCAAGCTGGTTCAGTTGGCTCTAGCATACCCTTGCATGGACAAAAGTTTTCTAAAGAAATCTGGGGAGTTTTGTGAGGGGCAAACTCAACAAAAATCATCAGGCCTAAATGGGAGCAACAAAAACTCTAATGTGATTTTGGGCTTCCATAAGAGAGGCTGAGCTCTGGGAAATAAAGAAGAGATGGCCCCACTATCCTCTGCCTGAGTCAGGTCACATCTGGAAAGCTGTGGCCAGTCCTGGGCGTCGGGATTTGGGAAGGGTATCGCTAAGCTGGCCAGGGTCCAGAGGAGGCAACCAGAAGGATGAAGGAACTTTCCGTGATATATTGAAGGTGGGCTGAAGGACTCGGGGTGTATAGCCTGAAGAAGAGGGCAGGAGAGCCGAGTTCAAGTGTCTGAGGGCTGTTTGTGTAAATGAGCGATTGGGCGTATTCAGTCTGGGTCCAGAGAGCCACCAGGAGCTTGTAGAAAGTGCAAGAAGGCAGATCTAGGCCTGTGGTCAGGAAAAGCCTCTTGCAATGAGAGCTGTCTGAAGGTGGAATGGGCTGCCCGGAGGGCGGAGGGCACCAAGCAGAGGCGGGATGGCTGCACGTTGGAGATGGGTTCCAGGACAGGGGCCTCTGTGGGTCCCCGCCAACCCTCCAATTCCATCATTCTGTGTTTCCTGGATGCTCCTACCCTCTCAGGGTGATGGGAGACATCCTTCAGGAGCTTTCTCCCTCTCTGTTCTGGAAGAGGCTAAGTTGAAGTGAGAGGTGGGAGAGAAGGCTATCCGGTTTGGGAAAACCAGGGAGAAAGGGCCTGGGACGGAGGGGAAATGCCATCTGATGGCAACATGGAACAGCAGCTGGGTGGGTGACTCAGAGAGCTGTTTGGCCAGGACTCTCCGGAGACAGCAGCTGCGCCCTGGCTTTCCTCGGGATGCCTGGGCAGGCCGCCTCTTCTCCCTCCCCGGCGGGGTCTCTGGGCCCAGCCTGAGCAGCTGTCCAAACCCACAGACACCAGGGTGGAAAATGACAGTGACAGGAGCCAGGGGCTGCAGCTGGAGGCCAGGAGGCCTGGGGGACACATTCTGCTGTCCTAAGAATCCCAGCTGGGAGGGATCCTTGGGGAATGTGCTAAAGAACGTGTGTGTGTGTGTGTGTGTGTGTGTGTGTGTGTGTGTGTGTGTGTGTGTGTAATGGGCATAGTGTGTGCGTGTTTGTGACTAGGTGGACGCGTGTGCAGGGTGTCCTGACCAGATCGCCCACAGCTGTCTGCAGCAGAAGGCCCCTCCCCACGATCCACACCCTAGGGAATCCAGACAGGGCCTTCTCCTGATCCCAGCCTCAGGCCAAACCCCATCCTTGTCCTAAGCAGACAGTAGCAGTAGACAGCCCTTCATGTGGCTCTCCATGACCTTCTGAGCTAAGGAGTGAAATCTTTTCATCACCATTTTGCAAATGAGGCAGCTGAGGCTTCAAACGTGACCATAGTCACGATAGCTAGTGAGGACATCACATGCAGGATTTGAACCAATTCCAAATCGAGTTCTCTTTCTCTGCAGTGCATTCATGTAGCCATTTAGTCCTTTCAGTCAGTCAGTTGTTTTTCAGGCATATCTGATTGATTCTTCATGACTCCATTTGGGGTTTTCTTGGCAGAGATACTGCAGTGGTTTGCTATCTCCTTCTCCAGCTCATTTTACAGATGAGGAAACTGAGGCAAACAAGGTTAAGTGACCTGTCCAGGGTCACACAGCTGCTAAGTGTCTGAGGCCGGATTTGAACTTATGAAGATGAGTCTTCCTGAGACCAGGCCCAGTGCTCTGTGCACTATGGCGCCCCCTAGCCAACTAGACCCCTGAGTCAGGGAGATTAATTCAGAAGCTGTTAAAATAGTTTTAATTTCCTCTCCTTGCCCCTCAGCCAGGGCCAGATTATTTTGCCTAGAAGGTTGAGCAGTTTAGCTGGTGATCCTGGCCTTAAAGTCCCTTCCTATTTCTGGGCTTCAGTTTCTTCATCTGGAAAATGGAGCCTATGGACTAGATCAGGGGTGGGGAACCTGCAGCCTCGAGGCCTATGTGGCCTTCTAGGTCCTTGGGTGCAGCCTTTTGGCTGAGTCTTTTTGGCCGAGGCTTTTACGAAGGGGATTTGTTCTGTGAAGTTTGGGTTCAGTCAAAGGGCCACCCTTGAGGACCTAGAGGGCCAAGTGTAGCCTTGAGGCTGCAGGCTCCCTATCCCTGATCTAGGTGATCTCTTCTATCCAGTGATACCAGGCAGTCCCCTGTAGTGAAAAGAGCTATAGCTCTCAAGTCAGAGAAGACCACCTCTCGTGCTTACTACTCATGTGACCCTGGGTAAATCCCTCACCTCTCCGGCCTCGTCTGGAAAATGAGAGGAATGACCCAGACGGCCCCAGAGGTCCCTTCCAGGATCCTATAAACTGGGGGGAGCTCTTAGAGGCAGAGGATGTGGGGAGGGGAGGGGCCTTATGGGTGACATTCTTGGTGACATCATAAAACAAAGGTAGAACTCTGCACAGTCCCCACCCCATCCCACCCTCCAAGGCTCCTAAATCAGTGCAGTTGGTGATGCACAAGGCCCCACGGCCCCTTGGGGCAGCCTGACCCTGCTTCAGGACTGGCACCAGCCCGAGTCCCAGGGTTAACAGCAGCAGGCGGCCTGGGTGGCTCCCTCCTTGCCAGCTCTTTCACTGGGCTGTGATTTCCCATCCCTCCCATCTGTCTGGCTTGGGAGGTAAAGCTAGTGATCCGTTCAGCCGCTGGCATTTATTCCCACAGCAATTATCCACCATTGTTGTGGCAACCTGGCAGATGCTGGGCGTGGGGTTGGGAGGAAGGCTCCCTGGTGTTAATTACACCCGGGGTAATTGTGAGGAAACAAAAGGAGGAGGTTCAGAATTGCTGGGTGACCACTAACTTAATCCTGCTCATCGTTCTTCATCCTCCCATCCTTGGAGCCCCAGAGAGCCAGGAGAGGCAGGATTGCCTGACAGGCAGGATTTCTGGGGTCTCTGGCCCCTGCTCCAGCACCGGGCTGGCTCCAGCCCTTTCCCATTCTGGGTCATCCTGGGCAAGAACACCTTCCAACTTAGTTCCTTGGTTTCCTCTTCAGTAAAATGACCTCCATAAGCCCTCCTAATTCTAACTTTCTGTGGTCTATGGTCTTCCTAGCTCTGACAGTCTAAGTTCTAAGCCCTCCCAGCTCTGACATCCTGTGTTCTGAGGGCCCTCCCAGCTCTGACATCCTGGGTTCTAAGGGCCCTCCCAGCTCTGACATCCTGTGTTCTAAGGGCCCTCCCAGCTCCAACATTCTGTGTTCTAAGACCCCTCCCAGCTCTGACATTCTGTATTTTAAGGTCCCTTCCAACTATGACATCCTGTGTTCTGAAGCCTTTCCTAGTTCTGGCATTCTATGTTCTAAGGTGGCATTATTTCTTTAGATTAGCTCTTCAGAGCACAGGACCCTGAGAAGATTGGATTTGGGGACTGGGATTTGATGAGGAGGAGAAAGAGGTCTGAGGGTCAATCCTGCCAGTTCCAGGGAAGGCCTTAATGGCATGAAATGCCTCCTGGGGGTAAGGGCCATCCAAGACAACATACACCTTCTTCCTCATTTCACCAGTACTCAGCTCCTTCCCACGAGGGTCTGGTCTCCAACTCACCCTTCCTTACACTTACACTTACAGGCTCATCCCTCCCTCGTCCAGCCCCAGACGCTGAAGACAGCTTTCCTGATCTGGATCTCCTCCTTCCTCCACCGCCCCCTCCAGCCTTCCTGCTCCCGCCAGATGAGGAGGGTCTTGCCCAGGGAGGGGATTCACTCTCAGAAGACCTACAGCAGCTGCACATGGTGCCTCCACCTCCCCCTCCACAGGTACTGCAGCCGTAGGAAGCTCAGCAGCCTTCTTGCCTCCCCCACAGCCTTGTTGGATGGGCAAAGACAGAGGCTGAGAAGGGGGGCGGGGATCTTTGGCCTTAGAGACTGTTGGACCTGCTCCTTAACCTCAGTGGAGCTCCTAAAGCCTTAGAAATGAAAGATGTACTGTGCTTATAAAGGCCCCAGAGAAGGGGAGCCCATGCCCTTCCCCAGCATCCTTTCCAATATGTGATAATAATAATAATAACATGGGGCAGCTAGGTGACGCAGTGAATAGAGCACCGGCCCTGGAGTCAGGAGGACCTGAGTTCAAATCCGGCCTCAGACACTTGACACACTCACTAGCCGTGTGACCTTGGGCAAGTCACTTAACCCCAATTGCCCTGCCTTCTCTCCTCCAAAAGAAAACCCCCAAATAATAATGCTAATGATGGTAAAGTGCTAAGAGTAGTACTGGCGATCATAATGATGATGATGACTCACTCCTATTCCCTGCTTATCAAGCAGTTTATATCCTTGCCGCATTTCATACTTACAACGTCCCAGGGAAGCTTGTAGTGGAACAAGTATTATCTCCATTTACTAGATGAAGAAACTGAGGCCTAGAGATGTCAGATTATTGCCAATCACATAGCTTGTAAGTGGAGTCTGGAGCTCAAAGCCATTCTCGACTCTTTGGTGTAGGCATCTTTGCACTGTACCACCATCCTCACTGTTTGGAAGACATTGCTCATGTCTGTCCAGAGCATCCTGTGCAAAAGAAGGACCCTCTGTTTCTTAATCTGCAAATGAGAGGGTAGGAATAAATGATCTCTAAAGTTCCTCCCGGCTCTGACAGTCTGTGCTCTAAGGGCTCTCCCAGCTCTGACAATCTGCGTTCTAAGGGCTCTCCCAGCTCTGACATCCTGTGTTCTAAGGGCCCTCCCGGCTCTGACATCCTGTGTTCTAAGGGCTCTCCCAGCTCTGACATCCTGTGTTCTAAGGGCCCTCCCAGCTCTGACATCCTGTGTTCTAAGGGCCCTCCCGGCTCTGACAGTCTGTGTTCTAAGGGCCCTCCCAGCTCTGACATCCTATGTTCTAAGTCTCTCCTAGTTCTGACATTTTATGTTTTATGGAATTTTTTTTGCTCATAGACCCTTTGGGCAGTTCTGGTAAAACCTGTGCACTCTTCAGAATAATGTTTTAGTCATTTGTTTCAAACCGATAATTGAAGGAAATAATGAATTTCACCAAAAAAGAAAAAGATGGGGTTTTTTCCCATCCCAGTTCATGGAATCCTTTCGGGTCTGGAGACCCCAGGCTTAGAACCCCTATTCTGAAGTCTCTCTCAGCTCTGATACTGTGTTCAGAGGTCTCCTCCATCTCTCCTCAAGTATTTGAAAAAGGCTGAGCCTTCTTCTCAGCCCCAGAGAGCATAACTGAGAGCCCTGGGAAGGTGAAGCTGGAAAGAGACAAACTGAGGCTTGATGCCAGGAAATACTTCCTGTTAGAGCTACCCCAGCCTCTAGGGGGAGCAGGATCCCCCTCACTGAATGTCTACAGGCCAAGATCAGATGACCTCTTGTCTGCTATATTGGACGAGCTGGCTGCTGCCTCCCTTCCAACTGTGAAATCCTGTGATTTGAACATTCGATGTCCTCAGCTCCCTTCTAGCTCAGACATTCCATGTTCTGTGATGCTACAAAATCCATTTCTCTTGCTTTTGTCCTCCGCAGAGAGAGGACACAGCTGGTTTCCCATCCTGTGGGATGGGAGTCCATCCCATCACAGCCATCCTGTGATAACCAGGCACTTTAGCTTGTGTGTAGGCCAGTGGGAGTACGGGAGAAGGGCTGGAGAATGGAGGGGTAAGAATTACCCATGTATCTACAGAGAGGGGCTCAGGCCAAAGGCCACAGGGCCCAGGGGAAGGCTAGGTCTTGAGCAATTTCTTTGGAACTAGGAGCATGGTACTACGGGAAAAGCCTGGGTCTGAGAGCACGGAGACCTGAGTTCTAGTCCTAACTCTGCCACTAATTTGTCCTATGACCCTGGGGAAGTTCCTTCCCCCTACACCAGGGTCTCTGTTTCCCCATCTTTAAAACGGAGATGAAAATAGCCACACGGTCAAGGGGAGAATCCCATTGTAATAGATGCGCTTTGTCTCTGCAAAGATGTGAAGTCCGTTAATGCAGGGCACGAGGCAGAGCCAATGGCATGCCCTTACTGGGACCCGTGGGCATTGGGTTTTTTTGCTTTTTGTCTCCATCATAGGCCCTACCTGAGTCCCACCAGCTCAAGCCTCGGCCCAATCATCTCAAGGGAGTAGAGGAAGAGTTGCCACCACCTCCCGAAGAGCCAGACCGAATCCCAGAGAGGGAGGAGTCCACAGGTATCTCCGTGGGTAGTGGGCAGGGGCGAGAGCCTTCCCAGGCAGTCAAGTCCTGGGAGCTTGCCTACTCTGTTCTGGAACGGATGGAGGTATCAGGAATAAAGAGGAGAGAGGGGTGCTTGTTACTGTCCGTGCAGGTGAAGCCTGAAAAGGCCTCGGCTTTGGTTTTTCCTCTCAAAAAATGAAAATGTTAGACCGTGTGATTCCTAAGGTCCTTTCTGGCCCTGATATTCTGTGTTCTAAAGCACTTCCCAGCTCTGACATTCTGTGTTCTAAGGTCCCTCTTAGCTCTGATATTCCACATTCTAAGGCACTACCCAGCTCTAACGTTCTGTGTTCTAAGGTCCCTCTTAGCTCTGATATTCCACATTCTAAGGCATTACCCAGCTCTGACATTCTGTGTTCTAAGGGCCCATCCAGCTGTGATATTCCATGTTCTAAGGCACTTCCCAGCTCTGACATTCTGTGCTCTAAGGGCCCCCCCAGCTTAGATAACCTCTGTTCTAAGACCCCTTCCAGCTCAGCAAATCCTCTGAATTCTCTGTTTTTCCAATAATTCAAGCCTGACAAAGTATATGACACACTCCCCTAAGAACCACACAGTGTGCTCTCTCTGTCCCATTGGTGGTTTGCTTTTAATGCTAATTAATTCTTCATACCCACAAAGCACCACTACAATGTGAATTGTTATTATCAGAGAGCATCCCTCTTTTGCCTTACCTAGAGCCATGCCAGGTTCTTTGCACCTTCTTTAATTAAGGGTACTCCGGTGCTTTGAGAAAGGTTTTGTGTTCACTCAGGACAGACTCCTGACTCTCCCTCTGTCCCATCCTACAGACATCTGTGCCTTCTGCCACAAGGTAGTTTCCCCCCGGGAGCTGGCCGTGGAGGCCATGAAGAGACAGTACCACGCCCAGTGTTTCACGTGCCGGGCCTGCCACCGACAGTTGGCAGGCCAGCGCTTCTACCAGAAGGATGGACGGCCCCTCTGTGAGGCCTGCTATCAAGTAAGTATCCCCTGGTCTGGCCCTTGGGGAGGTCTGCTGCAGAAAGGCAGAAGGAGAAAAAAGGCAGAGGACCCATGGGATGATCGCTTTAGAACTGAGTGGGACCCTCAAGGCCACTCTGAGAGTTCTATTCCCTCATTTTACAGATGAGGAAACTGAGGTCCATAGAAGTTATGTAGCAAGGGCTTACCAGTCCAACCCAGGTCCTCTGGCTTTGGAGCCAATATTCTTGCCCTTGCACCATGACAGGCTGGAAGATGGGAGTTTGATGAGGGGAAAGGGGTGGACCTCCAGAGGAGCTCAAGATGAGAGAACAGGAAAGGCCTAGACGGGCCCTGAGAGAAGAACCCATTTAGAAGGAATCTAAGTCTATGTTGACCCAAAGTGTGTTCCCTGCACCTGGAGGCCTTCCAGAAGAGGCTACAGGACCGCTTGCCAGCAATGTTGTAGAAAAGGATTCCTGCTGCATGCCCGGGTTTGATTAGATGGCTCCTGGGGTATCTTCCCAACTGGAAATGCTCTGATTCTTTAGGAAAGCAGAAAGGCCAAAATCCAATAAGTAAATGGAAGGAAGGAAGGAAGGAAAGAAGGAAGGAAGGAAGGGAGGGAGGGAGGGGGGAGGAATGAAGAAAGAAAGGAGAGAGAGAGGGAGAAAGAAAGAAAGAAAGAAAGAAAAAGAGAGAGAGAGATAAGGAACAAAAGAAGGGAAGGAAGAGAGGGAGGAAGAAAGGAGAGAGAAAGAGGGGAGACAGGGAGGGAGGGAGAGAGAAAGAAAGAAACAAAAGAAGGGAAGGAAGAGAGGGAGGAAGGAAGAGAGAAGAAAAGAGAGGAAAAGAAAGAAAGGAGAAAAAGGGGAGGGGGGAGAGAGAGAGAGAGAGAGACAGAGAGAGAGAGAGAGAGATTCCGGTTCTTTGCCTTCACTAAAACCTTCTGACAAGATTCACCATGGCCTCCTCCACTATACTTTGGCGGATAGCATGTTGGACTTGGAGTCAGGAAGACCTGAGTTCAAGTCTTTCCTCAGCCCCTTACTAGCTATGTAACCATGGACAAATGACTTAACTTCCTTCAGCCTCAGTTTCTTCCTCTTCAAAATGGGTTTAATAATAGCACCACCTTTGCAGAGTTGTTATGAGGATCAAATGATTTGACATGTGTAAAATGCTTTGTAAGGCCTGGGTGTGGTTTTGTTATGGCTCGATGAGAAGAATGGAGAGAGAGGGGAAGAAGGGTACACATGGGAGAGAGGGAAGGAAAAGAAAGATTAGGGGAAATGTTCTCATAATTATGGTGTGCTAGTAGATAGCTACAATACAAAGAGAGAGGAATGGGAGGAGCAGCCGACACAACTCCCTCTCAGCTGAACTGGTTAAAGGAAGGAAGAATACACACAGACACACACACACACACACACATGCACATGCATACAAACACAAACACACATACACCCATATGCACCCACGTACACACTCACATACAGACAAACACATATGCACAAACAATACACACATGCACACACATACATACACATGCACACAAACACACACAGGGTTGAGTAATACATTTCATTCAGAAATACATTTCATTCCATAGAAAAGTAAGAGGGAAAGTGAAAAAGTGGGGAGGGAAATTTTATAGCTTCTTGGAGACAGCAAAGAATGAGAATTTGAGAAGGCATTCATCAGTTGGGAAATGGCTGAAGAAGTTATGGTTTATAAATATGATGGAATAGTATTGTGCTGGAAAGAATGATGAAGGGGATGATTTCAGAGAAACCTAGGAAGACTTGTATGAATGAATGCAGGGTGAAATGAGCAGAACCAGGAGCACGGCTTCCACAGCAGCAATATTGTAAAGGCAAACAACTTTGAAAGATTTACGAACTCTGATCAATACCCATCTCAGTTCTATGGAACTAGTAATGGCATGCTACTTACCTCCTGATAAACTCAGGAATGAGATGGATTTTTTTTTTTGCACACATGCCCGATGGGGAAGTTTGTTTGCATTGGCTGTACATGTTTGTAATTGTAATGGGGTTTGTTTTTCTTTAGTTCTCAAGTGAGGGGGCAGGGCTCAGGGATTGGGTGGGAAAGTGAAAAGGCAGATTTTTGCTGATTGAAAAAAAATGAAGTGCTTTATAAATCTTAAAGTACTGTATATAAATGTTAGCTATTATTATGATATTTGTCTTTTTGTAGAAAGTAAAATTTTGCGATAATCTCACCCCTCCTTTTCAGCATCTGAGAGGCCCCAAGGTAAGCCCCAAATAGTAGCATGGTGGAAAGAGGACAGGATTTGTAGTCACAGAGCTTGGGTCTTTTTCTGGACTTCAGTTTTCATATGTGTAACATGATAGGATCAGTGAGGGTCCCTTGCAGCTCTAAATCTGATGCTTCCCAGAGGTCTCTTCTCGCCCTTTTGGGGGCAGCCCCCAGTGGGCAGCCCCTTCTTCAGATGTGGCTGTCTTCCCCCAGGACACTCTAGAGAAGTGTGGCCGGTGCCAGATGGTGGTCCTAGATCATGTCATCCGAGCTCTGGGCCAGACCTTCCACCCAGACTGCTTTACCTGCGTGGTATGCTCCCGACGGATTGGAGACGAGAGCTTTGCCTTGGATGAACAGGAGGAAGTCTACTGTTTGGATGACTTCTACAGGTATAATTCCATTGGGAGCTGGGGGTGGGGGGGGAGGAGGGAGGGAGACCCATTAGAGTGAGAAAAGATGGAAGGAACCAAAGAAGAGAAGCTGGGGGGGTGGGATGGGTGTGGCAAGGCAGGGAGGTAGGAAGAAGACATGGCCACTGGCTTCAAGTATTTGAAGGATTGTCATTCTGCTGGTCTCCCAGGACAAAATAATGGGGAAAAAACATGGAGGGGAAGTTATTCAAACAGTCAAATGGATTCATGACTTCATTGATTTAGAAGTTCCCTCCTGGGGCAGAGATCACAGCCCATCCCCCCCTGCTCATCCAGGATGACTCTTGTCCATGTCTTCCCATAAGTTTCCCATAGGGGCCCCTCCCGATATTCTGGAGGGCCTTCTTTGATTTCTTCTGGATACCAGTAGAACCTTGGGACTATCTGTTATCCCTCGATAGATCCCGTGTTAGATCTTTTTCTTAAAATTTTCTTAAATTTTTAAAAAAATTTTATTACAAATATATTTTATTTATTATTGTGTTTAAGGACTAGGTCTCCCTATCTCACCCAGCACCTCATGGCCCATTCCCACTGCTGATCAGCATAGGAGCATTGGCCTGTGTGTTTCTGACAACATTCGGTTTCTTTATATTGTGCTTTTCATCTACGCTGTTGTAATCGTTATATTTATTTCCCCCCCTGGTTCTGCTGACTTTATTTTACATCAGCCTCCCCACACTCCTCTGTCTTTCTCATATGTATTATGTTTTTTTGCAGCATAATAATAATATTTCTTTCCATTCTTGTACTACATCTTGATAAGCAATTGCCCAAATGATGGGCACCCTCTCTGTCTCTAACAAGAAATCGGATGGAACGGGGCTGTCAAGACCTTTCCTGCCTTGGTCCCTCAGCCTAGTGTTTGTACCTTCCTTAAGGGGCTTCTGGAAATACATATGGTTTGACCTGGGCTGAAGCCAGCTGTTGTTACCCAAGTCATAGGATCATCCATTTAGATCTGGAAAAGACCTTAGAGGCCACCTAGTTCAATCCTTTTACAGAAAAAGAACTGAGGCCCAGAGAGGTTAAGACAACTTGTCCAGATTGCGAATAGCTGAGCCAAAATTCTAACCCAGGTCATCTGGCCCACATCCACTGCTCTTTCTGCTGATTCTGAGTCTGAATGGCAAGGGCAGGACTTTAGAGATCACCTAGTCTGACTTTTCCATTTTACAGAATAATCAGGTGAGGCCTAGTCATTTTCCCAACAGTGCACAACTAAGTATGTGTGGAGGTCAGAGAAGGAGGAGCTTTGCTCAAGGAAACCAGTGAAAATTATTTGGAACCAGCGGTGACCATCAGAGTTAGGATATGGAAAAATCTGGCTTTTACCACCTGGGAAGTTAGCTGAATCAGGATCAGAGCTGGGAAATTCAGGGCTCTCCTGTTGTACCAGTCAACAGTCAATCAATCAACATTGATTAAGCACCTACTATGTGCCAGCCACTGTGTGCTAAGTGCTATTGATTAAAGGTTTACCACACTAGGTGGCGCCATAGTGCATAGAGCACTGGGCTTGGAGTCAGGAAGACTCATCTTCATGAGTTCAGATCTGGCCTCAGGCACTTACTAGCTGTGTGACCCTGGGGAAGTCAGTTTGCCTCAGCTTCTTCATCTGTCAAATAAGCTGGAGAAGGAAATAGCAAACCACTCCAGTATCTTTGCCAAGAAAACTCCAAATGGGGTCATAAGAGTTGGACACAACTGAATAACTGAACATATCAGACACCATGTTGAAAATCATATTAATAAAGAAAGGCAGAAATGGCCCCTGTCTTCAAGGGGCTCACATTCTTTTTTTTTTGGAGGGGGGAAAGCAAGGCAATTAGGGTTAAGTGACTTGCCTAGAGTTACTAAGCTAGTAAGTGTCAAGTGTCTGAGGCCAAATTTGAACTCCTGACTCATGCTCTATTACTGTTCCACCTAGCTGCCCCTAGGGGCTCACATTCTAACAGGGGTGAAAACACACAAATAACTAGGTATGTCCTGGGGATATATGGAGTAGATAGCTGGTAATCTCATAGGGGAAGCCACTAGCAGCTGAGGGGACCGAAAAAAGCCTTCTGAAGAAAGTGGCCTTTGAGCTGAGTCTTAAAGGAAGCCAGAGATTCTCAGAGTCAGAGATGAGGATGGAGGAGGAGGATGGTGTGTCATGTGATCAAGGAGGCCAGTGCAACGGGATTGGAGAGTACCTGGAAGGAAGGAAGGTGCAAGAAGACTGGAGAGGTAGGAGGGGGCCAGGTTATGCTGAGCTTTAAATGCCAAACAGGATTTTGTATTTTATCCTGGAGATAAGAGAGAGCCAATGGGGTTTACCTGGGGTTGGGAGAATGTGGCCAGACCAGTGTCTTATGAAAATC
This sequence comes from Trichosurus vulpecula, assembly GCF_011100635.1. Classification (NCBI taxonomy): domain Eukaryota; kingdom Metazoa; phylum Chordata; class Mammalia; order Diprotodontia; family Phalangeridae; genus Trichosurus; species Trichosurus vulpecula. The sequence goes on from NC_050574.1 coordinate 48,389,375, forward strand.
ACTTTGGCAGTTGAATGAAGGATGGGTTGGAGTGGAGAGAGACCCAAGGCAAGCAGACCCACCAAGAGCTACTGCAGTGGTCCAGGTGTGAGATGATGAGGGCCTGTACCAGAGTGTTGGCTATGTCAGAGGAGAGAAGGAGGGGGTGTACATAGGAGATGTTTGTTGGAAAAGTAGGCATGACAAGATTTGACAGTATGGGATGAGTAAAAGGAGGGAGAGGTGACACCAGGGTTGCAAGGCTAAGTGACTCAGAGCCCTTGAGTAATAGGGAAGTGTGGAAAGGGCTTGAGTTCCCTTTGGGACATGTTGGGGACATCCATTTCAAATGTCCAGGAAGCAGTTGGTGATATAGAACTGAAGCTCTAGATGGATCCTAGAACTAGATTTATAGATCTGGGAATCATACATAGAGTTAAGGGTCACAAAGTGAGAGGAATTAGGGGGAGAAGAGAAGAGGACTCAGAGTAGAATCTTGGGGGACACCCATGGTTGGGAGGGATGCCATGGATATAGAGCCAGAAAAAGAGTTCACCTGATTAAAACCCGTTGTTTTTACTTTAGTGGAGAGGGAATGAGGCACAGCACTTAACATAGTACCTGGCACATAGTAGGTGGTTGGTAAATATTTCTTGATTATTGATTGGTTGAGATAAGTTTTGGTAGGAAGAAATACTTCAATGGGAAAGGTTTAGACAGTGGTGTCTAACTGAAACAGAAACTCATTCCTACAGGCTGCATAGTGAGTTAGAAAACCACAAATTAACGTCATCTATGTCCTATGTATTTTTATTTTGTTAAACATTTCCCAATTACATTTTAATCTAGTCCTGGCATTGTTGGGGAATTTTGTGGGCCTCTTGTGGCCTGCCATCCACCAGTTTGATTCTTCTGGTCTCAAGCATGGAACACTGCCTAGGCCCTCAGTTTTCTCATCCATAATACAAAAAGATTGGGCCAGATTAGAAGTCCCTAGCCTTTTTGTGCATCCTGGGCCCCTTTGGCAGTCTGGTGAAGCCTGTGGACCCTTTCTCAGAGTTGTGTTTTTAAACACATAAAATGCATAGCATCACAAAGGAAACCACATGTATTGAAAAATGGTTACCAAAATAAATAAAACACCAAGTTCATGAAGCCCAGGTGAAGAGCCCCTGGACTAGATGGTTTCTAAGGTCTCTAAGGACCATGAGACTCATCCTTTTTATGTGTTATCTCCCCCATTAGAATGTGATTTCTTTGAGACCAAAGACAGTCTTTTTAATGTGTATCCTCGGTACTTTGCATACAGTAGGCACTTAATAAATGCTCTTTCATTTACTCTTACTCTCAAGTCCTATGATCCCAATTCCCCAGGGTTCCAGTAGTTCCCCTTTCCTCTGGGGGGGGCCTAAGATTCTGAGGCCTCAGAGGTCTTTGGTTCTGAGGTCATTGGGCCCCACAATCAAGAAGCCAGGTCCCTTCCAGCTCTAAAATGCGATCTTCCTATCAGGATAATAAAGGGTTGGTGCCCCAATAGGAGACAGGGAGAAGGACTAAACAGGACTGAGGCTGAGAACAGTGTTGCTGGCTACTAAACTAGCCATGTGACTGTATTCAAAAATCACTTTTCCTCCCTGGGCCTGTTTTCTTCTCTGTAAAATGGGGATAATATTTGTACTGGCTTGGGTTTGGAAAAATCATGCAGTACTTTTAATGATGCCCCAAACTGCTTTATGAAAGAAAGGTCCATCACTCTCCTCCTGGTGATGCAACATAGCCACAAGTCATGGAGTACTGCAATCTGAAAAACTGTGGGTTGCTCAAAAAAAGTAATGGAGAGGTGAAGGGTCAGCATGTGTGGGATGTATCACATTACCAGTGAAGATCTGTCTAGAAGAAATCCTGTAAAAGATCATGGATTTAGAAAGTATCTCAGAGGCCATCTTGTCCAAACCTTTATTTTACAAATAACAAAACTGAGACCCAGGGATTTGCCCATAATCACACAGGTAATAAACATCAAAGGTATAGTTTGAACACAAGGTCTCCTGATTCCAAAGCCACTATTCTTTCTACTGTCCTATGCTATCCTCCAGTAGAATCAGCTAGATACATGACTAGAAGAGGCGGGCCAGGTATATAGTTGATGGAATGGATGACCAATGGGATATCTGCACTCTGAGCCCGTACTAGCGCCATGTCAAGAGATTCAGAGGAAGGCCCCTTTTCATGCCACCCACACTGCTCTCTCCAAAGTTACCCATGATCATTGACAAATCCAATGGCCTTTTCTCTATACTCTTTCTCCTTGACCTCTCTGCAGCCTTTGACACTGTGGATCCCTCTCTCTACCTTGATATTTTCTTCTCTCTATCTTTTCAGGCTACCTCTCTCTCCTGGTTCTCCTCCTGCCTACCTTACCATTCCTTCTCAGTCTCCTTTGCCGGATCCTCTTGCAGATCATACTCTCTAATCATAGATGTCCCTCAAGGCTCTGTCCTGGATCCTCTTCTCTTCTCTCACTTTACTATTTCACATAGAGAATCCACTCCAAATATTCACATGGACTATTTGTGCCTGACCTGTGGTAGAGCATTCTGAGCTCATATTGGTCTGATCAGCCACGGAATCTAACATAGTGATGTCATTTTGGTCCTCTTCAAGAACGAAGGACAGCAACCAACAAACCAACTTCACTTGGTGATATCATCAGCTTCCATGGATTTAATTAGCAACTCTGTGCTGATGGTTCTCAAATCTCCCTGTCCTGCTCCAACCTCTCTGCTGCCCTCTAATCTGGCATCTCCAACTGTCTTTTAGACATCTCAAACTGCATGTCTGGTAGACATCTTAAACTCAATGTGTCCAAACTGAATTTATTCTCTTTCTCCCTAAACTATCCCACACTCCTACCTTCCCTGTTACTGTAGAGAGTATCACCATCCTTCCAGTCCCTCAGGCTCATAACCTAGGAGTCATCCTATATTTTTTACTCTTTCACTTCTTCCCCCACCATATCCAATCTGTTGCCAAGGCCTGTTGATTTCACCTTTGTAATATCCCTCAAATCTGCCCCTTTCTCTTCTGACACTATTACCACTCTGGGGCAGTTCCTGTTCACTTCACCCCTGTTTTATTGCAACAGCTGCTGATGGGTCTGCCTGCCTCCAGTCTTCCCCCTCTCCTCCCTTACATCTATCAGATTGGCTAATAGGAGAGAAAAGGAAAATAATAAATGTTGGAGGGAATGTGGGAAAATTGGGATACTAATGCATTGTTGGTTGAGCTGCGAACTGATCCAACCATTCTGGGGAGCATGGAACTATGGAACTATAAACTGTGCATTCCCTTTGACCCAGTGATAACACTACTAGGTCTATACCCCAAAATAATTTTTTTTAAAAAAGCAAAAAGGATATATTTGTACCAAAATATTTACAGCACCTCTTTTCATGGCCGCAAAGGATTGAAAATTGAGGGGACACCCATTAATTGCGGAATAGTTGAACAAGTTGTGGTATAGGATTGTAATGGAATACTATTGTGCTATAAGAAATGATGAGCAGGATAGTTTCAGAAAAAACCTGGAAAGGCTTACATGAACTGATGCTGAGTGAGGGGAGCAGAACCAGGAGATGATTGTATACAGTATAGAGTCTGAATGCAGATCCAAGCATACTATTTTTCACTTTCTTTATTTTTCTGTGGAGTTTTTTTTTTGGTCTGTATTTTCTTTTACAACATGACTAATATGGAAATGTGTTTTGCATGATTGCACATGTATAGCCTATATCAAATTGCTTGCCCTCTCAGGGAGGGAGAGAATTTGGAATTCAAAAATTTTTTAAATGTTAAAATTGTTTTTATATGTAATTGGGGAAAAAATAAAACATTATTCAAAACAAAAAAGTCTCTCCCTACTCCAGTTCATCCTCCATTCAGACACTACAGTGATTTTCCTGAAGTGTAGGTTCAATCATGTTACCCCTTACTCAGTAAACTCTAGTGGATGCCTGTCACCTCCGGCAGCAAATACAAAATGCTGTTTGGCATTCAAAGCCCTTTCTAATCCAGCCTCCTCCTACCTTTCCAGTCTTCTTACACCTTACTCCCCAATATATACTCTTCCATACAGGGACACCAGTTTCCTTCCTGTTCCACAAAGACAGTCCATCTCTTGGCTCTGGGTATTTTCTCTGGCTTTTCCCCATGCCTTGAATGCTGTTTCTCCTCAGCCCTGACTACTGACCTCCCTGACTTCCTTTTTTAAAACAAATCATTTATTTATTTTAACATTCATTTTAATAAGATTTTGAGATTCAAATTTTCTCCCTCCAGTCCTCCCCCACCCTTGAGAAGGCTGTCTGTATATCAATTACACATGTAAAACCATGCAAAACACATTTCCATATTAGCTGTGTTGCAAAAAAAAAAAAAAAAAGTGCAAAAAAACTATGCTTCAGTCTGCACTCAGTTTTCTCTCTGGAAGTGGGTAGCATTTTTCATCATGAGTCCTTTTGGAATTTTCTTGCATCACTGTATTCATCAAAGTAGTAAAGTCGTTTACAATTCATCATTGTTACAATATTGTTACTATGTACTATATTCTGCTTCTGCTCACTTGGCTTCAGATCAGTTCATATAAGCTTGACTTTCTTTAAATCCTAACTAAAATCCCATCTTCTACAGAAAGTTATTCTCAATCCCTTTTAATTCTAGTGGGGCAGCTAGGTGGTGAAGTGGGTAGAACGCTGGACCTGGAGTCAGGGAGACTCATCTTCCTAAGTTCAAATCTAGGCTTAGACACTTACTACCTGTGTGATCCTGGTCAAGTCATTTCATCCTGTTTGCCTCAGTTTCCTCATCTGTAAAATAAGCTGGAGAAGGACATGGCAAGCCACTCCAGTGTCTTTGTCAAGAAAACCCCAAATGGCGTCACAAAGAGTCAGACATGACTCAACAACAATAAACTTAATTCTAGTGCTTTCCACCTCTTTCCCTCTTAAACATTTTCTATTTATCCTGTATCTGTCTTATTTGTACATATTTGTTTGTTGTCTCCCCAATTAGATTGTGAGCTCCTTGAGAGCAGAGACTGTCTTTTGCCTCTTTTTGTATCCCCAGAGTTTAACACAGTGCCTGGCATATAGTAAACATTTAATAAATATTTATTGACTGGGTTGACTGAGGGGATCCACAAAGGACATCCCTTTGTCCCACGGAGAATAATATTTTCTGGCGTTTAAAATACATGAAGTTTAAAAAGTCATGTTTAATATTTTCCCTGTTGATTTTATACCCCCGTTTTTAAGTGGGAAGGGGGAGGGCGTGTTGCGGTTTGGCAATATGGAGGGGGCTAGCAATACCGATGCCTTTAAAAGAAGGCCATTGAATCAGACCACTAGGGGGCACAGTGGATTGAGCACTGGACGTGCTTGTTAGAAAGACCTGAGTTCAAATTTGAACTGGGATACTTACTCTCTGTTTGACTTACTCTGCATGGATTAGCTCACCTATTAACTGGAGCTCATAAGAGCACCTCCCGGGAGGTTTTTAAAGCGCTTTGTAAATCTAAAAGCACTATATAAATGCTAACTATTAAAAATACACAGAATGAAGCAAAAATAAGTTAGTTTTAAAAGCAATATATAGAATTTGTCATTTCCCTTTTCCCCTTCTAAAGTAAGCAGTATAGAATAGAAATTCACAATTTTATATACAATCCTCTTTATGGTCTATTTTTTTAAAAATGAAAATGGTCATCTTTGGGGGGGTATTCAGAATTTTTAAAAATGAAAATAATTTTATTATTTATTTATTAAAATTATAATGCTTATAAAAGGGGAAAATTGACCCTTGTGGCCCCTCTGGTTTGTATTGTGCCCTAGGCAGCTGCCCACATGGCCTACTCCTGGTTTTCTTTGTTCCAAACTTCACTGTGACTCTAGAAAATAATATTTCTCCTCTTCTTCCTTCAAGCCAAATGACCATCCAGCCATTTCCTCATCCCTGGGAAATGATACCCTGAGAAGCTACAGCTAATTACACATGTCTCTCCCTTCAGCTTCAGAGACAGAAAACAGAGATGTCAGTGGTCAGAGTTCCATGAACATCCCCAGCGACAACCACATGCAGGCAGAGTGTAATTGGTCTATGAATTCCAAATGCTAATGCTGTGATTGCCTATTTCCTTTCCTTTCTTCCACCAGGAAATTTGCACCCGTGTGCAGCATTTGTGAGAACCCAATCATCCCCAGAGACGGGAAGGATGCATACAAAATTGAATGCATGGGACGGAATTTCCATGAAAACTGCTACAGGTGTGAGGTAGGTGGGAGAGCTCTGAAATTGCCCATTCCTCCATTCATTATTCATTAAGTGCTGACTACAGGCACCCTGGAAAGGGAGGAAGTTGGGGGTATTGGGTAGTCTTTGCCTTAGAATTGCAAATTTAGAGCTAGAAGGAACCTTAGCAATCCAAAGCTGCTCCTTTTGCATATGAAGGAAGTCAGAGGTCCAGAGAAGGGAAGTTGACTCCTTATTGTCCAGGAAATAAATGGCAGAATTAGGATTTGAACCCAGGTCCTGGGACTCTAAAGTTACCATTCTTTCTACTCTTTCGCATGTGTTCTCTTCCTTGGGCTCCCAATCTAGTAAGGAGATAAGAGAAAGGCAGAAATCACTATAATTCTATTCAAGAACCATTTACTAAGTAGTTACTTTGTGTGAGGCATTATGTGGTCTCATTAATTAAATATTTTCATGTATATTTGTGTACATACATATGTATATGCACATCTGTGTTGTATTATGTATGCATACACATATGTGTCTTATACTGAGCGTACTGTACATGTGTGTATACATATATGTGCATACATGTGTATATGTGTGTATATGTGTGTATATATATGTATGCATGTATATGTCTGTGTGGATTATGTATATATAGTGGAGGAGTGGATAGAGCTCTGGGATTGGAACCAGAAAGACTCATTTTCATGAGTTCAAATCTGGCCACAGACTCTTACTAGCTGTGTGACACTGGGTAACTCACTTAACCCTGTTTGCCTCAGTTTCCTCATCTGTAAAATTCATTGGAAAAGGAAATGGCAAACCACTCCAGTATCTTTGTCAAGACCCCAAAACGGGGTCATAGGAAGTCAGACACAACTGAAAAATGATTTAACAATGAGGTTTATAAAATATTTAAAAGCTCTCTCTATACATGCACACGTACACAATATTACATATAACTATATTAGAATGTGTTTTTTTCTAACTGCCACGTGAGTGTCTGGGGACAATATTGTTATGGGGAGAGGGATTAGGGAAGGCTTCCTGGAGGAGGTGGACTTTGATTTGGCCATTAAAGGATGGGTGGTAATTCAGCAACTTAAGAGGGAAAAGGAGAGTGTGGTTGGCATCGGAAACAACAGTGGGCAAAGGTATTTGGGGGAGCGCTAGAAGTATTACAGTTTACGAGAGCGAGATCAACTCCTCAGTAAGAATGTAAGGTTCTTGTAGCCAAAGATTGTTTTGTTTTTCTTTTGTATACCAAGCGACTAGAGCTCGTGGACATGGAATTAATGCTTATTCAACATACGGTTTTAGTGGGTTCTCCAGTAGGGGGTATCCACAGCTTTGCATCCTCCTCTACCCCAGCTGGAACTAAGAGCACACCCTTGTGAAATGGTGAACCCCAAGCAGGTGGATATGCTGTCTTGGAGAGGCTAATATTAGGTTTGTCCAGCTCATGCTAGGTCACTCTATGGGCTGGAACAGTCACGGATGGGTAGGTAACATTCTCCCATTTGGGATTCTCTCTCCTCTGGCAGGGACAGGTCAACACTCTTACTGAGGATCTCTCTGATCAGTTGCCTGTATTTGCTGGCTGGGATGCTGGCTGGGGCTGGGTTGGGAAGAACCAATCTGTGTGGTTGAGGAGTTTCTCTCTTTTTCCAAGCTAACATAATAATGGTAATTCTGTGGCCCTGGGTTTGCTCCTCAGAGTAGTCTTTGAAGTAAGTGTGAAGGAGGAAAACAGAAGGAAGGGCTTCCTAAGAACTAGATTAAAAGTAAAATGTACTGCCTTGTAAGGTAGTGAAATCATTACTAAGGGCCATATGTTTTAAATCAGGAAGGTACCTCAGAGATCACTTAACTGACATCCTTCATTTCACAAATAAGAAAAAGAGAGATTTGTCCCAGAAGCCTAGCTCAGAGCTGTAGCTAGGGCAGGGTGATAGGAGCTTGGCCCACAATTGAAGAAATTTAGACCCTGGAGTTTAGGGTTGACTTGAGGCTACATTGTGCTTGCCCCAGGAGCCACAATGGCTAGTTTTATGCCTTTGGTGGAGCTAGGCTTTGAATCAACTCTGGTCTTCTGACTACAAGTTCTGTGTTCTTTCTACTGTACCACAATTAAGTCTGGATGGACTTATTTGGACAATTTTAGAGTTGATTTGTGTGAGAAAAAAATGGTGTGTGACTTGAGAGGGCAGAATTAGAACCAGTGGGATTCACATTTCTGTTAAGTGTTGAAAGACATGACTTTAGAGGTGCTTCCAACGCCAAGATTCTATAATCCTGGCATGACGAATCGTGTTAATATTGTGAACATAAACAGATTATAAATTCAATAGAATGTAAGCTGCTGGAGAGCCTGGACAGTTTCAGTTTTTGTCTCTGTGTCCCCAGGGACTAGCACAGTGACTGGCATATAAAAGGCACTTAATAAATGCTTGTTGGATTGAATTGAATCATGGTTCGGAGGAGTATTATAGACTTGTTCAAGACTGAAAATGATATTACTCTGTGGGAACAGAAGAGGGTGCTCTAATCAATCAGGAATAGGACAATTATAAAAGTTCATCGCTATAACCCATTTCTAAAGTGTTTCAGAGTTTGCATCATGATGATTTGAAGGACAGGGGAATGGATTTGGCGTCTGAGGACTTGAATCTCTGCCACTCACTACTTACGTGGCTTCAGGGTGGCGTGCTGGTAAATGGTTTGGTTTTTTTTGTTGTTGGGTTTTTTTTTAATCAACCAGGAGAAGTGTAATTTCCATTTTTAACATTTTCCCTAACCACTTTCTTAAGTCTATACAATCAATAGAACAACAAATCGAGCCCTGATTTGAAGCATTTGCCCATTTCTTAGGTGTAAATGTTCACACTGAAAATTTAACAGTTGTTTCTAGGAAAACCTATAGGAGCCGACATATCACTCAAGTGACTCAACCTTTATGGTCAACCTTACAGCTCTGTAAAATGAGGGGGCTGGATTAGATGGCCTCTATGGTCCTGACCAGCTTTGAATCCTATGAATAAATTTTTCCCAGCTTCAACAACTCATGGAGACCACTACTCGGTCTGTGTGTGATCTTGGGCAAGGCTTTCTGGGCTATAGTTTATTCTTCAGTAAAATCAGGGGTTAAACCATATGACCCCTAAGGTCCCTTCTGTCTCTATGGGAATGATTCTATAAGGTTGATGGTGTGAGTCTTAACATCTCCATTCTACAGATGTGGAAACTGAAGCTCAGAAAACCATGGTGATTTGTGCACACATCTAGCTAATGGGCTAGCCGATGAAAACTAGATATCCAATCAGGAAATACTAGAAATCAGGGCTTAGTGTTATTCCTTTGTTATTTTCTATATTTAAGAAAGTGATATGGAAAATGTTAATAACTCAGATTAAACTTCAAAGTGTGTCCTAGGCGTGTTTTTTCAGAGAGCCGGTTGTTAAACATTTACCAGCATACCACTGGTTGAATATATATTAAATTGGGAGAGAGGGAGGAAGGTTTATAGACTGGACTTTGGACATCATAGTGTTTAATCTCCTCATTTGACTGAAAGGGAAATTGAGGTCCAGAGAAATGAAATAATTTGTCCAAGATCTCGTAGCTAATAAATGTTAGTGACAAATAGGAAATAGGGAAGGGTGCTTGAAAGACCACTGATTCTGAAGACTTGGGTTCAAATCCTGCTTCTGCTACTCACTAGCTCAGCAAGTCACTGTCTGTCTCTGAGCTTTAATGTCCATGCCTGGAAAATGAGAGTAATAATGCCTTGTACACCACACCCGACTGTTGGGAGGAAAGCACTCTGCAAACCCTAAAGCCTTGCAGGAAGGTGAGCTCTTATCATCTGGTAGATTGTAAGCTCATTGAGGGCAGCCCCTGTCTTTTTCATGTGTGTATATCCCCAGCGTCTTGCCCAGAGCCTTGCATGGAGTCGGTCACTACACTAATGCTTTGTGGAGTCATTATGGGAAGGCTTTCCCAGGTCTGGCTGGTGTCTTAGCCGGAATCCTTCTCTTTTTCAGGATTGCAGGATCCCACTGTCTGTTGAGCCCACAGACCAAGGCTGCTATCCGCTGAACGACCGCCTCTTCTGCAAGCCATGTCACGTCAAGCGCAGCGCGGCAGGATGTTGCTGAAGGCACCCCATGGGCACCTGGCCCCAATCTCGGAGATCTGAGCATTTGTGATGGCTCCTGCCCTGGGGCCCTTCCTATGTCTTTGACAACCTCATTTTCCCTTCTTCGTGTACTGTTGCAGAGCTATCCTAAGTCACAGGGAGACACCCGCCTGAAGGAATGTCAGAGATATCTGAAGAGAGTGATGGGTCCTCCCCTCTACCCCCAAACTCAGGTCTCCAGCTTGAGAGAAAGCATCATGGTATTGGTGAATCATCAATAAAGATGTGTTAAGCAGCTGCTGTGCCAGGCTCTGGGCTAAGCGCTGGGGATACAAAAAGAAGTGAAAGACAGGCCCTGCCCCCGAGGACTCACAATCTACTTGGAAGAACCCTGGATTTGGAGACAAGGGACTTGGGTTCAAATTCCAGTTCTGCCATTTAGCTGTGTGACTGTGGACAAATCCCTTCATCTAGCTGGCCCTCAGCTTCCTCAGATGAAGGATTTGGACAAGGTTCTCTGACCTTCCCTCTTCCCTGAAAGGGATATTGCCCAAGATAGGAGGACTATGCATTCACATTCCCTACAGACTTTCAATTGTTCTATGCCTCCCTCCTCTCCCTCCCACCCTGGAGTGAGGGGTCCTTTCTCTATAAGAGCTTGATTGCTCCAATCAATTATGGAAAGAAGAAAGAGAGGAAAGAAGGAAGGAAGGAAGGAAGGAGGGAGGGAGCAAGAGAGGGAGGGAGGGAGGGAAGGAAGGAAGGAAGGAAGGAAGGAAGGAAGGAAGGAAGGAAGGAAGGGGATGGAGGGAGGAAGAAAGGAAGGAAGGAGGGGATGGAGGAAAGGAGAAATGAAAAGGAGGGGAGGAGTGAAGAGAGGAAAAGAAGATTTATTAGGGGCACAGAGGAAAGAGTCTGGGAGTCAGGAGACCTGGGTTCGAGTTTTGCTTTTACCATTTACCTTGCTGTGTTATCTTGGACAAGCCTTTCACTTCTCCAGTGCCCAGTTTCTTCATGTACAAAATGAGAATGTCCACTAGAGGCAATAGACCATGATCTTATGATTCTGAAAGCCCCTGACTTTTTGTGCTGTCATGGCTGGGTAGCCTGAGCAATATCGTGGCTTCCCCTGGGGAAGCCCCTTGTCCTTGCCAGATACCACAGGGCAAAGAAGGGAAACTTGCTGGTGGGAAGGAGCCGGGAAAGTCAGAAGACTTTGAGCTCTTCACAGGTAACTGCGGGTGAGCTAGCACCCCATGAACATGGAACCCTCAAGGCAGAAAGAGCCAATGTCTCCCTGCTGCCCCACATGCCAGCCCCTCAGGGCAGGTGATAAGGACAGGTCTGCTCTCGGGGGTGTCCTGGAGGAAAGACCTCAGGAGCTGGGTGTAGGGTGCTGCCCATGATTCCCCTCCTGCTTCCACCAGGCTTGTGGATCTTTCTCTCCACCCCTTTCATCCTAACACTCTCCTGAGAGCTTCTTGAGGAACCCAGGCTGCCTAAGCTTTAGCCTCACCCTCAGCCCTTATGTTGATTCCTTCACTAGAGGTTAGGCAGATGGTTGACTTTTCTCCTCAGCCTTGGGACTCCACCTCATTACTACTCTTCCTCTTCATTTGAGCTCCAAACCCTCCACCACACCTCACCCTGCCCTGCCCTTTACCCCTTTCCTGTTTCCTTTTGTGCATTGTCTTTCCCTAGAGATTGTAAGCTCCTTGAGAGCAAGGATGGTAATTTTTGCCTTTCTTTGTATCCCCAAGAGTTTAGCACAATGCCTGGAAATAGTAGACCTTAATAAATGTTTATTAACCAACTGACTGATAGGGAGGTGGGGTTGTGGTGAGCTCTGCCATGAGTCCCTGGCATTGATACTTTAAGTGCCCCAGACAATGGACAAAGCTTGTTTAGGGCCTAGAAATACTAGTTGGAGAGTCAGAAGCATCTAAGGAAATGAAAATCATCATAATAAGCCTCAAAATAACTATGGCTTACTTCAGTGTAATTCAGAATTAATTACACTTAATTCAGAATAATTAAATTCAGTTCACCAACATGTATTACCTGTGTGACTTTGGGAAAAGCACTTCCTCCCCCTAGGCCTCCCTCTCCTCTGTAGAATTGGGGAGTTGAATTTGATGGTCTCAGAGACTCCTTCCAGGTTGAAATCTATAATCCTCTGTGCCAGGCATCGTGACCAGCCTGGGTGACATGAAGGCAAAAAATGGGAAATAGTTTATTATACGCCATCTCTGTTCTTGTCTTTCCATCAGTCCTCCACAAAGGGTCTGTCCCATTCCCTGGAGGCCTTCCTTTGGTTCCCTGCTCACTTCTCAGATTCCAGGGCCATGTTGGGAGCTGTCTCTCTGTCAGCCTCATTGATAACGTCCACTGCTTCCTGGCTACATGACTGGCCCAGTCCTTACAGTGTGAACAAGGCATCCTTGGGATTTCCTTCTGGGGGACCGTTTTTGTCTACCCTGACCTAAAGAAGATGGTCTGTCCAAATCCTGACAAAAGTACGGTCTGACATGATATGGCCGTACCCACAGTGCTTTTCAAAGGAAGGATTGTGCAGTTGGGCTCTGGACAGAGCTGGGATGCTTGTCTCCTGTACTGCTCAGCCTCCCAGCCCTGCCCCTTAGTAGGCCTTTATCCGGGCTCTCTATATACTTGCCTGTAAAATGATGTCATATTCTGAAGGGCGGTTGTGATGTGTACTTAAAGTGCTATTCAAATGTCCATGATTATGATTGTGGTTGTTATTGTTGTCGTTACACCAGGATCCACGTGCCCGGTGAGCATGCCACATGCTAGAAAACTAAGGAACCCTGGTGCTGTTCAATGCCCAGGCCTTCCTCCAATTTTGTCTCCCCAGGGAGCAACAATGTGCAGCAGGGAGCCTGCTTACTGCCTGGAAAGTTTAAAGGATCACAGGGTACAGTAGAAAGAGTGCCAGGTCTGGAGAGAGAGGACCTGGGTTCAAATCCTGCCTCTGCTGATTAATCAGTTAACAGTGTTTATTAAGACTCATTGTGTGCCAGGCACTGTGCAGAGTACTGGGGATACAAAGAAAGGCAAAAAACATGGTCCCTCCCCTCAAGGAGCTTACATTTTTTTGGAGGAGCGGTGAGGGGTGGGTGGGAGGAAGAATACACAACATTGTGAATAGCTGTATGCATGCAAAATATATACCATGCAGTTGTGACTGACAATTACATAGCCTCCCAGGGCTTCAATTTATCAGTAAAATGAAGAGAATTGGGCTGAGGACTCAGGTAGCTCCAAATCTCTTCTGTAATACTTTGATTCAAGCCCCCACACTGAATCCTGCAGGAAGTGTAACAGTTCCCCTTCTCCCCGACTCACCATTCTGTTTCCCACCTCTAAGCATTCATTCATTAGACAAAACTGTAGTGACTTTTGTCTCGCTCTGATCCCTGTCCTGGCCGCTGAAGGAGCTACCAAACCAGTCTAGTAAGGGTGGTGGTGGGGTTAAGACACAAACCCACAAAGCTCTGCTTCCTGACTACACAATAAACCCATCAGAGAGGGCTAGACCAAAATGAGGTCCCAGGGACAATATTCGTTTCCAAAGAGGGGAGGCTTTCTGGAGGAGGTGGCATTTGGATTAGGCTTTCAAGGATGAGCAAGAACTGAACAAGCAAAAAGCAGGGGATGACCTTGACCTTCGCTGCAAAGTTGTCCAGTTTGACTAGAAAGAGACAGGGCTGGAAGGGAGAGCCTTGAATGCCAGACACAGGAGTTTGAATTATATCCAGTAAAGGATAAGGAGACAGTAAAGACTTGAGAAGCGCATTAAGAAACCCCTCTGTAGTCCTTCTGATCTTGGAAGGCAGCCTGGTGGAAATGTTTTGGCCCCCACAGAGTATGATTTATTCATTTGCTTCCAGCTTGCTATTTGTGTCTGGGTAAGAATCCCCAGTGACCTTTCTGCCCCAGGAATCCCAGCCCCAGGCAGCGCCTTCCTCTCTCTCATAGAAAGTCACTGTTTCTAGGGGACTTCCAGCCAGTGCTGGTGTGGAATGAGTTCAGTGTGGGCTGGCTGTTTTTCATTTTGCTTTTGGTTTTAAATAAAGTGGACTTTCCCTTTTTGGAATGAGTTCCCTAGTATCACATGGTCTGGCCAGAGAACCCAGAAAAGATGACTTGGATTCTCTGTGCCTGGGAAGTGTCTCCTTTCAACCCTAAATCCTGGGTCTGGGGATTAAGACTCAGAAAGGGAGTTGGGCCAACTCACTTCAAAGAAGACCAAAAAAAATGGTGAGTGTGTGTGCATTTTGGTGGTGGGTGGGTGGAGTTGGAGGGCTCGCTTCAATTGCTTTTAGTCTCAGATGAAATCTCACTTTCTCCTGAAAGCCTTTCAGATTCCCCTTAATGCCAGTGCCTCCCCCTCTATTATCTTTAATTGACTATGTACATATCTTGTTTGCCTGGGGTCTCTCCCATTAGAATGTAAGCTCCCTAAGGCCAAGGGCTGGTTTTGTTTTGTTTTGTCTTACAATTCTTATCATCCCCAAATCCCCATTGTTTTGCTGGCTGTCTGGCATTAAGTAGCAGCTAAATAAATGTTTATTGACTTGACTTTCAGAGAAAGTCCTGGCCTTAGTGCCTCCTCCCTTCAAACCTTCCCTTTTGAAGCTATTTCAGGCTGGGCCTTCATGGGATACCTATCCTCCGTGGGGTCAACAGGCATCCACCCAAAGTCTGGTCCTGAGCTTTATATTGGCCAACTTCCCAGGGTGATTCAAAGGAAGGCCCTTAGTAAACTTTCACGCTCTATAAAAACGTAAATTTTTATTACTACTGGTCCCCAAACTAGATTTTTTTATCAGTTCAAGGGGCACCCGGAGCCTCATTTCTAACTGGACCACCAAAGTATTTGTTTACCATGGGAATATGGGAAGCACTTGGGTGTAGACGGGTAGAGAGGAGAGATGGCCTGGATTGGAATCTGATGTAAGCTCTGATGCTTACTTTCTGTGTGGTCTGGAGAAAGGCATTTCACTTCTCCAATGGCTTCCTCATATGTAAGATGAGGAGAAGCGACTGCTCATCGTCTACCCCACCCCCCACCCCAGGGTGGTTCTATGCTTTGTTCACCTTAAGAATTGTAGAAATCGAAGTTATTATTAGTAGTCACATTGTAGCAGTGGTTTGGTAGGACTATTTCTACCAAGCCATACTAGTCTGATAAATTGGCTTCTCTAGCAATATTTCTATTAATTAGTGAGCTAAGATGGTCCAGAGCTCAAGTACCCTCTCCAACAGATGCCAGTGGGACAATGGCAAAAATTCATGGCCCTATAGCTCTTTTTTCTCTATTCCTTATCAGTTGCTAAAAATATATGACTCATCCTATCCACTATATGTGTGAATACTTTGCTGCCAGCTGGTGAGTGGATACTTCCTGACCTCAACCCCAAACTATGCTTGAGAGCCTCATCGCCTTCTGTTTGGTTGAGTTCAACATTTAGAAGTTGCCTGCCATGTGCACAACTGTATGATAGAGGAGAGAGAGTCAGAGTGAAAGAGGCAGAGAGGGAGAGGGAAAGGGAAGAAGGAGGAGGAGGGGTGGAGGAGGAAGAAAAGGAGGAAGAATAGGAAGATGAGGAAGAGGAGGGAGAGAGGCAGGATAAAACGGGGAGAGAATATGGATAGGCAATATATTTCAGTGAAGGTAGCTACCTATATGACTGGAGTTATAGGATTCTAGGTCCAGAAGCTAGGAGGGAATTCAGTCTGTTGAGTCCAACCCCCTCACTTTACAGATGAAGAAACTTAACTTGCCCATGGTCACAAAGGCAGCCAGCATCAAAGGTGACATTTGAATCTAGGTCCTTTGACTCCAGAACCAGATTTTTCTCCTGGACTGCTCTGCCCCTTCCTAGCCCTTTGTCTTGGGTCTCTGTAAGATAAAGTAATATTTACTATAGAAGGAGGCTCTCCAGTTAATATATTTAAAGGACAATGCAAATGTCAGTTATTGTGACATTACATGAATAACTACTTGCTAGGTGCAAATTAGAGCTTGGTGAGCTCATGTGAGGGAGATCATGGGATGTCAGAAGGGCCTTAGAACATAGAATGTCAGAGCTGAGAGACACCTTGAAAGTTGAAATACTAGATGTATTTCATTTTACAGAAAGTTGAAATACTAGATGTATTTCATTTTACAGAGAGGAAAACTGACCACCAGAGAAGTTGGATGGTTTATATATTGCTAAGTAAATGGGAGGTCTGCTTTTCAATCCTATTCTAACTCCATTTCTTAGTTGGCTGCTTCACCTTTGGGAAGACCAGAAACAGTGTGATTTATTGAAAAGAGTCCTAGATTTGGGGCCAGGGTGGGCCTATCACTTAGCACCTGTGCTACCTTGGGCAGGTTGCCTGGCCTCTTTGGGCCTCAGTGCCTACAGAAGGAAGGAGCTATTCCTCCTGACTCCCAGATGGAACAGCTTTCATCCTTCATTCTTTTCTTGTTTTTAACACTTTCCCCTACAAGCCTACTTAGTGTTTTGTTGAAATATTTGTTTCTGTTTGTATGTTTGGTTTCAAAAGCAGTTTCAACAAAACACTTTCTCTGGTGCAGCCTGGAAAATCCCCTTTCTCTTCTAGAAGCCTGAAGTGTAGGTTTGAGCTACCCAAGAGCTTGATGTCGCGCAGGAAATCCCCCCGCCTCCGCCTCGTTTAGCCTGGGGGTGGGGTTCCATCACTTCTCAGCACTGGCATCTAGCTCCAACATGCTTTTGCCCCAAGGCAGCCATAAGCATCTGGGGATGGAGGAGAGAGTGAGAAACGGGAGGAGGATGCTCCTCTTAGATCTGAAGCTCCCCGCTCCCCTCCCCCAGTGAGAAGGGAAAGGGGTGGATCATATGCTGAAAATTTCCCCTTATAGGCCAGCACAAAGGGGGTGGCTCTGACGTAAGCCAGTCAAATCATCTGTAATGCCCAGGAGCTATTCATAATCTCTCAGAGGTTGCCAACAGTTATGCAGTTTTCCCTCCTGGGAGATGCTTTCAAAGGCCCAAACAAAGGCTCAGCATCCATTAAGCTACTTCAATTAATCTGGAACTCCCCAAATCAACCATGCAAAATAAAATAAAGGAAAAAACCTACATAAAACAAAAAAGCTTCCTCCCCCCCAAAAAAGAAACCCCAACCAACCCAGTGAAGGCTAGCAGATTTCTACCTGCCCAGCCAATAATATCAATATAAACAAATCCACCTTAAAACAGACATGAAAAGGCCCTGCTCTTTTTCACTAAGTCCAAATTTGGCCTTCTTGCCAGGGGGACCTGAGAAGGGCTTCAGTTTGCTTTAAAAAAAAAATCGCCTTCATTTCACAGCTCCTCCCCTCCCTCCTCCTCTCCAACCCAGGGGCCATTGTTTATGACAAAGAAGAAAAAAGGAGTTGGAGGAAAATGCAATTCACCAAAACTAATCAACACATCCACGAAGCCTGACAGTAGATTGTAGAGTTCCAGACCATTAATCTTGGAAGTTACTAGGCGAGGCAGTGGAAAGAGGTCGGAGCCCAGAGTCAGGACACCAGAGTTCAAATTTGGCCTCAGATACTTCTTACCTTGTGACAGTGGGCAAATCACTCAAGCTTTTTCCTGCCTCAGTTTCCTCATCTGTGAGATGGGGATGATAATAGTCCTTAACTCCACTAGCAAAGTGCTATGCAAACCTTAATGTGTTATATGATTGCTGGCTATTATTAGTCTCCAGGAGCCTGGTGTTGTCTGGATGACCCTTCTTCGGAATCAAGTTTGGTCATTATAATTACACTGTATTCCTTTCAATTTTGAATTTTTTTTTGTTCTTTTCATTTACATTGTCATGGTGGATTCACCCAAATGCTTCCCATTTCCCATAACAAAGCTCCATCCACTAGGCCAGGTGGGTCTTACCCAGGGGGCTGCCTGCATATCACAATTTAAGGGGTTTCAATAGCACTTCCACCAAAATACCATTCTCTTCAGAAGATGCAAATTTCTTTCCCGGAGAACAAAGTCCTTTAATTTCTACCACTAAAAATCAGATTTGAAACATAAATGAATAACCAGCTTCCATTCACATGGAGCTAAGTGTCATATGAGAAAGAACACCAGATTTGGAGTCTGAGGGTTTGCTTTTGAATCCTCTCTGCCAGCCCAGTGTGACCTTGGACAAATCATTTCAGCCTGTGGATCTCTGTTTATATTTTACATATCTTAATTTATAAAATAAAATAAGGAGGTAGACCAGACAGCCTTTAAGGGAACTTCCATCTCTGATTCTGTGAATATAAATATAACACTGGATTCTTTTCTGAGAACAGGACTTTGTGGTGCGCTGGGCAGCAGAACCTGAAGGAAAGGGAAATACCACAGGGAGGCAAAAGACGAAGCGGAGCATTTATTAAGCACCTTCTATGTGCTAAGAGCTAGGGATGAAAAAAAAGGCAAAAACTGAACCTGCTCACAAGAAGCTCTCATAGCAATAGCGAAGACAACATGCAAATAGTATGTACGTATAATATTCAAACAGAGTAGGTGGTAGGTAATCTCAGAAGTTCTGGCAGCTGGGGCAGGTGGTCAGGGGAACCAGGAAAGGTCCCCTTGCAGAAGGTGGGATTTGAACTAAGTCTTGAAGGAAGCCACAGAGACAAAGTGCTAGAATTGAGGAAGGGAAGCATGGGGAGACCCAGTGCAAAGAAGGGAAATGGAAGTAGACGGACTAGGCCACTGTGGTTGGGTAATAGAGAAGGCAGAGAGGAGTACAGTATCATAAGGCTGGAAAGGTAAGAAGGAGCCACGCTCTGAAGAGCATTAAATGCCAAATAGTATTTTATATTTGATCCTTGAGATAACAGGGATGCACTAGAGTTTATTGAGTAGGGCAATGATATAGTCAGGCCTGTGCTTTAGGACAATCACTCTGGCAGCTGAGGAGTCTGATTCGAAGGCTGTTGTAATTGTCTTGGCAAAAGGTGATGAGGGCCCGTACCAGGTGGCAGCTGTGTGACTGAAGGGAATGAGATCTAAGTGACTCGTTGTGAAGCTAGAACAAACACAATCTGACAAATGATTGGATGCATTAAGTGAGAGAGAAAAGTCATTGAGAACCCTGAGGTTATGAACCAGGGTTATGGATTATGGGGAGAATGATGATGCCCTAGACAGGAATAGCAAAGTTTGGAAGAGAGATTAGTTTTGAAGGAAAGATGGTCAGTTCTGTTTTGCCCTTATGTTTTAAATGTCCACCAGGCCTAGAGGAGGAGTGGGAGATGGTGCATGGATTGTTCCTGAAGGCACAGGAGGCTTTAGGAATAGTTTGCCATCTCTAGATAGAAGGGATGTGGGAGCAGAACTTAGAAGAAATGTTTAGGGGCAGCTGGGTGGTGCCATAATGCATAGAGCACTGGTCCTGATATCAGGAAGACCTGAATTCAAATCCAGCCCCAGACACTTATTAGCTGGGTGAGCCTTGGCGAGTCACTTAACTTTTGCCTGGCTCAATATCCCCTAAAATGGGGATAATCATAGCACCTACCTTGCAGAGTTGTTGTGAGGATAAAACAATAGCATAGAATGGTAGAATATTTACAAAGTGCTTTGCAAACCTTAAACTGATATATAAATAAAAATTTAGAACTCAAAATTTTATAAAAGTGAATGTTGAAAGCTAAAGATTAATTAATTTTTTAAAATTGATATATAAATGTTAGCTGTTTTTATTAAATCTTTTGGCAAAGATCTAGGAGTCACTGCATAGAGATGATCATTGAATCCACAAGAGCTGATGAAGGAAGCAAGGAGAGAGTGTATAGAGACAGGTAAGAGGGCCCAGAGTCTTAGGGGACACCTAAGTTTGTAGGAATGTCATCCAGCAAAGGAGACTGAGAAGAAGCAATCGTATATGTAGGAGGAGACCCTAGAGAGCAATGCTGTGAATACCCTGAGAGGGGAGGGTATCCAGAAGAAGGTGAGCAAGGGCTGCAGGAAGTCAAGAAGGGTGAGGATTGAGAGAAGGCCATTCCATTTGGCAATTAAGAGATCATTCAATAACTTTGGAGAGAGAATCCGATGAATGAAGTCAGAAGACAGCTTCATCTCCCAAAGGGGTGGACTGATAAAAGGTAGGGAAAGATAAAAGATGCTGGTAGAGATGGGGGGGATACAGCGAGAATTTTTTAAGGATGGGGAAGACATGGGGATATTTGAAGATAGCAGGGAAAGAGCCATTAGGTTGGAAGAGATTGAAGATTATTTATTAACTATATTTATTGAAGGTACCCCATGTACTATATATTATAGGGATCGAATCCAGCTCCTCCATTTTCAAAATGAAAAAACAGAGACCCCAGATGGGGAAGGGACTTGTCCAACATCACATAGCGTAGCAGAGACAGGATTTGAACTCAGGCCCTCTGAACTCAAATCCAGTGTTCCTTCCACTAAAATTGAGGTCTATTTTTGGTTGTTGTTCAATAAAATTCGTATTGCTTTTCAATTA
This sequence comes from Trichosurus vulpecula, assembly GCF_011100635.1. Classification (NCBI taxonomy): domain Eukaryota; kingdom Metazoa; phylum Chordata; class Mammalia; order Diprotodontia; family Phalangeridae; genus Trichosurus; species Trichosurus vulpecula. The sequence goes on from NC_050574.1 coordinate 48,410,307, forward strand.
TTCTTTTTGCAAACAACATGGAAATTTTTGGCCTCATGATACAAAGCAGTACTGAACTCTAGTCTAGCAGTAGGCATCATCATGGGAACAAGGAAAAAAAAGGCCAAGCCTTGTGATTAAGATCTTTTATTAAGCTCTAAAAACCTATGATCACTTCCTGGGCAGGGAGGGTAGGGTGGGGGGGGGGTGGGGAGACAGCAAAAGGGGAGAAGTACTGGAAATGCCAAGACAAACTTCCCAGTTATTCCCACGGCTCGTTCACAGGCAGAGTAAGGTCCAAATCAACCCAGCATTGCTCTGCTCACACACAAGGAGGCTGACAGAAGAAGAAAGGGACTGCCTAAGTGATTGCCCTCTAAGGTATGCTGGGATATTAGCATCTTAAAGCCTTACCTCTGTCCACCAGAGGTCAGGTGTGCAGTTCCTTAAACAAGAGCCGGACTTGGTTCATTTGCCCAAATGGTGCAGCTGTCTGGCGACCGGGAGCAAATTCCATCTAAGGTCACCGGACAGTAGATGAGATCTCCCTTAAAGCAAGACTCCACTAAAGCAAGACCAATAAGCAAACAGGGGCCCAGACAGGGGCAAGGGTTTTCAGTCCTGTAAACAAAGCAGGCAAGGATTCCAAAGAAAGCACAATGGGGCTGAGAAATATGTGTGTTGTTGTCTTTTGACCGCAAGGAATTCTACAAAGCAATTTTTAGTCTGGGGGGATGGGGAGGCATGGAAAGATCAATCTTTGGGGCCCCGGATGAGAAGAAAAGGACAGGAAAATCCCATCTAGGCACAGGACCGAGGAAATCCAGGTTGCTCAAGGTCAGGGTGGGCTAGAGAACAGATCACACCCTTGGATGGACCTAGCCAGGGGAGATGAAACAGGGGCTCCCAAGGACCGACTCATTTATAACTCAAATCAATCATCTCCTCTTCTTGGCCAGAGTACCTCCACCCCAGTGGCTTTTAGAATGATCCTGACCTTGGAGTACTGCCTCTGCCAAGAGATAAAGATGACAAACACCATTCCTAATGCAGGCTGGCCCTTCTCTAACAAATCCTTTCAGTCCCCTCCCTCTCTCCCCCACCAGATCTTTAGTTCCCAGACCAAGGTCAGCTTTATCCATAGACTAGAAAAGCATGTCTGTTCCTGTGTTGTTCAGCTGTTCAAAGAGAAGAGGCAAAGCGACGTGTTGAGGAAGAAGGGTGAAAGAAGGAAACAAGCATTTATTGAGCACTTGATAGATATTATCTCATTTAATTCTCACAACAACCCCGATGGTAGGCGCTGTTATCATCTCCACTTCATGGATGAGAAAACAGAAGTAAACAGAGGCTAAGTGACCTTGCCCAGCTAGCGAGTGAGTCTGTATTTGAACTAAGGTCTTCTTGATTCACTGCCCTGACAATATTATAAGGTCCTTTCTAAGTCATGACATATTGCATTCTCAGTTCCCTCTCAGCTTTGATATTCTATGTTCTCAGGTCCCTTCCTGCTCTAACTTTCTATGATTGAGCAATTATTGTATTAGGACCTCTATTAGGAGCTTATATAATTTGGGGGGGAGGGCAGTGGATAGAGTGCTGGGCCTAGATTCCTCTTCCTGTATTCAAATCTGGTCTCAGACACTTACTAACTATGTGACCCTGGGCAAGTCACTTAACCCTGTTTGCCTCAGTTTCCTCATCTCCAAAGTGAGCTAGAGAAGGAAATGGCCAACCACCCCAGTATCTCTGCCAAGAAAATCCCATTTGGGGTCACAAAGAGTTGGACACAACAGAACAATAACTTGGAAAGGGGCCTGTCTCTGCCCTCGGGGCATTTATATCCTAAATGGCAAAATGAAACAGACCAGGCAGTCAATAAATATTTATTAAATGCCTACTATGTGCTAAGCACTGTAAATGCAAAGGAAGGTTGAAAGACGATCCCTAGACTCGAAGAGCCCGCAATCTAATGGGAAAAGCCACATGCAAATAATTATATTCAAATAAGCTATATATAGGATGAATAGGGAACAACCATCAGAGGGAAGGCATTAGAACTTAGTATTTAGGAAAGTCTTCCATTGAAGATGAGAGTTTAACTAGGTTTTAAAGGAAGCTAGAGATGAGGAGGGAGTGCATTCCAGGCATGGGGGACAGCCCAGGGAAATGCCCTGCCCAAAAATGGAGTTTTTTGTTTATGGAACAGCCAGGAGGCCAGTGTCACTGGATTAAAGACTACATGGTGGGATATAAGATGTAAGAAACCTGGAAAGGTGAAAGTAGAGTCAGCTTATGAAGGTCTTTGAACACAGAGAATTTTATATTTGTCTCTAGAGGTGATAGGGAGCCATGGAAGTTTATTGAGTATGAGTCATGGTGTCAGATTTGCACTTTAGAGGGATTATTTTAATAGCTCTGCGAAAGAACTGAAATATTCCCTGCTAACCTGAACATACCTGTGCATATAGATTTGAATCTCACAAGTATCAGGAACTTTCTACTGCCTTTTTTTACAAATGAGGAAACTGAGACCCAGAGAAGTTTAGCGTGACTTGCCCAAGGTCACAAAATCAATTACTGAAAGAGTTGGGATTAGAAACAAGGTTGCTGCTATCCAGGCCTCTTTCTATTCTGCAGTGTTATTTCTCTACTACTTAATGCCTAGGGGAAAAAAATCTATTGATCTATTGTTTTTTCATCACCTTCATTTCTAAATATACTCCCACCCTACCCAGGGAGCCATCTCTTGGAACAACAACAACAACAAAAAAAAAAACCAAAGAAAAAGAAACAAAACCACTCAGCCAAACTAGTTAAGTCATCAACCTTATATGTTGTTGTTGTGGTGTCTTTTTCAGTAGTATCTAACTCTCCATGACCCTATTTGGGGTTTTCTTAGCAAAGATACTGGAGTGGTTTGCCATTCCTTCTCCAGCTTATTTTGCAGATGAGGAAACTGAGGCAAACAGGGTTAAGTGACTTGCCCAGGGTCACACAGCTAGTAAGTGTCTGAGGCTGACTCTAGCCCCAGCAGTCTATTCACTTCCCACCTAACATATATTCTTTTAAAGACACACCCATTTGCAGAAGAATATTTCTGAACCAAGGTGGAGCAAGGCCAGTGGGTTAAGTTGCAATCAGTAGTGCAAATCAGTTTAACAATGGGCCAGGCCAATTCCAACTTATTGTGGGAAGGCCGGCTCTAGTGGGGAAGAGTTTAACTGCTTAAGAAGGCAATAACTGTGAAGTCACTTGTGGAGCTAGCTAAGATTTACTCAGTCCTCTGATGCCTAGCTTGATCGATCTCCATTGAGTCTTTCAGCTCCATGGCCATTCAGGCTAAGGGTCCTTGAGCCAACCCTTCATTATTCAGGGATCACAGTCTCCCAGGCAGGATCATCTGACCTAAGGTTGTTTAGTCAGCCAGGCTTGCCCCATCCGGGTAAGACATTTGAGTCACTGCTCCTCCAATAACTTGCCTTGTGACTCTGGACTCCTCATTTGATTTCTCTATCTCTGATTTTCATCATCTCTGAATGAGGCCAGAAGCCAGAGCAGTGAGTGTGGAGGGTGGAGTCAATCAGATAAACTTTGGAATATGGAGATTCTCTTGGAAGCCTCAGGAAATTATCTTGAAGATAGCAGTAGTGACTCTCTGAGGGACCACAAACTGAGAGCTCCAAAAATGATCCCCAGATTGGCTTGGAGAAGACCACTTATCCTTCTTCAAGGAAATGGCCTAGAGGAGCTTTGGATCCTAAAGACAAGAAGGTTGCTGTGTAGCACTTCCCATCAAAAGGCACACAGAGTCTCCTTGTCCGTATTTCCCCCAAGAGAATGAGCTGATCTTAATAGAAGAAACAGCTTCCATCCTTAGTGTCTGGTGCCCAAGCAGTCCCTGCAACCCGCACTTCTAGGAACAGGGATGTCATCTTTATTTGAGTACCCAGATATGTAGAAAGGACCTTAGAACTATTATCAAAATGAACAACAAACAAAAACAGACAAACTTAACATAACATATCAGTATGGAGCAACAAGCTTCAGTGATAAAATACAAGTCAAACTGGTCAAGGACCTGCCAGGTGGTGACCTTACCCAGAACACAGTATGTCAGAGCTGGGAGGGGTCTTAGAACACAGAACATCAGAGCTGGGAGGGGCCTTAGAACACAGGAGCTCAGAGCTGGAATGGGTCTTAGAACATAGGATGTCAGAGAAAGAAAGGACTTCAGATACCATGTAATCTAACACCCTCATTTAACAGTGGGACACTGAAGTCTAAGAAGGCTGACTTGGCCACACTCACAGTGAGTTATCAGCAGCTCTGGGCACTACCAGTTGCCAGTCTGGGACCCTCCTCTATTCCACACTACTTTGCTACCTTTGGACAGTGAAGTAGTGAGATTTGGAGATTTGGCCCCTGGAAGATTTTCTACAGGTTTTATTCACAGTGAAGGCATGCCATGGGGGCCAGCCACCACCCCAGCCCCCTGCAGTTCAGAGCATCATTCTTTTTTTTTTTTCTTTTTTGGAGAGGGGAAGGCAAGGCGTCAGGGCATCATTCTGAAAGAGTCACAGTTTGGTCAGTGGAGGAAGCGACTGGGGAAGCACTGTGCAGCTTCTCCGAGGTTCCTTGGTCTTGCTAATTCTACCTGCCCCGGCTCTTGGTTCTCACTTCCCAAATCCACACACAAGGTGGAAAATAAGCTGATGTCCAACTCTTGTAATTCAATTACAGCAAGCCTACAGGGCCCCCAGCTGAATCACAGCGTGAGTTCTAGTTCAGACACAAACTTGTTGGAAGAATCCCCACTGGCCAGCTGGTTAATTTTTAGCCAAAGTGATTAGTTTGTCCAACTGAGCTTCTCTTCCCTCCCACTCACTGCCCTTCTGTCTCCTTCTGCTAAGATTAGACTGTTCTTGTGGAGGAGAAGTGACTGGAGACTAATGGGAGGTGACAGGGGAGACCTGGCTTGAATCCTGCATCCAGTACTGACTGATCCTATGACTTCTCTCCTCCAAACCTCAGTTTCCCCTCCTGTAAAATGAGCAGAATAATCGTCATAGAACCTAGATCATTGATGTTGTGAGATTGTGAGAAAAATACTTGTATGCTGAAAAGTACTATAAAAACAGGGACTGTGATTCATTTATCCAAGTATTTTAGTATCCGCCCTGCTGTGGGGCCAGAAGAGGGAACCGAAAAGGCTGTGTGTGTGTGTGTGTGTGTGTGTGTGTAAATACATGTATAGGTATGTATACATGCATCTGTGTACGCATGCATATGTTAAACATGTGTGTATACAAATACATTTATGGCCAGCATTTATATAGCGCTTTAGGATATATAAGGCATTTTACAAATGTTATTTTAATTTGATCCCCATGTCTACCCTGGGAGGCCATTGTCCTTGTCTCCATGGACCATTGAACACAAATGGTATTCATGAGGTTTTCTTGGCAGAGACACTGGAGTCGTTTGCCATTTCCTTCTCCAGCTCATTTTACAGATGAGGAAACTGAGGCAAACAGGGTGAAGTGACTTGCCCAGGGTCACACAGCTAGTAAGTGTCTGAGACAGGATTTGAACTCAGATCTTCCTGACTCCAGGCCTGGTACCCTATCTACTCTACCATCTAGCTGCCCCATCACCTTATAATGAGAGTTGTCCAAAAGTGAAATGAATCCCCTCAGGAAGTTATGGGTTTCCCTTTATTAGAGGAAACCAAGGCTAAGGGACTTGGCTATGGTGACAGAGCTAGTAAGCATCTATGGCCAAATTTGAACTCAGATCGTCTTGACTCCAGGTCCAGTGCTTTAAACACAGTGCCACCTGATTGTGTCTATACTTCTTGTTCATCCTTTTTACCAAAGAGGAGGAGTAATGAGATATGCCCATGGCTACACTGCTGATATCTCTCTGGACTCAAAGGCCAGTGTTCTTTGTGTCCCCTTTCCCAACTTCTACCTCCACCCGGTTGATTGGGAGTATGTGATAAGGAGTCAGAAAAGAGTGATAAGTAGAAGTATTTTAGGAACTCAGAGCAGAGGAGGTTCCTGAGACCTTGAATATTCTGTGGGAAATGGAATGTGTCCTAGGGCATTAAAATGAGAGTGAAGAGAGACACATTTCTTGTTACTGCAGTCAGAGGGATGAGGTCAAACAGACCAGGACAAGGAGAGACCATTTCTATTTTCTGGTTGGGCAAATTGGGTGGTATTCTCCCAGCTGGACACATGCCTTTCAACATGGGCCATGGAGACAGGTGTGGCTCCACTTGTGGGCAGGTGTGAGCTGGGATGATGGGAAGATCTGGCCACTCTCTTTGATCAGGGCCTCTCCGCTCTCTCTGTGCTTCCATCTCCTCAGCTGCACAATGAAAGAATTGGACCCTAAAGGGGCATCTTGGAGGTACTAGAAAGCACACTGAACTTGGCCAGCCTCCTAGCTCCCCAGCTTCCTCCAAATCCCAGCTAAAAATCCCTCTTTCTACAGGAAGCCTTTGTGATCCCACTTAATGCTAGCATTTTCCCTCCATTAATGAATTCCAATTTACCCTTACATATATCATGTATGTACAGAGTCGTTTATATGCATAGTAAGCTTCATTGACTGATTCCCTGGCTAGGGTCAGGAGACCTGGGTTTGAATTGTGAGTCTAGTGACACTATCAGATGTATCAATCAAAAAATAAATAAATATTTGTTTATTAAGTGCCTACTATGTGCTAGGAAATGTGCTAAGCACTGGGGATAAAAAAAGAAGTAAAAGACAGTTCCTGCCCTCAAGGAGCTTACAGTCTAATAGATGAGACAACATGCAAACAAATATGTACAAACCAAGCTCTATACAGAATAAATAGGAAATATTTAACAGAGGAAAGCCACTAGAATTAAGTGGGATTGGGGAAGGCTTTCAACAAGAGATGAGATTTTAGTTGGGATTTAAAGAAAGCCAAGGAAATCAGTTAACTGAATTTGAGGAAGGAAAGAGTTCCGGGCATGGGGGACAGAGAGAGAAAATGCCCAGAATGTCTTGTTCATGGAACAGCCAGGAGACCAGTGCCATTGGATGGAAGAGTATATATTGGGGAGTACAGTACAAAGAGACTGGAAAAGGAGATGGGGGCTAGGTTATAAAGGGCTTTGAACACCAAACAGGACATTTTATATTTGTTCCTGGAGGTGATTAGAAACCAGTGGAGTTTATTGAGTAGGGGAAAGACATGATCAGACCTGCACTTTTAGGAAAACCACTTTGGTGGCTGAACGGAGGACAGAGTGGAGTGGGGAGAGACTTGAATCGGGCAGACCCACCAGGAGCTGCTGAAATAATCCAAGGGTGAGGTTACAATGGTCAGCACCAGAGTGCTGTCCAAGTCAGAGGAGAGATAGGGGTGGGGTAGGAGGCTATTTGAGAGATGTTATGAAGGCGAGATTGGCAGGCCTTGGCAACAGACTGGACATGGGGGCAGGGAGTGAGAGATAGTGAGGAGTCCAGGATATTTCTTAGGTTGTGAGCCTGAGGGACTAAGATGATGGTGAGGCCCTCTATAGTAATAGGAAAGGTAGGAGGAGAGGAGTGTTTAGGGAGAAAGATAATAAGTTCAGTTTTAGAAATATTGAGCTTAAGATGTCTACTGGACATCCAGGTTGAGATGTCTGAAAGGCACTTGGAGATGCCAGATTGGAGGGCAGCAGAGAGGTTGGGGCAGGACAGGTAGATTTGAGAATCATTAGCATAGAGTTGGTAATTAATTCCATGGGATCTGATGAGATCACCAAGTGAAGTAGTATAGAGAGAGAAGAGAAGAGGGCACAGGCCAGATCTCTGAGGGACACCTACAAGTAGAAGTTGTGACCTGGATAAAAATCCAGCAAAGGAGACAGAGAAGGAGCAGTCTGATAAGCAGGCGGAGAACCAGGAGAGAGGGGTATCATGAAAACCTAGAGGGAAGAGAGTATCAAGGAGGAGAGAGAGGGTGTCAAAGTCTGCAGAGCGGTCAAGGAGAACAAGGATGGAGAAAAGGCCATTGGAGTGGGCAACTGAGAGATCACTAGTAACCTTGAGGAGGGCAGTTTTGGTGGATTATACTGATTTAACCCCTTAAGGGATTAAGAAGAAAGTAAGAGGAGGAGAGAAAGAAGAGACATTTATTGTAGATGGCCTTTCCCAAGACAATGACACATGACAAGTAGCTGAAAACCAATGAAAGGTGGGAGAGATACCCACAAAAGCATGGTTAGAGTCAGTACGGAGAGTCAGAAGAAATGGTTGGCCTGGGCATCCTTCTTAAAATGGAGGTTCTGGGAGGAAGCAGTCAATCAGAGAAAGAGGCCACAGAAGGAGTGGGGTACTTCCAATGTGAGAAGTCTAAGAGTTGAGTGAACTTCCAGGGGGAAGAAGACTATACAGCATGGCAGAGAAAGTCCAGAGAGTCAGGAGCATGGCCTAGAAGAAAATGAAGACATGGTCATGACATGGTGTTTGGGAAGATCAATGAAACCTGTGCTTTTAGGAGGATTATTTTGGCAGCTGTGTGGAGAGGGTATGGAGTGAAGGAGGCAGGGAGAACAATGAAGAGGCTATTGCAATACTATGGGTGAGATATGATGAGAACTCAAATTAGGATAGTGACCAGTGGAGTGGAGAGAAAAGGACAGATGGGAGAAATGTTATGTAGTTTGGATAGGCAGGACTTGGCAATTGATTGAATGTGGGGAGTGGTGAGGGAGGAGTCAAGAATGTTCCTAGGTTGCAAATCTGGGTCCCTGGGAGGATGCTGGTGCCTTCAGGGATATGGAAGGGAAGCAGAAGAATTCCTTTTTGAATATGTTGAATCTAGGCTGAGTTAATTTCTCTTTTGAAAAATTTAATTTCAAGTTGGCTCAAGCAAGTAGTATGCCATGCATGTCGTGACCAAGTGAGGACATGGCATAATATAAAGAATTGCCTAATTCTCTATCTATGACCTCTTGATCTCTGTCCAGGTGGCTTCTGGTTTACTCAGATGAGTTGTTTCTGCCCCTGTTGATCTTCTTCCAAATACATGTTCCCTTCCATGCTACCAGCTTTGTCTTTTCTTTTTCCTGATCATTATTCATTCTAACTAGGATTCCTTCCTGTTATTGGATTTGATTTGAGCTGTTCTAGGCAAAAACATCAACATGAGAGACCTTGTGTTACAGGCTGACCACTTAATGAAAACAAGCAAAAATCACAAGACCCCAGCATCCAAGAGAGCTGGAAGAGACCTCAGAAGATATCTAGGCCAACCCACACCAGATGGAGACTCTCCCTAAAACAGGTTTCCAGCCTTTCTTGCAATCAGCTACCTCACAAAGCTACCTATTCCATCTCTGGACCTCTTTCCTGACATTGGTTGTCTTCTGAGGCCAAGAAGAAAAAATGATTCTCCATTATAGCAGACCTTCACATACTTAAAGAAAGTTCTCACCTCTCTTCACCTCTTCTCTAGGCTAAATATCCCCAGTTCCTTTAACTAATCTTCAAATGGTAATTTGTTGAGCACCTCATTTGCCAAGGGTGCTGTAATAAAAAGCAAGCTGGAGTTAAGAGTAAAAAGAAAAAATGTGGTATGATGGAAAGAGCCCTGACCATGGAGTCAGAGAATTTAGGTTCAAATTTCATCTCAGATACCACCTGTGTAAGTCACAATCTCCCTGGGCTTCAGTTTCTCCACCTTTACAACAAAGGGGAAGGACTAGATTTTAATTTCTCATCAGGATGCACTTCTGCTGCTCACCCCAGACATCTTCTCCCTCCCTCTGCTTTTCGGCTCCTTTTATGTAGTGTCTTCCCTCCTAGAATACGAGCTTCCTGAGGACAGGAAAGATACTGTCTTTCTTTTTGCTTGTTGTGTATCCCCAAAGCTTACACAGCACAGTGCCTGGTACAGAAGAAGGAGCTTAAGAAATGCTTGTTGACTTGACCTGACTTAACTGAACTAGCAACATTACTTGAATGCCTCACATGTTTCCATAGAAATATAGAGGTTATAGATTGTGTGTGTTTAAACTAATTTCCCATCTAACCAGAAGGGAAAACCCAGAGGTCAAATGGACCATTTGAGAAACCTAACTTTGCCAGAGGCACCCACATAAAGTTGGTATTTACATCCTAGAGGGAGGAGTTGGGGAAAGAACTCAAGCCACACCAACACATAAATAGTAGTTTTAAATAGGTCAGTATGTCTGTGTCACCATCCCACATGTGTTCCTTGCTCTGAATGGACTCAAGAATGACTCTCCATGCCTTAATTTGACCTCTTGGGGTTAGTGGGGCTGGTGGCAACTTCCTCTATAATTATTGTTTGCCGAGTGCTTTGAGATCTACCCGGATTAAAGGCAGCCTAGTGTTATTGCTTTTGCTGACCTGGTGTGGTCACGCTCATGGTTTCCTTAGCTGATGGGAAAGTAGACAGTCTCCTGGAAAGGGGCCTCTGGAGAACCTCCAGCAGCACTCACACATCCAAGCAGAGAAATTTCACAGAGAATGAACAAACTTCTGCATCATGCCCAGGAGATCTCCTGGGGGACTAATTAGAGAAACCCATATGCTACTTTCTGTTCAACATGGGGGCTGTAGGGACTGGGCTTCTATTGCTCAGCAAATCTCTAAGGTTTTCTGAGAATTCTGTACTTCATCTGAGGAATCCTGAAAAGCCCCATACTCCACTCGAGCAAATGCTGGTAACATAATTAAGGGTTCCCATATTGTATCACTTATAAAACATACTCATGGGAATGCCAATGGATTCTAAACGTCTAATTCTTAGGAGTTTAATCGGAATGCATCTTAGTGGGAGCTGGAAGGTCAGGCTCCACTGACAAAGATGTGCATTTTGAAAATGGCAAGAAGGGTAGATCTGTTTCTCAAGGTTGACCAAGGAGCAAGAGGGGCAGGCTGGCAAGCAGCATAGCATGCAGAGGGCTAGCCTCAGAGTAAGGAAGATCTGAATTCAAGCCCTGCCTCTAACACAAACTGACTGTGTGACACTGTCATTTAACCCTTCAGTGTTCCCAAGGAATAATTTAGGAATTGCTCAATTACCACCAGGGAAGGTCTGTTTCCACACCTGGATTTCTCTATACCAATGATATGAGAGGTTCAGAACAACAAAAATCAGGACCAAAGCAAGTGAGCCTTATCAAGTGCCTATTGTACCCAGCACTAGGTATGGTGCTGGGCAATACAAAGGGAAAAACGAACACAGCACCTATTTTCAGTCATTCTTCTAGGTTGGAACGACACATATTTGGGTAAATAAATATAATGATTTTTTATTTTTGGAGAGGGAAAGGTAACAGGAAAAAAAAGGAATCAGGAAATGGAATGAAATGGCATTTTATAAAGTGGTTAGTACTGGGAATCCAAAGAAAAGTGAAGACAGTCCCTGCCCTATAGGTGTTTACATTCTAACAGGGAGAGACAAATGATAGCCCTAAACCCTTGGGACTGAAAGAATGATGGTGATCTAGGGAAAAATAAGTTGAATTCAAGGCATCTGTGGGACATCTAGATAGAGATATCCAGCAGGCAGTTGGAGATGCCTGAACTGATGTGGGACTCAACCTCAGGAGAGAAATTTAGGGTACATACATCGATATGGGAGGCATTTGCAGAGAGATGGTAATGAGTTGAGATCATTAAGAGAATTTGAGAAATCAAGCCTCAGCATTCAGACCTTACCAACTTTGACCAATCTTTGGTTAAGTCATACTTGGAGAACTATGTTCAGCTCTAGAGACTACAATTTTGGAAGGATATTGGTAAGCTAGAGAGCTTCCAGATGAGGACAACTTGAATAATGAATGGTCTGCAGTCCATATCATATGAGGGTCAGTGGAAGGAAAGAACTGAGAATGTTTAGTGTGGAGAAGATTTAGTGAGGTTGGGGATGTGGAGTGGGAATGAGGAGTATGGAATAGTGTATCAATCTTCAAACATTTGAAGTGCCATCGACAGAAAAAGAATTAAGACTTGTTCCCTTGCAGCAGAGAACAGAACCCAGAACAAAACATGGAAAGAAGCAAATTTGCAAAGAAGCAAATTCAAGACTGATTTCAGGAAAAATTTCCTAATAGAGCTATCCAAAAGTGAAATGGGCTGCCTTAGCACGTAGTGAGTACTGGCCCCCCTCATTGCTTAACAGAGACACTGGAAGAGTGTTGGGGAAATTGAAGAAGTTCCTATTTGTATGTGGGCTGGACTAGATGAACTAGGCTCTGCGGTCCTTTCCAGTTTTTAAGTGGTTATTCCTTGAGAGAATATCTGTGTCCAGAGTCTGCAGAATGGGTACAAATATAAAGTGTGCCACATAGGAACAATTTTCACTTTTCAGTGAAATGTGGCTTTTTTCCTTTTTTTTAGTCTGTTCTTGTCAAGCTAAGGTTTGCAGTTCTTGGTGAAGTTAACCAGGGTTATTGTCCAACAAAACCCTCATTTATAGTAGGAGCAGAAGATTAAGGGGACCTGGAAAAAAATTAGACTTTTTCTCCTTGGCCTCAGAGGGTAGGGTAAGGAGCAGTGAGTGAAAGCTGGAGGCAGATTTAGGCTTGAGGTCTGAATAAATTTTTAATAAAGTTGTACCAAAGTGGAACCGGTAGGCTGCTTTGAGAAGTCCTTCATTTCCCCTCAAGCAACGGCTGGATGACCATCTGTATGGTGTGTCTCAGATATGAGCTGGATTAGGCAGCCTTCCAGCTTCGAGTTTTTGTGATTCTGTGACTCAGTGGAATGTTGACAACAAGCCCCGGCATAGCTCAGGGATCAAAAAGTTGGCAAAGCATCAAAGATTAAGGAAACCTTCATCTGACTTCTCTTGCTCAAGCCCCCTCAGATACCAGTTTTGTTTTTTCTCTGGATGTATCGGTTATCATTGGCCAAAGTGGTGGGTTAAAGCACAATGCCAATCAGAATTATATGACAAGTCTGATATTGAAAGGGCAGCAGAGAAAAATGGTTTCTGCTCCACAGAAACCTAAGTGTAATCTCCAGCTTTGGCCAATTGTTTCACAACCGTACAACCATCCATCACTGGTGAAAATGTGGGTGGTGATTGTTGAGGGAACAGATGGAGGAAAAGGTAGCACAGTAGGTGGAGTTCTGGGCTTAGAGTCAAAGAAGACCAGAGTTCGAATCCAGCCTCAGATGTCTACTGTTAGTGATTTCAGAGCAAGTCACTAAACCTTGGTCTCCCTCATTTTTATCATCAGTAACATAGGGATAATAGTACCCACCTCTCACGGTTGTTGTGAGGATCAAATGAGATAATATTTGTAAAATGTTTCGCAAGTCTTTAAAGTGTTATATAAATATTAGCTACTTTTAAGAGAAACCAAAACTACAAATATCAGGAAAGAGGAGACAAAATTATCTCTACATGAACATATACTAGTTTATTTAGAAAATCCGAGTAGAATCAACAAGGAAACTAATTGGGATGATTAACAGCATTAGTAAAGCAGCAAGAGATAAAATAAATTCATAAATATAATTAACATTTCTATATAGTACTAGCAAAAATCAAGGATCATATTTGTAGTTATATAAAGATAACTAACAAGACACTCAAAGATTTAAGTATAATTGGAGAGATTTATTGATCATGTTTGGGCCACAGCAACATAACAAAATTGATGCTACTAAACTTAAGTAGTTAAATTTAGTACCATACCAATCAAAACACAACAAATTTACACCAGACCTCAATCTACATAGAGTATCCCAACATCTCCAAAACCATTTGGAGAAGCGAGCCTGTGAATAGCTCAGTGCAATACATTTACCGTTACTGGGGAAACTACTATTTTATTTGCCTGGAGATTGGTGACATCATCTTCCTATATAAGGAGCAACAAAGCAAGATGTTTAGGAAGAACAAGTATAGTTCAGTGGGACAACTGGAGCTGGAGAGCTGAATTGCATTCCTGGTTCCAACAGCAGCCACGTGATTGTGGGCAGATCTCTGGCAGGAGACAGTGGCACTGTGTTATTGGAAACTTTTCCACTGGATGATGGTTTAAAGGCCTGGCTGAGATCTTTGGAAGGGAAAGGGGTGCAGAGATATTTAGAATGAAAGGTATACTCATGCTCTAGATTGAGCATGGAGAGGGGAAAAATGGCAGGAATTCATTTTGTAAACATTTGGAAGTAATACAACTCTGAAAGGAAAACAATATTGTCACCTGGGTGATCTGGGGCAAGTCATCACAGCTTTCTCTGCTTTGTTTGTAAAATGGGGATGGGTTAGATCGGATGACTTATAAGGTTCCTTCTAGCTCTAAACACTGTGGTCCTAAAATCTTAAAACTTCTTTGAACTTCTGTCTCACCTTACAAATGGGGATAATACCAGAGGGTCCTGAGGAAACTCTTTGGGAATTTAAGTGTATATATGTGTATACATTTTATACACATGATATATTTTAACAGTCCTATGTAAGTTTTTTTTTTTTACCCACTTAAAACTTTATTCTTTTCCCCCCCTTTCCTTCCCCTCCAAAGGAAAACCCATACCCTAGCCTGTACCAATGGGAGCCAACCTAAGTAACAGCTGGCAGCCATGTGGTATTTTTAAGGTTTTTAAAGCTCTTTGCTTTTTAAAGCTCTTTTGCATCTCATCTGATCCTCACAATCGCTCTCTGAGGTAGGTGATACAGGTATATCATTTTACACATGAGGAAACTGAGGCTGAGAGGTGACTAGCTCATGGTCATACAGCTGTCAGATGGAATCCAATCCCAGTCTCTCCTGATGCCAAGTGTGATCCTCTTTCTACTACTATACTATAACAAATATATACATTATAAGTTAAACTTAGAATTTAAAGAATGACAGCTAGCAATCAGGCTAGGGGTCTAGCTTTCATAGCTAGTTGGCAATTTCTGTCACAGTATATGATTTAGAGCAGAGGTTCTAAACCTGGGCTCCAAATACTTTTTTTTTTCCCTCCTGAGGCATTTGAGGTTAAATGACTTGCCCAGGGTCACACAGCTAGTGTCAAATGTCTGAGGCCAAATTTGTACTCAGAACTTCCTGACTCTAGGGCTGGTACTCTAGCCACTTCGCCACCTACCTGCCCCTTCTGCATATTTTTTCAAACATATTTTGCTCTCATTTCAAAAGAATTGTTTCTTTTATGACCCTCTATTTTATTTTGTGCATTGGACCATAGACTTCACCAGGCTAACAAAGGGGGTCCAGGACACAACAAAATTGAAGAGCCCCTGATTTAGAGTTAAACCAGTTCTTTTGTAGTCCTTTCAGAACACTAAACCAATCGGAAGAACCTGACGGTTCCTATTGCAACTCTTGATATTCATTCATCTGACAAGCATTTATTAAACATTAAAAAGTTTGCAAAGGGCTTTATTTCACTTGAGTCTCACAGTCACCCTGGAAGGCAGGTGCTAGTATTATCCCCACTTTACAGATAAGGAACCTCAGATGGAGAGAGGTGAAGTAACTAGCCTGAGGTTACACAGACAGTAGGGTCTGAGGCCCTGCTTTCTAGGAGCTTAACAGGATTTATTGAGACAACAGTAAGTATAAAAAATAGGTAGGAAAGCAAACAAACAGGAAAAAAAAATGGGGTGGTGGTAATTCGTAATTGGGGGAATCAGGAGAAATCTAGAGCTGAACTTGAATAAAGGATTCTAAGAGGTGGAGAGTAGTACGTTCCAGTCTCCAGGGTCAGCCTATGCCAAGGCATCGAGACAAGATGGGACGTCGTTTACAGGGAACAGTATGTAGGCCAGTTGTACTGTGACATGAACTAGCAATGTGCTAGAAGCCTGGGAAAGTAGGCTAGGGCCCAACTGTGAAGGTCTCTCAAAAAAACCCAAGGCATTTATTGTATTTAATCTTCTCAAGGCAAGGAGGTAGTGCTTCTTGAACAGGGCAATGACAGGGTCTGAGGGGTGCTTTAGGGACATCACCTAGCAGCTGTGGAGAAGACAGACTGACGGTAGAGGCTGATGAAGGCAAACAAGACATCTTGGCTGCCAGCCCATAATTAGTCTCTATACTGTTTGTTGTGTTTCCCATCCAAGCATTTGAGAGAAATTAGTTGACCATTATCTTGACCTCAAGTAACACCCTGGGTATATAGGCAAGTCAAGTCTCTTCACCTTACAGTTGGGGAAACTGAGGCCTAGCACACTGAAAGGTTTTCGCCAAGTTCCCACACACATTAGCAGTATCTCTTTCAGGTGTGGTTGGTTTGACAAGGCCATTTAAACTACGGCATCTTATGGCGTTGGGGGCTCTAATGCCACAACAGTAACTACCCAGGCTCCATGTGATCTACATACCCCTGACAGGATTTCTTTTGTAAAGGCATTTGCACCCTGGCTCTGGCGTCATGGAAACATTTTGGTTTCCGTGGAAAATTTTCTACATACTCAAGAGGTGAGTGATCACAGTTCTCCTAAGCAGTTCAAATGAAAGAAATAAAAATGATAGTTTTAAAAACACATCAACTTGAGACTTTGCAATATCAAATATGGAATTTTCCTTTGAGAATGAACTGGGAAATCATTCTTTCCACTGTACCTGCCACCTACTGAAGTCAGAGGAAATGAAATTTACTTTCACCTAAGAAGTAAAAAACTGCTGGCAGTGTAGTCTAGTGCCTAGGTCATTCAGGGAGTTAGAAGGAACCTTGGTGCACTGCACTTAACCTCTAAATGCCCCAGGCACTCCCTAAAACAGAAAAGTCAGATAAGTCTTTTTCACACAGGCAGTTCCTCACACAGGTAAAATCACAGGTCTGACCATTAGAAACAAAAGGCAGCAGATTGAAGGTAGTTCTCAAGTCACTTTAGACATCTTTGAAGAGCAAATGGAACTCTGGAACTCAAGCAAATGCACCATTTGCCTCCAAGGTAAAACATTCAGCATGTTGGAGCTCTAACTTCGGCCCACTGCATCTCCCTGTCAACTTCCCTGGACACCATAGCATTTGGTGTGACCAAACAATTAACAAGCATTTAATAGGGTCCTGCTATGTGCCGGGCGCTGGGTACACAAAGACAAAAACCCTTTAACTCACTTGTCTTTACAGACTGGCTTACTTATTTCCAGAATCTTAATTCTGCCCTTTTCTAGAACATTATCATAGCAAGGCTTGGGTCAAGCTTCTGACTGGGGAGACTATGGCATGGGTCACCCTACAGCTCCAGCTAATGCCAAATACAGGGAGACTTAAAAGCAATTAAAATGACAAAACAAAGAAATGGGCCAAAAGGGATTTAGTTCATACCAGGAGCCTACCTCAGGGTCAACCAGTAAAATAAAAACACACACTATTACAGGGTCTCAAGGCTGCAGAGTGCTTCACATTATCTCACTGGATTTCCACAAACACCCTGGCAAGTGTGAGGTAGCAACAACATGGGGCTCAGGGGGTTAAATGACTCGTCTCTTGTTCCATAGATGATAAGAAGCACCGGGATGGATTTAGTTTTCCCGACTTGACTGCCACAGGAAAGGGAAAACAGGGCCTTCAGTTCCACTTAGCCAGAGAGATCAAACCTTAGTCATAGCTAAGAGCCTGAGTTCATTGGTCTTAAATAGCAAGGGTTTGTTTTTTTTAATGGATTTCTGAAAACACTATTGGTGTAACTGTGGGATCCCTAATTAATCTGAACTTTGCTATCCAACAGTATATACTAGGTTCTGTTGGCTCAGCTGGTTGGGGGTGGGGGTGGGGTGGGGGCAGGCATTCAAGGCCAAGGTCAGGATTTTATTCCTGACTTGTCAGGTTAGCTTTGTATCAACTTCCTGCCCTTAAAAAAAAGCAAACTGCTAAAATGACTTAGAACATGAGCTTATTGAAAGTGGGGCTACTTTGCCTTTACATCCCCAACAACTCAGCATAATTAATGGAACACAGTGGGCATGGAACAAATCCTTTTTAACTGCCATCCTGAAGATACGGCAGAAACTGGCCTGTAGCAAACCATATTCACTTACTGAAAAACCCAGCAGTTTCACGAAAGCAACTCAGGAACCTCATCTTTCCATCTGAAAAGGCAGGTATGACGGTGGGCTCTAAACAGACACAGTATTGAAACTCCATGTAGAGAATCCTCATGCATGCTAATCAATAATAAAATTTTAAGGATGCCCAAACGTAAATCCTTCCTTCAGTTAGTGCATCACCCCAAAGGGGCGCATAAACATTACAAGGACCTTGCTGTTTGTGACTTACTCCATCAGGTAAAACAAAACCAAAAAACCCTCCTCCTAGCTCGCTAGTGCCCAAAACCGGTTTCCTTCACTTTAAATGTGACCTTTCTCAGTCTCTTGACATCTAAGTTTGTACAGGACGGTGCTCAATTTCAGACCAAATTGGCCTTAGAGAAGCTGAACTTGGTATGAAGCATAAGCGTTTTTATACAATTCTCGTCTGTTAAGTCAAAACACATCTGGAATCTGAGTGTCTTCCCCACACGCTGCTTTCATCCGGAAGCTATCCAATGCAGCCCGGTGGCACATACAAGCAGCGACTGTGTCTTTCCATTCTCTCATTTATTACTGAGGCACATGACTAGGCTCTATTGGGATCGTATACACGCGTACATACGTGATTTTAGGCGTGTTTGTGTGTATGTGCCCGCACGAATACAAACCCGGCGCGGTCAGGGCACCCGGAAGGGCTGGCTCAGCCACGAGCTCCTGCTGCTGGGAACCTTCCCTCCCCTCCCCCTCCTCCAGAACAAAGGTTTGCAAAGCTCCCCGAATGGCAGCGTTTCAAGCCAAAATTAGCAGCATTCCAGCTCCCGCGTGCCGACTCTAGGCTGATGTCACCACCTTCCTTGGAAGGCTCCTGGATTCCCAGTTAACTCTTTCCTTTAGAATACACCAGACAATAGCCTCTTCCAGCCGCGCCCCGGGCGGGAAGACATGCGAGGGTAAATAGGCCGGGCTCCGCGCGGGCCAGCTCGGCTCGACCCCGGGCTGGGCTGGGACTCCAGCGCGTGGGCCCCTCCTCTTCTATTGTTCAGGCCCAAGCCCCGAGGGAACAAAGTTGGCGGGGTGACATTGGCGTCAGGGACCCGCTTCGGAAGCACGCAGGACTTGGCCGAGGGCACGTGTAAGACCCGACTCTGACCCTCTAGGAGGTCGCCGTTATTTCCAAGCGCTGGGGAAAGATTCTCAGTGAAAACGAGTACTGGGGGTAAAGAAGTGTGTGACCCACGCCCAAGACTTCGGGGCTTCCCGCAGCCCGGGGGCGGGGGGGCTTCGACACGTGCTTGCGCGCACGCTTCCCCCCCTCCCCCACTTCTTCCCACGCCTGCCAGCCAGCCCCCTCCCCGGGGGCTCCTCCTCCTCCCCTTCGCCTCCACAAAATGGCGCCCGCGCTCCCCTGCACTACAAAATGGCGCCCGGCGGGGCGGGCGCAGGGAGACTGCGGCCCCACCCGGGCCGGTTCGAGACGTCTGTGGCGCGGCCCGCTCATTCCACGGGCCGGGAGGCTACGGCCCGGCTCCTCTGCCCGCAAGCCCGGCGTGCTCTCCCGCCTCGGCCCCAGTAACCGGCCGGGGCGGCTCCAGCTCCGCTCGGGGCCCGAGGGAGCCCTTAGCCTGGGCTCGTTATTTCTCCACGTCGGTGCCCGTCGGCCCAGCCCCGGCCTTGGTCAGGTGCGAGGTGGGCAGAAAGACCGAGGATGCGGCAGCCCATCTCGCAGTGCTCGTGACTAGACAGCGGAGGATGGCGTTCACGGCGGACGCGATGGCTGCTCGCCCTGGCGGCCCTGCTGGGGCTTTTGGCTTCCTTGCTTTCCAGAAACTTCTCAGAGAAACTCAGCAAAAAAAAAAAAAAAAAAAAAAGCGAGAGAAAAGAAAAAAACAATTAAAAAAAAAACCCGGTTGCCCGAGCTGCCGCCTAGCCACGCATGCGCGACAGGCTAGTGAGGGGGTAGGGTAGGGGGAGGGGAAGACGGGTGGGGGTGGGGAGTCTTCCGTCACCTCTCCCAGGACCATGCGAACTTTCCCCCTCCCCCCCCCCCTTTTTTTTTTTTGCCGCATAGCAGAGCAGTCGCAGTGCGTACCTTCCTTGGCCGAAGTCGAGGCGGGGTGGGGTTGGGGGAGGGGCGCGCCTGCGCCTTGGGGCCACCGCGGTTTTTCCTTGCACATCAGCGGCGACGGCGGCAGCAGCGGCGGCAGCAGCGGCGGCAGCAGCAGTACCAGCACCTTCTTTCCTTCGTTCTGGTCGCCGTTTCCCGGGCTACCTTTAGTCCCTACGTCGGTTGCGAGTGCTTATAGCTTCCATAACGTGGGGGCCTGCGTGGCCCGTGTGTCTGCCTCTTCGTCTGGACTGGATGTGGACGCTCAGGGTGGTGGTGGTGGGGCGGGGGTCCAAGCCGGAGCCGCGCCCGGGAGAGCCTGAGAGGCAGAGGCGGAGGCCCGGTGGGCGTTAGACGGCGGAATGGGGCTGCGGTTACCATGGCAACGGCCGTTGGCGCCCCCTCGGCTCCAGGGCTGCGTTCTCTCCCGCCTCCCCTCCCTCTTCTTTTCAGCCGCGCCTTGGGAATGTAGTGGAAGCGACTCCCGCCACCGTGTGACATTAAAAACAAAACCAAAAACAAAACCCTATCCAAAACGAAAGCACCGCCACCCGACCCGAGAACCTTAACCTTCCTCGACCTTGGCTCTGGTACCCGCGCCCCCAAGTTCAGGGCCCAAGTTCACCCTGGGCCTGGGAGGCGAAGCCGGCTCCGCCCGAGCTTCCCTCCCCCTCTGCAGCTGCTCCACAAAGAAGGGTTGGCATTGGGCGTACGCCCTTGCAGGTGGTTCTGCCGAGGCGCCAGGAGCTATTCACACCGTCATCTGCCCCCTCCCCCCAAAACAAGCAGCCCACCCCACTTTCTCGTTTCCAGAAAACTAGGACTTGGTTCTGGAAGGAAGCAAAAGTCATCATTCCTAAAGCTTGACACGTCATTTCCAATTCGGTATTTTGTGAGGCTGTTGGCCATGACCTTGCCCTGCAGTGTCCTGGCGGGTGCTAGCATGCCCACAGGTGTGTGCGTGTGTGTGTGTGTGTGTGTGTGTGTGTGTGTGTGTGTGATGTGTACACGGCTGCGCGTGCACAATCAGACTATGTTGAGGTCGCTTTAGGTCATCCTTCTATGGGCCTTAGCCACTCCTTAGTGGATAACGAGGAGACGGACCTTTCCTACTGGTGGGAATTCTGGTGGGGTGTGCCAGATCCCTGGTAAGGAACTCGGTTCTTAAAAGGCCTTCTGGAAGATTGAGGCTACTAACAAACAATATTAATTCTTCCTCTGTTAATATGGCTATAATTGAGGCTTCTGGTAGAATGTTGCAAGGTTCACCGGTTGAAATGATTCTGTTGTGAACTGGTCTTGCAGAAATAATAACTCAGGTGGGTCTCTGCCAAATTACAGCTAGAATAAAGTTAAGGAGAAAGAAACTCCTTAGAACGCATACTTGCAAATATCCTTAAGTAGGAAGCTTTTTACCAAAATGTTTCTCCGTGTTAATGTCAGAAAACTAGATTTCTGAGGGAAGTTAGTGCATTGACGTTTAAAATTATAAAGAGCAAAACATTTTGGGTTTAACATAATATTGTACCGAGTCAGGGCCACTAAGTATTTTTTTAATGTGGAATTTGAATCAAATGGTATGTTCTGAGTTTTTCTTTTTCTTTCTTTTTTCTTTTTAACTCTAGTATGTTGTAAGGCTGGGGGAGATAACAAAGAAATTCTCCAGTGAATAGATAACACAGATAAAGAAAGCTCTTCTTTGGAAATTTTGAAATTTAGGCAGCTCGACAGGTTTGGGGTTTTTTTTCTTTCTTTCTTTCTTTTTTTTAAAGAAAAACATCATTTTGGCGGTAATCTGGCATTTCTTAAGTGAAATGTGAATAATCTCTTAAGGTAGTTTCAGTTTTTTAAAATCCTGAAATATTTTCAAGACCGCCCGCTAAAGTAGTTTTTAGACCTTGTGAATGTGTCTTTTTACATGTATGTGTATTTAATACTTTATCCACAAACACTGGAATTGAATTTTTCTTAGCCATAAAATAAAATCATGTTATTGTCTAATTCAAAAGTGCTTCCTGTTCTACCTGGTTTGTAAATAGAGGTGTGGTGATTTTCTTTTAAGTTTGAAAGGTTTCAAGTTCCCAATAGTGAATAATAGACAAATTAGTAATATTATACCAACCTGAAGATTGAATACCATTGAAAAATATTTTTTTGCTTTAATGCAAAAAACAAAACAAAAAACTGGAGACTATTAATGGAATTTATCTGGGTTTGTTTTTTTTTTTTCTTTTTGGTCTGTGTTACCAGTGCCCAACAGAGTGCTTAACACATAATATTCACTGATTAAATGCTTCTTGAATTGAAATGTTGAGTCTTTAAATTCTTTCTTTCTGAGGGCATGCTGTTTATAGCATAACTGTTTTTCTGCTTATATTCTTATCTTCAATCTTTTGCTGGACCTGTGATCATAGAAGTCACAAGGGAGCTTTAGACATTTGGTTTCTGGGTCAGTTAAATCTCTCCAAGCCTTTGCCAGGTTACTTGGTGTATTTTATTTAGAGTGAATACTATTGAGGTATATATATATATATATATACATATCTCTATATGCAGTGGGGTACATTTCTCCGAATTCATAGGTAGTCACTAAATAGGACAATTTGTTTGTGGGGGAGAGGGCAGGTCAGGCCTCAATATGATCTCAATATGATACAATGTTATGGTGAGTATCTTTGCTCCAATGGTTAATTATTGGTTGAGTTATGGTAGTAATATGCTTCCTATTTTGAAATTAGTACTTGTCTTAGGTGAGCTCTTCAAATGAGCTCTCAGATTTTGTGCATGTGTAGTTTGGCAAATATATTCTAGATATCTCTTGAGAGGATGAGAGAATTTGAACTAAGTGATTGCTGAACGAATCTTCTTCAAATGATTTTAAACATAGTCATTAATACTGGGTATCAGGTACAATGACAGTATTTTCTGAAATGTGATGGACAGGTTATTTTAGTGGCCTCCTACAAAAATGCTAGAAGTTTAAGAATTCACTTAAAATTTAAAGCAGGTTACTCCTATTTTTTTTTAAGAAACTATAATTTTCCAGCATTCTTGGAATAATGAATGGTTTAAGTGAGTTTACAAAATGGCATCAGGGCCTCTGTAGATCATCTGATGAAAAAAAATCATTCTAGGTATTAGAGGGAGATTTAGCAATTTATTTATAGATCAAAGGACCACAGATAGGAGATTTACAGCTGGAAGAGGAACTTTACAGGAAATATAGTCCCTGGAACCTTATTTTAACAGATCAGGAAGCTGAAGCCTAGAGGAATTGAGAGATTTGCCTAAGGTTACAATGGTAATAATTGGCAGAAGCAGCATTTGAACCCAGATTTCTTTATACTATGTACCATTGTGCATAATTCCATCTGGATCAGCCTTCTGTTATCAGTACTATTCTGTTGAATTAACAAGTGAAACTCCCATTTTTATCCTTTGGAAATGGCAGAAAGGCAAATAGCTTCCTAAGCGTTATAGCTCTGATGACAGACTTTATTTGCTGTTCTCAAATGAAGCTGCTTTATATAAGATATTGTAGCAGAAGGAAGAGCTTACAATTACCCTTGATTTATGGCTACAAAGTGTTCTTACACAAATACCGACAACTCTTTGTGTCCTGAGAGCTTTTTTGATGTAAGTGTCCAACTGCTCACAATGGAGGGGGTGTTTGATCTGGAGCCCTAAGTGTGATTCCTGGCTCTGACCTCCAGCAGCTGTGTGATCCTGGGCAAATCACTGGACCTCTTTGTGGCTTAGTTTTCATATCTGTAAAGTGGCAATGGTTATCTACCTCACAGGGTTGAGGAAAGAAAACATTGTAAACCTTAAAGAGCTATGCAAATGTTAGCTGCTAATGTTACTAATATTACATCTGTAACATTTATGTGGCATCTGTAGGAAGAAATGTTTACTTGGGATTTAAAAAAGTATACTGTGAAAAAGATTCATTTCTGTAGGTTAGAGTAGGAAAGAAGTTCATTTATGAATGTATCCATACAGAAGTGGGCAATATTTGTATTCAGTCCCTAAAATCTTAGTACTTAGTTACATCACTGAAGCTACAAAGACAAAACAAACATAATTCTTGCCCTCTAGGACTTTTTTAATACTACGAGGGATGGTTGGTGGTAGATGTTAAACATAAAAACAGATAATACAATTTGGGGGGGGGAGAGAGAGAGAGAGAGAGAACTAACAATTAGGAAGGAGAAAACTGAGTTAAACTTTGAAATTTTCAGAGGTGGAGGTGAGGGGCTCATTAAATATCTGGTCACTTTTCTGTTCCTTTGCTTAATGATTGAGGTATTGATTGTACCTGCAGGAGTAGCTAACATAGCATTAAAATCACGAGTGGGCTGCCCAGATGCTTTTACCAACTGTGTTTCCATATGCATGAATGAACCCTCTGAGCATGCCCAGAATCCTAAAGCCAGTAAGCATTCAGTGTGAAAAGAGGAGCTGATTAAAAACAAGTATTTTAGAAATTTCCTTTTGCAAATGGCTGTTTTAATGTCACCTTCCTAAATCATACACAATGCTCAAATGAGGAAATACACTTCACTGTCCATTTATTTTACATGAAAGAGATCACACATCCTGCTTCCTGACCTTTTTTGTTTTAAAGACATCAATTATTTATTCTTTAAGATGGATATGATGTCAGAGATTAACAAAAACCACGTTATCTATTTTTGTATATACATATATTTTAAAAAGGTTAATTCTTTTGAAGAATTCTGTTCTTGTTATAAGACTTAGGAAGAAGAGTCTTGGCCAATTTCTCCTGATGCATTGCCAGCAGACAGGAATAAACACTTAGTTTGGGGCTTTGAAAAGTGCATTGCATAGAGCAGTTTTAAAGCTTTTTAAGGTTGTGAAAGCTGTCACCACAGGAAAGGTCAGTCCCCAGTTACAGGGCCTGACTTCATGCTTCATATTTCAATCATCATTACACGCTGATTTGAATTGGACTTGGATAATGAAAGTACTTAGGGGTGTGTGTGTGTGTGTGTGTGTGTGTGTTTGTATCCTTTGGTTTTACCTTCTATTTCATTTAATTGCATTTGTTTTTAATGAGATTAGAGGTGTTGTAGTTCTCTACTATTTCTCAAAGTTTAATGAAAAATTGTATTTATTACCCAGAAAATATAGACTATTTTCACATACCAAACCCCCCCCATATGCTTCCTGCAACATTAGCTTTTTTAATAAGTCTTTTAAAGTCTTTTGCTTCTTAAGTTTATAAATAAAATTTATTCCCAGTGTCCCTCCCCTTCCCAGAGAGCCATCCCATGTGACAAAGAGTATTTTTAAAGAAAATAAGGGCAACTGATTGATACATGGGAAAAGTCTGAAAAATGTGTCATGTGTTACACACATGTATTTCCCACTTCCATGAAGGGGAGTGTTGGAGGTGCCTTTTCATATCTCTTCATTTGAGTCTTGCTTGATCTTTATGATTTTGTTACACTCACTTTTGATTTTTTGATATGATGGTTCTTTCCGTTTACATTATTGTAGTCACTGTGTAGATTGTTTTCTTGACTGTGCTTACTTTGGTCTGCATCAGTTCATATAGGTCTTTCCAGGCTTCTCTATAATTCATCACACACATCATTTCTTACAGTGCAGTAATATTCCATTACATTCATATACCATAATTTATTTAGCCATTCTGTAGTAGATGAGCATCTCCTTTGTTTCCAGTTCTTTGCTACCATAAAACCTGTGCAGTATTAACTTTTTTTTTTTTAAGACACATACTCAGTTTTCTCCTGAATTGTAAGTTTCTCTAGCCCAATACCAGCATAATGTTAGGTGGAATTTTTCTTTCCAGTAAATTTCCTTAATTTAGACTAAGCGGCTTAATAGTCTGTCAAAGGAGCACCTTTTTCTTTTCAGAAAACAGTACTTTGTTTTACTCACTCCAGTAACAGGAAAACACATCTGTTTAGACTCATAAGCTGAGAATTATATTATTTCAATAATCCTAAACTGAGAAACATGTAGATTTGCTTTTAAAAAATTAACATTTTTTTTTCTTTAGCTGTTTTTAGAGTCCACTGAAAAGGGAATTTTTTGATGAGGATACCAGTTTGAGTAACTGAGGGTTCAAAAGGAGCTTTGTTTACTTTAAATTTAAGCCATTAAACAAATTTCTTTTGATTGATTTTAGGCATAAGGTTTGTTGTCCTCATTTGACACTTGGCTGTCAATTGCTCTGATATCCCCCAAGACTTTTATTCCTCCTGATACCTTACTTTCATTTTCAAAGTGGAAGTTTAGGCCCTTTTACCACCTAAACAAAAGAATAGTCAACAGGACAATTAAGAATATTTGTAATTTCAAATGAAGTTTTAACAAGTGTGTGTGCGCATGCGTGTGCATGCTTTTACACAGGGAAATGGATTTCTGCCAGAAGACCTTTGGCCTCCTCTCTGAGTAGTGGTTTCTCTTTATGATGCCTTTTAACTTCACTGTGTTCCTCTTATTCTTGTGTCCTCAGGAAAGTAAACAGCTCTCAGTTAGTTTTTCTCTCTTAGGCATTCTTTCTGTATCTCTAGATCCATAGACGGACACAAACTATCACACGTTACTATTACTGTCAACACTACTGTATTATTGCGCTCTCTTCTAATTGTAGGAAGGAGGTGAAAACTAGGTTTTTCCATTTTTTTCAGACCCTGGGTTTTCCTAGCGTTCAGAGAGATATGTTATTTGTTTGCATAATTGCAGGATGCTATTTTCTGAACCTTGCCAACTTCCATGTCACTTGCTTTAAAAAAAAAACAAAAAACATCCCTGTGTCTTGAGCAAAGTCTTGCTCTCCATGGTGATGCTTTGGTCTTTCTAAGGGGTTACAGCTAATTTATAATCCATCAGGTTTTATATGAGTAATTTGCATCATTTCTTCAAATAGGCCTTGCCCTGTGGTTGCTTGTATTGAAACTTATGCTCCATTGGAAGAGTGCAGGGCAGTTCGGTCTCCCCAGCTCTCATCTCGTATATTGTAGGCCAGTGGTGTCAAAGTCAAAGAAAAACAGGGGCCACTAAATGGTACATAAGGATCTCTGAGGGAATTGCATGTTGACTTAGTTTTAAAATGTAATATTATTTATATTTCATTCTATTTTAATTTATTTTGTTACATATTTCCCAATTACAATTTAATCTGGTTTGGGCCCCACAAGTCCTGTAAGCCTCATGCTTGATACCTCTGTTGTTGTCCATTAAAGTTTCTGTAATAGTTTGCTGCCTTTCAGATTACTTATTGAAATGTTCTGGTACAGAAATGACTTGTATCTGTGCTGAATCTTAAATCTCCACGCAGGCTGTTTTCTCTTTTCTCCCCTATTATTCAGGAGCAGATCTTCATAGTTCTTTCACTGGCAAAAACTTGCATTTCATTCAGTGGGACTTTTGTTTGCTCGAGGACAATGAGAGTGGCCTCTAAGGGTGGCACTGTTTTATGTTTCTTTCCATTATATTATGAATGAATGGTACTGCTGTGGTTCTTTGTGGTTGTTTTCAACCCTAGACCTTCTTTTTCTGTCCCTTCCTCTTACTGAAGTCCCTAAAATAAGCAGGAAAAAAATGGCTGTTAAAATAGAAAATGGAAACCACATACTTGGAAAACTCAGCATAGAAAATAAGCCTGTTAAATCAGTAGACCTACAATTTGGAGAATTTATATGGAACTTGTCAAAATCCCAAACCCAATTTGATGGAAAAAAATCAACCAAGTTGGCAAGGTTGGCCCTTGAACTAGCTTATCATGTACTGTAATTGTTGCTGTGGTTTATTTGTTTCCTATAGCTTGCAAGTGTGTAGCTGTGAGGCCTAAGTCCTGGAATGTCTTCAGAGATAGTGGAAAGAGATTAGGTCTGTGGGTCTAACTTGTGGAGACAGTTTATTAAACACAGCATAGAGTGAATAAAGAAATTGATGGAACTGGAGTATAGTTTGATGCTTTTATTGCGCCTTAACTCAACCATTAAGAAATTATTTTGTGATTAAAACAGACTAAAGTACAAAATGCATTTGAAGTTTGAGACACTTGTGAAAAAAAGTTAAGGGTTTGAGCCTCATCTGTCTGTAGAATACAAATCCTAAGTCTTGTTATGGGAAAATTTTCCTTATCGATGTTGATGTTCTCTGCGAACATGAAAAATAAAGATAATCTCAGGGAATTTAATACATATTCACTAAAATAAGACAACCAAACATTTGTTTTCCAGGGAACTACCTGGTATTTCCAGTTAACAGCAAGGTTTTAGCTCTAAAGGTGCTCTGTCACTGCTGGCCCTCTCAGTTCTTTCTGAGCTAACTTCTCTTCTAGGCCCTTCCATTCCCCGATTGTTTCTATAGACATCCAGCTTCCCCACTTATCGGTGGCAGTGACTGCAACTGGCTTAATGGAGTGCAAATTGCTCCCTTAGGACTTTGCCTCTTAGCTGAGCCGAGTCTGGCTCGGACCTTATGCATTACATGGAAGAGGGGCCAGCCCTAGGACTATCCAACTTTCCTCTAAGTACGGTTTTTAAAGAATCTAGCTGTTGGAGAGGTCTGCTTCGTCCCCCTTCTGTCCTGTCCCCCGAGGTCTGTTACTAGCAAACCCTTGGCATGGCACAGCACCACCCTTTGAACTGGTTTTTACAGAAGAAGTTGCGCCACGTTCTAAGACAGCAGCTGCCGGGGCGGTTTGGAGGTGGTCATGGTGGACAGGGCAGGGGACTGCAGGGGTGGCGGCTCTGTTCGTCATTCCGTGCCAGCGCTGGAGCGGGGGCTGGCAGCGCCGCCAGCCGGAATAATCAGAGCTGGCATTTACAGAGCGCTCTCGGGCTTTGCTAGCGCTTTCCTCGCTTCCTCTCTAGCGAGCTGGTGGCTCTCGTCCCCATTTCACAGATGAGGAAGCTGGGCCTGGGGGTGGGGGCAGGGACTTCCTTCCCCTCCTAGAAAGTTGCCCCCCTTCAGACTCCTTTCCTTTTCCCTCAGCTGGCCAGGGGCAGCGAACGCTTTCAGGGAGCGGCCACGGGCTGCTCCACCACCTCCAGGGCTCACTCCCTCGGGGCCCAGGCTCGGAGGGGAACGGAAACCTTAGCTGCTCTCTAGTCGCGCGGCTGCGCACAGAGGGAGCGGCCAGCCTTAGTCTCCGTCCCCTCCCTCCCTCCTCCTCGCGCCTGCGCACCGGCTGAGAGGGCAAGCGGAGCAGAGGCTTCACTGGGCGCGCACCCGCAGCACAGAGCAGAAGAGCGGGCAGGCGGGCTGGCGCGCGCGTGCGCCGGTGGGGAAGCGCCGGACTCAAGCAGGCGGCGAGCTCCGCCGTCGACGCCGTCGGCGTGTGGCTTCGCCCCTCCTCCCGCTCCCCCTCCCCCTCCCTTTCCCCCTCCCCCTCCCCTGCCCTCCCTCCCGCCCCCCGAAGCCGCCAGTGCGCATGCGCCGCCGCAGCGCGAGGGTCGGGTGCGAGTGTGTGGAGGAGCCAGAGCGGAGCGGGGAGTCCGGAGAGTCAGAACCTGGGGGAGAGGAATGGTGTCTGCACGGGGGGGAGCCGGAGGAGCCGCCGCCGCCGCCGCCGCCGCCGCTGCCGACGCCGCAGCCGACGCCGCCGACGCCGCAGCTGCCGCCGCCGCCGCAGCTCCCGCTCCGGCTCCGGCTCCCGCTCCGGCTCCCGCTCCCGCCTCCCGGGGCTGAGGGTCCCGCACGGAGCCGGGGGGGCAGGACGAGGAGGAGGCGGAGGAGGAGGAGGAGGAGGCGGCGGAGGAGGAGGAGGAGGTGGCGGAGGAGGGGGAGGCGGAGGAGCCGCCGCCGCCGGAGCCGCCCCCGGGCCGCTGCCCAGCATGGTCCGGGAAACCAGGCACCTCTGGGTGGGCAACTTACCGGAGAACGTGCGGGAGGAGAAGATCATCGAGCATTTCAAACGGTGAGTGAGTGAGCGAGCGAGCGAGCCAGCCAGCCCGCCCGCCCGTCCTGCGCCGGGCCCGCCCGCTCGGGGCCTCCCCAAACTCGGAGCCGGCGCCGGCCGGGGCCCAGCCCGGCCCGGCCCGGGGAGCCGAGCGGGCGGACGGCGCCCCGACCCCGGGTTCCCAGAGCGGGAGGCTCGCCGAGCCCGTTGCTGCCGGCGGCCTCTCCCCCACCCCCCCATGCTGGTCCGGTGCCGGCCCCGACCTGACCCCCAGGATCTGCAGCCCCACCGGGCCGGGCCTCTTGGGTGAGGGAAGAACGGGGAGCCTGGCCCGGCAGCCCCGGGAACTCACCTGCTGGCCCGGGGAAGGAAAGCCTTGCCTCTCGGACCAACAGAGCTTACCTAATCAGGGGCTGCCCATCCCCTCGGGGATGGGAACTGCTCCTCCTTCCACCCCCTCTCTCCCCACCCCCTACCCCCAACAAGCCTCATGGACACCAGGATGGGAAACTCTGGAGTCGCATAGCAACTCTTGCTGCCGCCGCCGCTCCTGCTCCAGGCTCGACCCGTGGACTCGGTGGAAATTATCTTTCCTTTCAAAAAGGGCTTTTGTGCGAAAGGAAAACAATACAGAAAGGAGGACTTTGGTAGGGTGTGCAAAGAGAAATCTTGGAATTGGTAATCTGATAATGGAAGAAGCTGCTAGACAGTTGGGAACCTTTTACATGGAAGATATTAAGTGGAAATGGAAAACCTGGATTTTTATCGTGGGGAGTTCGATGCCTGGAAATAACAGTTGGAGCTTTCCCTATTTTTTGCCTTCTCCAGTGTTTCGAATAAGGGAGACTGGTGGGAACTAAATGGTTGCAATGTATCATTTAATGTTTTCGAAGAAGTCAGCCTCAAATAGGATCTGTTAGTCTACGAGAAAGCTCTGGGATCTCTCACACTGCAGGCTGTGCTGGTATCGTCGATTGCATAGCTGTACTTAAAAACGTGGTGTTTGCAGTCACCATAGGCACCTTCAGTGGTAAAGAAGTGCGTGGCTCTGATGAGAAGATGTAATCCGCGTTCCGAAGAGTTAAATGTACAACGTTTGCTTTTAATACCTGTTTAATTTGTTGGGTAGCATTTTAACATCTCTTTTCTTTGTGAGAGCCATGTACTGTAACTGATAGGCGATCGAGAGCCCAATGTAAGATTCATGATTTGCATCGCCGAGCTATTTTAGTCAGCAACGACGTACGGAATATTTTCATATTGTCTGGAAGTCATCTTGCTGGTCCAGATTTCCAAGACCATCCACTCCCCCCTCCCCTCTCTCTTGGAGTTTAGTTCTCTCTTAATCCTTTCTGCCACTGTTTAGGTTTAGTGAGTGTAGGAAAATTGTGGAGCGTCCTTATTAGTGAGTCACCATGGGAAAAATAGAGTCGGCTGCTCGCACATGAGCAGCTTGGATCAGGAAATGGAAGCGGCCGGGGCAGAGCTGTGTCTTGTAAATGGAGGCTCATTGATTACTACTGGCTGGCTGCTGCCTCGGAGCTGGGCGAACTTGCCCCCGGGAGCGCGCCCCGGCGCGCCCACGCGTGTGAAAAGGGCTTGTGAAGGGGGGGAACCATCCAGGAGCACCTCCACCTCGGGGGGAGGGGCGGGGGCCCCTCGTGACTTTCACCTTACTCTTGACTGCTGGGGGGGCGGGCCGCAGCCGCCGCCGGGGAGGGGGACCGGCCCGGGCAGGGGGCTGAGGAGGGCGCCTCCGTCCTGCCCTCGCCCCGACAGTTGGGCCCCAGTTTGACTCTTGGGGTTGGTGTTGGCCCGGCCCGGCTCCCCTCGTGGTCCTCGCCCCGACGTCCGGGGCCGGGAAATGCCCGTGGCCGGCACGTGCCCGGCCGCCTCGGCATGGCCGGCGTGTGGGTCCTGGCGGCCGAGAGCCGGAGCGGAGGGACCGGCCCGGAGCGGTCGGCTCTGAATGGCTCTAAAATGGCGGCTGGCCCCAGTTTACGTGGGAAACGGCGGAGCCGCCGCGCCGCGGGGGGGGAGGGGAGGAGGGGGAGGGGTGGGAAGCGGGGTAGCCTGCCCTCCCCTCCCCTCCCCCCGCCCGACTGCAGCCTCACCGGGAAAGGCCGGGCCAGACCGACCCCGAACCCCCCTCCTCTGCTCCCCCCCCCCCCCCCCCCGCCCAGACACGCGGGACGACGTGAGGGAAGTCAATAAGCATTTTTGTCTTTCCGCGGCGCGCTCTAGGGGCTCGTGGGCAGTCCTCGAAGAGGACCCACGCGTGGCGGCGAGCTCCGAGCCGCGGGGCCGGGGACTGCTGCCTTTGTTTTCCCTTACGCCTTTCTGTTCGGATGGGGCGAGGCTTCCTTGTTCTGGATTTGTTCGCAGCTCCTTAAGACAGAACCGAAAACCCTTAGGAAGGGGCCCGAGCCGCGAGAAGCCTGCGGCCTCGAGTGCGTCCAGTCGGATCCAGTGGCCCGCCCGCAGTGTCCGATGGCCCTTGCAGCCCAGGCTCTGTAAATGTCCGCCGACTTTATTAAATTGGGAACGAGTGTGAGGGAGCTCCTGTGGGCCCGGGCTTCCTGGTAGGTGCTGTGTTTGCACAATAGAGCTCGTCCCTTCCTTTGTGGGGGAAGGGGCCCCGGAGACCGCCCTTGCCTCGCAGTCTCGTGGGGCTGTGGGAGGAACCAGAAAGGTGGGGAGGACCCTGCACACACGGAAAGCAGCTTCCCGAATTCATGCGGTGACAAAGGCTTTCTTTCTTTCTTTTTTTTTTTAAAGAGCCTTCCGTACCTTAAAATTGCTTTCCTATTTTCCTGATCTCCTGTAGCAAATCAAATAAGGTTCCCACCCATCCCCCAGTCTGAAGATACCGTAGAGAATATGCAAAGAGGTTGAGCGAGCAGAATTACTAAATTCCTCTTACTCAAACTGGAATGATTTTCTAAAGATACACCTCTAGCCAAAGAATAAATGATACCAAGCAATGCTGGGACTCTGAAACGTCACAATGATTCCTCCCCCCCCCCCTATTAAAAAGCAGTCGAGTCGGTTAAAAGTTGTGTTTATTAAAGATTTTTCCCCTTCCCTCCCCCTCCCCTCCCCTCATGATATTAGAGAGTAGCTTCCTTATCTATACTTTATATCAATTAAAATTATTTCCCTTCTTTATTTGTAGTAATCCGAATAATTTCTACTTGTGTTTTTAATTTATGACTGAAAAAATCTTTTTCTGAAATCGAATATACAGAAACACTCTACCTGAAAACTGATTTTACCTTGCCACATTTTAAAATTTTGGGTGGGGGGAAGAGGTTATTCTTCATAAATGGAGCTTGTCCTAGAACTGCCTAGAAGAATACATTTTTTTTTTAATTAGCACTTATTGTTTAAGATGTGTTGGTATTTTTTCTGTGAACGATGCTTCCCTCAAATTGGGAGGAAAACATTGGGCTTAGCGCCAAGGAGAATGACTAGTGTTTGACTTGAGTATAAGGCATCTTCCTGCCCCACCATCCCAATTTATACTGTGGACTCTTTCTGTTCCTCATTCTTTATACTGTTTTGTTTGATTTTGAAGAGATTTCAGGCAGTTGTAGGGGAGTTTTTAATATTATGGACCTGTTTATCCTTTTGGAGAAATTAGTAGAGTGTGGTGGTAATGTGGGTAGTGCTTTTTCGAAAAGAAAATGTAAATTACTGAAAGATTAGATTTTGAAATTTCTACCTTGCTACTGATTTTTGGTCTTTCAGGAAAATTGATGCAGGCAAATGGAGCACATGTTCCTACAGGCCTTATTCTATTTCACTTTTTGGTCTCTAGTGCTTAAGAATTGAACAACAGTATTTAGTTATTAATGTTGCATTGTAGAAATACTTTAAATGTTTGTGCTGTTCTTCATTAAAATGAAGACCCAGGATTGCAGTCTGGGATGGTTCGAAATAAATATCATCCAGCACCATTGAAACAGATGCAAGGAAGCCTGAAGAAGGAGACTAAATATAGCAACATTTACCCCAGTACAAGTGCCAACCTTCCATACTTTTTTTTTCATGATTCTTTCCCTCTGATTATCCAAGAATCTGCTTTTGTTGTCTTTCAGTTCATCACATTTTGAATAAAAATACATACTGGTAGAAACCAATTGGAATGTTTAATCATTGTTATTAGAAACCGTGTTATTTTTGTATGATAGCTAGCTGGCTTTCAGTGCGTGGGAAATAGGCTTGGGGGAGGGGAGAGATGTTCTCAGAACAAATGAGTTTTTTTAAGAATCCAATATACTGATTTTTTTTCCTTCCTACTTATGACCAGCAGTTTGAAAATGTAATGTCGCTATCTGCCAAGACAGTCTAAGGAATGTGACTGTCTTATAGTCTAGCTTTTAGAGACTCCTCAAATTTTGGATTTAGGTGTTTTGTTTTTAAAAGCATGATAGAATCTGGATCAGCAGGTTTAAGGTTTATATAATGATAACATTCTTAGGAATGGCAGAATTCTTTTGGTCCAATTGAAGATTTCTAGAAAGGTCAAATTGAGGAACAGTGTTTTGGAGAGTGCCTGTGTTGTTGAATCATTGAGACCCCAGACCTGCTTGTTTGGCTTTTTGCTGGAGAAGTAAATGGTTGTGGTAGAAAGAACACTGGACTTAAATGCATGCTTCCATTGGTCCAGATACTATGCTGAGCCGAGAGACGTGGTGGAGTCATATTATCTGCCACTAAGTATGACTCTTCATCTATAAATTAGATGTGCTATTGATATATCATGTCATGTGGATGTTTTGAGGAAGATGGTATATGAATGGGCTTCCAGTGATTATTTGTGAAGTATTTCAATAAAGAATCAGGCACCATGCTGAAGAGTGGAATGTTTAACAAAGAGAAATATCCTTGAAGTGTTTTGATGTTTTTCATTTCATGCTCAGGTATTCAAGTACATCATTTGGTAATGTAGACAAATGAAACCGAAATTTTCTCATCATGCCAGGCACTATTTTGGTGTAATATAGTTCTATGATATTGATATTTAATCAATATTTTTATTAATCAGAAATGCTTATTAAACATTTACTTTGTGCCAGGCACTGTGCTTAGCACTGGGGATGAAAAGAGGGTTATAAACAGTTCCTGTCCTAGAGGAACTCATGTTTAATTGGAGACAAAATGTAAATTACTAGGTTTAGAGATGACTGATTTTTTTCTATATTAATATTACGTTTCTGCATTAACATTAATATTACCGATTTTTCTATGTTAACAAAAGATGAACACTGGAAGTCAAGTTCTAGGTTTGAATCTCAGCTGTTGTTTACTACTGACTTTGGGCCAGTCATTTAGGCTTCAGTTTCTTCTTCAGACCTTAGTTTTCCTCATTTGTAAAGTGTGGGTGAGAATGAATTCTAGGTTATCTCTAAGGTTCTTCCAGCTTTAAATCCTGTGATCATTTTCATGGGACCATAGATCTAGTGCTGTTAGGAACCTCAGAGACCAGCTCTCCAGCCCTGGAGATTTACAGATGGGCAGACTCTTAAGGCCCAGAGATATTAAGTGACTTATTCAGAGGCTCACAGGTAGCATGTGGCAGGACTGGGTTTTGAACCAAGGCTTTTTTGACTACAAATTCAACACTCTCCTCTGTCCCTTTGGTCTCCCACTTTTTATGTGATTTCCTTTATTTAAACTGGAAAGCAGTATATGTGCTATTTGTTCTAAAGCTTTTAGTAGTACATATATGTATTATATATCCCTTTCATTTAAAATCTAAGGAATAAAAGTTGATTTTTACGAAGGTTGAGAAGAGATTGCCAACAGCTACGTGATCAACTAATTTTATCACTAGCATAGATAGGGTTGGACTACCTGAAAAAAATCTCAAGGTATGCATGTAATAATTAGGAGTTTTGGCTACTGGTTTACAGTATTCTGTGAAATCCAGAGAAGAGCCAGGTGATACTTATGATTGAAGCGGTCTCATTTTGGCCATTGGCTTGAAAGGACTGTTACCTAGATTCTCCTTGGGAGATACATCAAGATGTGGAAGTAGGCAGAGCAGATATCCCCATTCTCCAGATGAGGAAGCTCAAGTTCAGAGGGCAGCCATTTGGACTGATTGGTTAGATCAGAGTTCTATCTGTTATGTCTCTGCAGGTTTTCTACGGTTTGCTCTAGAACAGGATTTCTCATCATGCCTGATGCTTCTTCCCCAAGGTTGTGGGTGGATAATCTCGGTATTCCTTGGTTTAGCTTTGGAGGTTGTTGCTTTCA
Organism: Trichosurus vulpecula; assembly: GCF_011100635.1. Lineage (NCBI taxonomy): Eukaryota > Metazoa > Chordata > Mammalia > Diprotodontia > Phalangeridae > Trichosurus > Trichosurus vulpecula. The sequence goes on from NC_050574.1 coordinate 48,446,554, forward strand.
GATAATTACAGTAGCGGCTGTTAATGTAACACATTCACGTTTACAAATTGCTACCTATCTCACACTGTTGTCAGGAAAGCAGGGATGATTATTGCCAGGCAGACAGGTCAGAGGCTGGGATGTGGCCCAAGGTCAGTGTCAGGACTTGATGAACCCTGGCCTTCCTACTCAGCTCAGCATTCTTTCCACTATTCTGCAGCATGCTATTAGTCTAAAATACACTCATATCGAATTAGAATTTACTTCTATTATGTAGGTAAAAACTGTGTGAATCATAGAACTTCAACCCAGAGAGTCCTCAAGTGCAGATAGTGATACCCTTCATAACATTTGTCTTTATGTATGATTTTTAAGGCAAAGGTTAGAGTGACATGTATTTAGCTCTATTTTTCCCACATGAATCCCCCCTTTCCACCTGATGTTAACAGTGGTTTTCTCTAAATCTTTCAGACATGTTGTTCCATTGTTGGCCCCCAAAGCTGCTCAGTGGCAGTGGTACAATGGATAGAGCCTAAAGCCAGGAAGACCCGAGTTCAAATCCTGCCTCAAACACTTACTAGCTAAAAAGTGACCCTGAGCAAATCACTTAATTTTTTTCTGCCTTACTTTCCTTGACTGTAAGATGGGGATCATAAGAGCACCTATCTGTCTGTGAGGATTAAATGAGATAACTGTACACATCTTAGTACTTTGAACCTAGTAGTAGGTACTTAATAAACCCTCCTTCCCTCCTTTCCCTTTTTCTGAAAGGTAGACACCCAAAAGAGAATTGGAGCTTCACACTTTTGGACCGCACATGATATGATTGCAAAGACATAATTTTTGAGGCCATTGAGTATTTTGTAATGTTGGAATTGTAGTTCTTTTTGATCTAATGAGCCTTTTAAAAAGGTTTCTTGAAATGCTGAATTAGATTGGAGTGCTTCTATGCTGAGTGATTGGGATGCTTTAAAGTTAAACGGTGGGAAACATTTCTTAGAATGCTCACTTTGTCCTGGATGGACATGGATGGTGTTCATTTCACGTAAATGTTTGCTGTTGGGATAAATTTTTAATAAGGTACAAATTAAAATGGATGTCTTTAGAATGATATTCTTCTCCATGAGTACAACAGCAGTAGGATAGAGGAGTGACTGAGTTCTGTGAAACATGACATTTCCTTCACCCAGTCAGATAGATGTGTGTTTATATCAGAAATGAAGAGAAATAAGGTTGGATTGAGAATCTCAGTTGTGTTGCCATTAAGCAAGGGCATGTAGAATGAATGATAATCTCATAGTTCATGCTAAGGACTAATGGTATTAGTTGTGTATATGTGTTTTTTTATGATCTTCCAAAGGTAAAGACTATGGTTTGAGAAAAAGACTACTAAACGAGGAGTTAACTGACCTGGGCTCTAGCGACACAATCGATAACAGTACTAGGCATGGCATCAGGAACATTTGGGTTCAGATCTTGCCATAGACATTTATTAGCTGTATGATTTTGGACAAGTCATTTAACCTCTTGGCCTCAATTTCTTCATCTGTAAAAAGAGGGGGCTGGACTTCATGGCCTCTGATATTCCTTTTAGCTCCACATGTATAACTCTGTGATCTATGATACTGCTCTGTTTCTGGGCTTCAGTTTCCCTCTTATTACCATGGCACTTGGCTTTCCAAGGTTGCTTTAGCTTGTACCTCAGCTGTAAAAGGAAGCTTGCCCCAGTATAGAGTACTTTGGGTCCCTTTTGGGAGAGAGCTGGCAGAGCCTGGATTGGCCAAATCCTGGGACTGTGTTGATTGGCCACGACCTTCTCAGACTATCCCCTGGTTTTTCTTGCATATCCTTTCTGATATCCTCACATTCGAGATGTCCAAAATCATCCCATTGTAGTTCTGGGTGCACTGCTAAGAAAATAGATCGTGCAAATGTAACTGATTGAACTTGTGTTCACAGATTTTTTTTTTCCCCTTAACCAGGAAAAAAAGCATTGCTGACAAGGCATGAGGTGAAGTAGGAAATAAGGGAATAAGCATTTATGTAGCACCTACTTACTTAGCAGGCACTGTACTAAGAGCTTTACACATATTTAATCCTCACAACAATTGGGGAGGTATAACAGATGAGGAACCAAGGAGGGCAAAGATAAGTGATTTGCCCAAAGTCACAGCTAGTAAATATCTGAGGAGGGATTGGAACTTGGGGCTTCTTGACTCCAGGCCTCCTGCTCTCTCCACTATGCTACCCTGTGGCTTCTGAGAATGTAAATGGCCCAAAAGATTGACTTTGCAGTTATTAGCTTTACCTACACACCCTGGAAGTACAAGTTGTTATTGTATTTATGTTTAATTCTCGCAGCAGGAATTTCTATTTTTTTTCTTCTTTTGTGGTAGATAAAAATAGAAGATTCTTTTAATTTTTGTCAGAACCATATGTTCACCTTTAACTTTTGGATCTTGTTTTTATTGTAAAAATCTCTGAACATCTTTTTGATTTACTGGAAAACACTGTTTACTGAGAGCTCTTCATAGGCCTTTTTGGGCTTGATCCACTTGGTAAAAGTTAAATTTATCTTATTAAGAGCTTTTCATTTAGTCTAGCTAATGACAGTCAAATGGTCCCCAAAGTAACTTTTCATAACAATTCCAGAGATTTCTGGCAGTAAATCAGAAAATGCTTGTTTTTTTTCCTCAGAGCCACACCTATGTGTGTTTCATTTGTGGGCATTTATGAGCTCACCTTGAATGTGTTGGACTAAGTGGCATAATTGGATTGGTTGAATTAAAGTTATCAAAATGACTAGAACCCTTTTTCTAAAAGATTTCTGAGTACGTTCAGTAAATCATTTTTCAAAAAAAAATCACATATTGACTGTTTTTTCTGTTACCATCATCTAAAAAACTGACCTCAAGGCTTCTCAACAAAGATTGGTAGTTACAACCAGAACATTTATGAAAATGAGCAAGATTGTACCTAAAATGTGGCATCAGTGTCTAAAGTAGATTCTTGGTTTTGAGGGTAGGTGGCTTGCTCTCACCTGGTGAAGTTGCTGTGATATTCCCTTCCTGTGGGCCCTGAAGCCAAGAATGGGTGGTGGTTTGTTTGCCTTAACGGAGAATGACTCAGCCGGTTAGACTGATGTGCGAGAGAGTGACACTGAAATCAGGAGGTATGGAGAATTGGATTAAATAGTAGATACCAGAAAAGTGATTTGAAGGTTCAGCTTGAATGTCCATGCACCAGGTTTCAGGTTCCCTTAGGGGGAAGCACATGATCATGAGGATGGGAACCAGACCTTGTGCAACCTGTTGATGCTTTGAACTGGAAAGAGCTTTGTGTTCTATTGTGGTAAATGGTTACTGAGAACTGGACAAAGGTTGGATTTTATTTAGCATCTTTGTAAACTGGACTTGAGCAGAGCTCCTCTCATTGCCATGTTTACAGGACAGTGTTGGTGACATGCTGAAGTGATTTGCTTTTTATTGACTAATCTTTTGAAATGTTTTTCTTTCATGGTTGTGGGTGATTGTTGGTGGTGCGGGTGTGTATCAGCATCCCCCAGAGCTGGAATATATCTCAACAGATCATCATTCCTGTTCAAGCTTTCTTTTTACAATGAGAAAACTAGGGCTCACAGAGGGAAGTCGACTTACCCAGAATCACACAAAGTAGTAAGTAACAGGCCTAGAATTTTATGCCAGGTCCTCGCACTCCAATCCATGTTCTTCCTACTCTTCTGGGCTCCTTTTAAGCCTCAAGTAAGATTGTGCTTTGTTGTTTGTAAAACACTTTACATTGTGTAAATCGGTTATTATGATGATTAGACCTATGCCCCATTGTTTCTAAACAGAATAGTTGTGTATGGAGGTAAGGGTACGCACTTATCTTTGTATGGTGTTTTCCACTTTACCAAACACTTTTAAAATATATCATTTGGGCTCTGTAACTCAACGAATCTCAAAAATGAGGAGACTGAGGCTGAGAGTTCAGGTGACTTGCCCAGTCATATGGCCCAGCTCAGAATATTTTAACAAAAGGTCTAAATGAGGCTAGTACTTTTTTGATACATCATCTGCCTTGTGAAAGCTCATTCAGTAGAGGCCATCCATTTGGCTTTGTAAAGAAACATTTGTCAGAAAAACCCTTTTTAAAGAAAGTTAAAGCATTTAAGTGATATAATGAAGCATTTTTTAAAATTCATGAAGTGGAAGAACCAAAGTTATTTTGGGGATAGAATTTTTTAGAGTGTCTCTAAAGGGTTAGTAAATTAAAAGTATTTTCAAATATTTGATTTCGGTAAAAGTGATTATTTAGCGTGTGATACAGTGCTTTTTGCATGTGGCAGCAGGTATTTACTGATTTGAATCAACATGTGAGTGAGGTTAGTGTGCTTCAGTAGAAAGTGCATCATCAGATGAGGCCTGGGTTTGAATCTCACCTCTGACACTTATTAGCTTATTATTACATCTTGGGCAAGTCAGTTGACCTTTTTGAGCTTCAGTCTTTATCTGTAACCTGAGGTTAGTAGGCTCCAACCTAAAGGCTTATTCAGAGGATCAAGTTAAATATGGAATATAAAGTACATTTTAAATCTTTTTGTACCATGGTGGCCTCAAGAGGCCATTTGTCTTGTCCAGCCTAAAGCTGAACAAGGATCCCATCCCCGGCATCTGGGCAGGTGGTCCTTGAGCTTTTTCTTGCAGATCTGTTAAAGGAGTCTACATCATCCCCTCCTGAGGGCCTCCCGTGCCTCTTTGTGATAGCCAGTCCTTGTTGTTGGGAGGGGGAGTTTGCCTCTGTCACTTAGTAGTGTTATTATTTAGCTTTCTTATAATGGACTTTGGAGAATAATTCTGACTCTTGTGCTATTTATAGTAAGACTTTCTGTTCATTTAAAGGATGAAATTTTTAGAAAATCTGTGGTTATATTTGGGCATGCTCTACTACCCCAATAGAATGCATCGTACAGTGTGGCATATCTCAGACAGCCCCGCAACCTCAGAAACATGGCAGGTGTTGGCTGTATTGAAGAGAAAGCTCAGGCAGGTCTAGGTGTATGCTCAAATGTACTTTTGGCTCTGCCCAGAGCCTAGAATCATATATTTGTAAATTCTCGTTAGAACAGTTAACCCTCACTACAAAGTAACAGTAGGATGGGAGCTGACCAACCAACTCAAGACGTTTCAATATTGAATCAGCTCCAAGGACTGGCACAGTTAGAATCTTGTAGCTATGGTTTTGGAACCTTCCTTTCAAAGGATGAGATCCCACTTGAAAACATGTTACCTTTTCTGCTAGAAGTTAATTATAAGAGTTTCTGGCCTTCTCTTAAGACTTTTATTATTGGATTTGTCATTTTTTTCTTTCTAAAAACTTATAGTCCACCCTGACCCGTTACTTGAGTTCTTAATTAGCTCTAACTCAGAATCATTAGCATATTCGTTCTGTAATTGTGGTATTGTTAGGTGTCCCCGGAACAAGAATCCCTACTACATCATGACAGTGTCTACCTGAATTGCCTTATCTATCAGTATTATTTCCCTTCTTCTCCAGTAGGTTAGTTTACCAAATTCTATGGTTACTTCTTAATTATCCTTCAACACTTAAAAAAGATTTGTGATTTATTCCTTTTGGAATTTTCCCTCCACTATGCCTATGCTAATTATTTGTGCCTATACTATTATTGTTATTAAATAATCTTAGGATTTGTACAATTTTGCTTGGCATTGCAAAGTTTTACTTAGTTTTAGCTAGCACTTTCTTCCTGTAGCTTATATTTTACTTAGTTGATGATAGAATTAGATTGAGTTAAATCCAAGTGTCTGAGGATTCCTTAAATTAGAATTATTTTGTTTAATTCTGTTCTTTATGCTCAGGTCATTTCAAACATTTTAAAACACTTTATGATGCCATACTTTTTTATATAATATGAAAGAAATATTAGCAAATGAGGGGAATCTCTGGCATTCCTGATTTTTTTTTAATTAAAGATAGCAGTTTTTGTCCTGAAGCTATGGTAAAATGACCATTTTAGGCAGCTCTGATTTAATTGATTATACACATTTAAACTCTCTACAGAACTTCAGGGTTACCAAAATTGGAAACCTAAATTGATATTAGAAAATACTCATTCCTGAAACTGAATGGAAACCAGTCTACATACAGGAAGAAGGAATGGATTGCATATGTAGTATAAGATGGAGATTTGGCCTCAGAATCAAGATCTGGGTTCACATTGTACCTTTGACACATACTGGTTGTGGGCCTGGTAAGTCACTTGATTTCTCAATACCCTACACAACTTTGCACTGACTATTAAATTACAGAGAATGTACAGATCAGCATTAATAGAGGGAGTTTCTACTCTTGGAAGTTCTTATCAATGAAATAAGAGATCCAGTCTTTATCTATACCGTCAATTAGTAATGTCTCTCATAAAGAATTTTTGATTATGTGACAAATAATGCCTTGTATTTTCAAGTGAGTGGAACAAGAGAATGTGGCTCAGACAGTCATAATGAATTGGAATTTGTGAACTCACTGTCTGGGCCCCAAAGGAATCTTCTTTTTGTTATGTGGAAAAAATTAATTGGCCCTTCTATACTAATAGCCCAACCAGGCTTATGTTGTATTGCTCCCTATGTCTTTTTTATGTTGGCTTTCTATCCTACACACAATATTCACATACAGATTTAGCATTTGCTTTTTTAAAAGGTCAAGCTTTGACCTATTAGGAGGGTGGGGGAATTATACAAAGCCATTATTATTATTAGTTTGATCTCTACCAGATCGTTACCCAAAAAGTGCTAGGTTGGGGTTTGGTTGGTTTCTGGTTGCACTGGAGGTGTTACCTCACACGGACGTAAAGCTCTGAATAGGGAGTTCCTCATCGCTGGGAAGTATTGAAGCAGAAGTTGACTGGACGACCCTTTATTAGGTAGGTTGTAAAGAGGGGCAAGCCTACTATGGACTGGGCACCTTGCTAAGTATTACAAGTATTATCTCCTTTGAAAGCATTTATTTATCGAATTGAGAGTCGGACTGGATGAATTGGAAGGTTTCCCCTCAACAACAGATGGTGGCAAGATAGTAAGTCTGCCAGAGCTACCTAAGTCAGGTACCATCTCACCCTGTAGAGCTCTTGTGGACCAAGACAGTTGGAAAGTTGGACTCCAGGAAAGATGTACGTGTGTATGCAGGCCGTATGCAGCTTATAGAGTTGTCACTTAAAGTTTTGAGCTAAGGGGAACATTGTGAAAATTCCATTTTCCTCTGGGGTGTAGCTGTGAAGACCTCTTTAATAGTATGACTCAGGAAGGGGATTGTTCATTGCTAGGAGGAGTTGTGGGGAAAAGAAGTATGTGGTAATTCTTTGCTCTGGCTTGGGGTCAGTTGCAAAAGCCTTTACTGAAGTTAATCATTGTATTTGTACTGCTAATCCACCTAGCAAAGACCAACAGCTGGTCCTTTTGGGAAATAGTTGAGAAATGATTAATTTTATTTACTCTAGCAAACTGATGACCCAGTTCCTTAGTTTTGTATAATTGATGTTCCATTGGAAGTCATAAAGTCAGTTCCTTCTGGTTCTTAATAAAAAATGGCTATTCAAACTAGACGGGCAGAAAAATTGAGTACCTTTCATTCAGATGAGCAGCCTAGGTGAGGCCTTCAAAGTTGTGACTTCCCCAAGGTCATATTGCTAGTTAGTTTTAGCCTGAGTTTTTTGACTTTGTCTCCTGTCTGTCTATCTGTTTGACTGCTCTCAAACACAATATTAAGGTATGAGCAAAGACACTGAAATCTTATTTCCTTGAAACTTGTTAAGGAGAATGAAAACTTATCGTAGTAAACTAAACATTTTGGAAATTTAAAAGATTGTCTCAAATAGTTTCTGTGTCCTCAGGAAACCAGAATGTAGGACCATGGTTTTGATGATGTGGTTTAAAAACGGTTCCATCAAAATAAAACTCACCTGTGTTTCTATATTTTGAAATGTGCTCTTCGAGGTAATGGATGACCAACTGAGGCTGTTTCTTTGGGGGCAATCTGCAATAAAACATAATTTCCTTTAAAAAGAAACTTTAAAAATTAATTTCTAGTGAATGATTTTTTTGAAATCTGTAAATCAAGCATTTAGTCTAAATTTTTTTTCTGGCTAATTTTTCTACTTACGAGATCATGGTAGGTGTTTGAAATGTGTATTCTTTCAGCAGTACAAAAGAAGAGCATTTTGTGCAGATATAAACTGAAATGTTAATTATTAGTGGAGTCTTTGGTAATATGAAGGTTAAACCATAATTTTTCTTCTGGGAGTTTTGTAGTGATTTTATATGCTAAATTAGTCATTTACAACCTATTGGAGGTACTCTAGGCCAAAATTGCAGGTGGCTGTGTTGTTTTCTATTTAGAAAGGGTACCATGACAGACTCTTGGTAGGGTTTGTGCTCCACCTCATAGGGCTTCAGTTAAACATCAGGGCATATAACGATCAGGAGAAGGACTTGAGATGAAACCTCAAGTTGCACATGATTCGGTGACCATCCAAGATCTGAAAAGCTGGCACAGCAAAGAATGACTAGGCTTGTTCTATTTGGCCTCAGAAGGTAGAACTGAGAATGAAACAGAGAAAGTTGGGAAGAAGTAGGTGGATTTAGATAGGAAAATGCTCCCCAAAGTGAGATGGGGCATGGTGTGTTCTCTGAGGACGTTAAAGGTCTTGACTCGGAGGCTGACTGGCTACTTGTCAGCTCTGCAGGCCTGACCTGGTTAGGGGAGTGAACCTCCAGAGTACCAACTCTGCCTGAGGGCCCCCTGTGACTGGCCAAAGGATTTTCTTTCCATACAAAGGATGTTTTCCTTTGGCGAGTGCCTCAGGTGGCCACAGATTGTACAGGCCTGGTCTTCTTGATCAACTGGAGTAAGCACTGAGGTGGTTGCAATGGTATGAACACAGAACTTTTCCCTCCCATGGCCAGCTTACTTGAAGGTGCTTGGCTAATATTGGGTTTCCTACAGTCTGGCCATAGAACATAGCCAAGGTTGTAACCTTGCCATCATTTGGTGCTCTGTGTTATCAAATTAATAGGATAATGAAGAAGTGGCACTTCTGTGGCACTTTGAGGTTTGCAAAGCACTTTACAAATACTCTCTCATTTTACCCTCAGAACATCCCTGGGAGGGAGTGCTGGTATTATCCCCATTTTACAGTTGAGGAAGCCGAGGTCGAGGGAGGTTAAGTGATTCGTACAGGGTCACACAGCTAATGAGTGTCTGAGGCTGGAACTTGGGTCTTCCTGACTCCACTCCAAGAGCAGGGGAAATATCCATAGTACTTGCGTGATCCTTGTTCCCAGTGTTTATTTACTTTAAGAGTTGTGTGTGTGTGTGTGTGTGTGTGTGTGTGTGTGTGTGTGTGTGTGTGTAGGTGGGGATGTCTGTGAACTTGGATGGGAAAAAAATTACATCTTTATTTTCACCAAGCAGTAACTGAAACTTGGTGTTGCTTCAATTATGAATGTAGGCAACAAACTACAGTAATAATTAGGCTTCGTCAGACTACTAGAGGGGTCTATGACAAAGGTCAGGAAAAAAGATTCTGTTCTCCTTCAAGTATCTTGGGTTTCAGTGGTGGAAGTACACTGACCATTGACTTAGACAGCAAAGCCTCTGATTTAGTAGATGGTTGGAGTGAGTTGCCATGTCCAAAAGAATGGGTGCTCTTTTCAGGCTGGTGATGAGCCTTTTCCCAAAGCCTGACTCAAGGGACAGTGCCTTCAGAGTCATGTTTTGCCTTTCACATTCTTGTTCCCCAAGGGGCCAGGTGGTGCAGTGGATAGAGTGATGAGCCTGGAGTCAGGAAGACTCATCTTAAGTCCAGCCTTAGACACTTATTTAGCTGTGTGACCCCCAGCAAGTCACTTAACCCTGTTTGCCTCAGTGTCCTCTTTAAAATGAGCTGGAGAAGGAAATGGCCAACACTGCAGTATCTTTGCCAAGAAAACCCCAAATGGGGTAATAAAGAGTTGGACACACCTGAAGAACCACTGAACGACAATTCTTGTTCTTCTGGTGTATCTGAGGAGAGCTGAGCATCATTTCTACTCCAGGGCCGAGCCTCCAAGGAGGATGTGGGTTGTGGAATGAAGGAAATCAAAGGGAAAAAACCAGCATCATTACTTTAAAATTAAGTGTCTGTGGAATTCACTTTTGGTAATACCATACCATGTGTCTTATCTGTTTTCAGCTTTCTGGGGTGGGTAGTTTGTGGACAGGATCATCAAAAGTTACCATTCATTTATCGTGTCTTCCCATAAGCTATGCGTTAGCAGATTTTCTTTTCTCTTTTTTAAACTTCTTCCTTTATCACATGTTGCTTTTTTTAATTGCTCAGGAATTTAAACTGTCCCCGTGTCTTGTAGCTCTTAGTGTTTGTCATCTTTTCTTTCATGTAGTTCCTTTTGATTGTCATTTGCTCCCTGCCTTTCTTTCTTAGATCTTCACCATGTATAAAGAAGTTATCATTCTCTGGCCCTTCAAGGACACTTAGGCACTTAGAACAACTGATTCTTTTTGGACCTGACTGTTAGAAGGTAGCATTTGCTGTAGTGTTTAGTGTGTCAGAATGTATATATTTAATAAATTTAGGCCACGTCAGAGAATTCGGGTAATTGTGATTAGTTATGATGGTTATTGGCCTGAGAGGCTCTGAAAATTATCCTCATATGGTCTAGGTGCATTGGGTGACATCTTTGCCACTGCCTGCCAGGGCAATTCACTGAACATTTCTGACCCTCAGCTTTACGGCTTATAAAAGGGAGATAGTTCTTGGTCTCCCTACCAAGAGAATCTTTGAGAACTTCAAAGCGTGAGTAAAAACACAAGTGTTTACTAGTAGTGCAGAGTGCACCTGCCAGTGTCATTGCATAACACAGATAAGTCTGTTACCAATCAGTTACTTTACGTGGTAAAGTAATTGGTAAAGTCTAACTGCTTTGGTCAAATCCCTTCCCCTGCCTGGGCCTCCATTTCCTTATGAACAAAATGAGAGAGATTAAATTTGAACTTTCATAGAGTAAGTATTTCTGATTAATATCTAATGTTCAGTGAATCTGGGCAACAGAAATAGGCTATCTGCAAGAATGTTTTGGCCTTGAAGGGAACTTTTAATGCTCTTTCCTCTTCATAAGGAGTCCTTTGCTTCGCCTTTCCACGTAGGTGCTTAATACATGTCTCAAATTTTTTCCTGCCTTTCACTGGTCCTCATGTTGGAAAAGAAAATTGCTTAAAGAATAATAAAACTTTGGTAAACTGCTGCCTTCCTCTTCTTTTTTCCCCTCTCTCTCCATAAGCTGAGTGTGCTTCATTAATTGACAATTCAGAGGGAGGCAGGTCCTATAGGGATGCTTGGCATCGTTTTTCACCTCAGACTTATTGTTCTTAGAAAGAGAAGGAAATGGAGAAAAATGTAGCCCAAAGTCTCACACATTTAGTGGCTTGATTACTAGGGATACTTGAATCCAAAATGCTGGAACTGTAATTTATATCTTCCTGTCTCACCAGAGCAGCTGAACAGCCATCTAGTGTAGCAGTCTACAAGGCCCCCTGTTTTTGATCTGACAGGTTCGGGGGAGAGGCTCCAGAAGAGTTGCAGTTGCAGGGGAAGGAGGTTCAATTTGCAGGCCTTCACAGATAATGACCACAGTTTAGGTTTGGGAGCAGAAAGGAATAGCCGTTTTTGATTTTTGTATTTCTAGCACCTATCACTGGTGTCTTACACACAGTAGGCAGCCCCTTAATAAAAGCTAATGGAATTAGCCCACTGGTGGGAGTTTTGACAAATAGGCTTTTGTATTCTTTTCTTACCTTTCTTAGCTAGGACCTGAGACCACCCTGTGGCATTAAAAGCCATCTTTAGAGGAATGTTTGCCAACTTTATAAAAAGTTGTAGGGTCTGTGGTGCCCCTTTCCATTTGATTATGTTTTACTCCAAATAGCTCCAAACACACACCCTTGGTGCAGTTTTTGTGGCGTATTTTAAATCATGTTTTAGCATTGGAATGTAATTATTGCAAGGGATGTGTCCCCCCAATTTTACATTGAAACCTTACTTTCCTAAGAGAAGTCATATGTGTATTATGTTGCTTCATTAACCTGTGTCTTGTAAATAACATTGTAGTTCTCCCTTGGATCAGATGATATGAAGCAACGTGGTTTCCTGGAAATCTAGCCAAGAAAGATGTAGTTGAGGTCAGGGATGGCGCTGGTTTGATTATGGGACAGATTTTATCCATACATTGGACATGAATTGGGGATCTGGGGGTAGGAAGAGTAATTAATGGACATTAAGAGGATGGAACAGGAAAAGTACATCTTTCATACTGTTAATTGAGGCTGTTCTCTGATAGGTTCCTAAGAAAACTTTCCCAACAAGGAATGAGCTTAGGGTTTTTTCCCGACTTGTGTTGGAGGATAGTATAATCAGACCAATTGAACAACCAAATTGCAAGAGTAATTAGAATGTGCATAGATTGGATGTCATTACTATTGGTGCAACATTTATAATAAATCAGAATAACCAAATCTCGTCTCTTTTCCCCCTTTAAAATCATATGCCCCAGAAAAAGTCCACCTTATAGTAGAGAATAAATATTGCTGGTTTAATGCTGACCTTTGACCTCTTGACATAGTATGAAAAGTTGGCATTTTTTCCTAGTCCAAAAAAAAAAAACCTTTTTATATCTCCTATACAAATCTTATAAAGAAAAAATGTTTGTATAACAATATATTGAAAGTCTCCCAACAAATGACAGATTTTTAATTCATTTAAATTAGTGATTTTTGGAATTAGATGTCTTTTTGGACTTTTTGATTTTGTTGTCAAGTTAATTTTTTGTACATAAATTTCTATCACATGTATTTTTCTTTTTTCTTTCTTTTTTTTTTAATAGTTGACTTTTTTTATTAACACATATACATTTACTTGTCTTCTGGCTTGTTGAAGCAGTAGGTTAGACAGCACTTGCCACAATAATGTCTGTCAAAATGGCTAACCATAAAGACTCCAGCACCACATTCATCAGAAGGGCACTCTCGTCGAAGGCAGCTAATCTTGCCATTCACATCAACCTTATAGTACTTCAGAACAGCAAGCTTAACCTTCTTTCTCTTGTGCTTGTTCTTTTTGGGAGTGGTGTAAGACTTCTTCTTTCTCTTCTTGGGACCACCACGAAGTCTCAGAACAAGATGAAGGGTAGACTCCTTCTGAATGTTATAGTCAGACAAAGTACGCCCATCTTCCAGTTGCTTGCCCACAAAAATCAATCTTTGTTGATCAGGGGGAATACCTTCCTTATCTTGTATCTTGGCCTTGACATTTTCAATAGTATCGGACAGCTCGACCTCAACGGTGATGGTCTTCCCCGTCAAAGTCTTCACGAAGGTCTGCATCGTGGCACTGGGTCCACCCGCTGATGGCGGATCCGAAAGAGAGCTGTATTTTTCTCCAAAAGAAAAGTTTGGATTTGAGCTTAAAGGGCACGTTTGTAACCTTGTGATGAGCTGCTGCCTTGATGATTGATAGCTTCAGAGAATCCATTGGTGCTCCATCCCCTGGAGTAGATGATGCCGTATCCATTCCTCCTCATCCTGTGCTGCTCTTGTTCATAGCTTTCCATAAATCTTCCTATAAGGGCCTCCCAGTAACTGGGGGGTGAGGAGTGGGTAAGGGACCAATCTGGTACTAAAAGTTGAACTTGTGCCACTTGATTGTCAACTATGTAGGACTCATTGTTCAGTACATGAAGATTTTCGTAGTAGAATTTAGGTTTCATCATTATATTCTGATTGAAAAGTATATTAGAAAATCAAATTGAATTTTCATTTCTTTAGGAGTATTTTTCTGTTGTTGCCCATAAAATGAAGACATTGGAGAAAGATAAAAACTGTAGGGGGCAGCTAGGTGGCGCAGTGAGTAGAGCACTGGCCTTGGAGTCAGGAGGACCTGAGTTCAAATTTGGCCTCAGACACTTGACACACTTACTAGCTGCGTGACCTTGGGAAAGTCACTTAACCCCAATTGCCCTGCCTTCCCCCCTCCAAAAAAAGGACAAAAACTATAGATTAGTTGTGAATGGAGTGTAAATTGGCAGGAAGTAGTGTTCATTATGTTACAGGAAGCTTTTCTGCCCAGTGTTGGTGGTTTAAAGGCCTGGCAGCAATTTCTGGAGGGGAAAAGGGTGACTTGAAAACTATATGCATATATATGCATAATGAGCATGGAGAAAAAGTTGTGAGGCATCTATTTTGTAAACACTTAAAACTGATGGTGTTCAACTGGAGAGGAAGGAAAACCAGATTACTCTGGGCCTTTGCTGCTGAAGATTCCTGTGCCTGTGGGCAACTTCTCACCTCTGCCTTATGGTTTTCCTCAGGTGTAAAAATAAGGAGACTGAACTAAAGGCATCTTCTTTCCTCTGTTCCTTTGACTTTCTGTCTTTATTAAACAAACAAACCAGAGATGAATGAAGTCACATGTCCTATTTTAGATCCTGGTTATTTGTTTTAATTGGGGTTTTTTTTGGAGGCAATTGGGGCTAAATGACTTGCCCAGGGTCACTCAGCTAGTAAGTATTTGGGGTCATATTTGAACTCGGGTCCTCTTGACCCCACGGCTGGGGTTCTATATGCTGCACCTCCTAGGTGCCCCTCCTGGTAATCTCTTTGTTTCCTGGCGCTCTGCAGGAGCTCCTGAATAATGTTGGTGTCTTTCTCAGTTTCTGCCATTGTATTAGCCTCTGTTCTAACTCTCCTTCACTACTAGTCTTCCCCTTTTTTCTCAATTTCTACACTTCTGATACTACTTTTCCACTTATCATTGCATATATCTTGTCATTTGCTGGCAGATACAAGTTGCTCTTTGACTCAAAAATCCATCATTTTAACACCAGTATTCTTAGAACAGTGATTGTGTATCACTGTAGCAAATCTTATTCAGTAAAACGTTAAGTGCCAGCTACGTGCCAGGCACCGTGAAGGACAATCTCTTCTTCAAGAACTTAGTCTCTAATGAAGAAAGGTGCCTCAGAGTCTAAGGTGCCTCAGAGTCTAAGAATATGTGGCTGATTGATGGAAAATGGGGAGAAGACTGTGCTGGCACCCTACTTCATTGGAGGTTTGGGAGCTCATGGCTCTGCCCTCTAGTCAGAGGGTCCAGTCAGAAGGGCAGAAAGTACTCACGAGAGGTGATCACCAAGGCTGGATCCACCTGGCAGGGGAATAAGATTGCCCAAGGGTGTGAATTCTTAGAACTGAGAAATCTAGAGTTGCAGATACCCCAAAGGACAATGGTAGGTGCAGCTTATTTTCAGCTGTGACCAAATGGTGGTGGCATTAGAAATACTATACAGGAAATATGTTTCTGAAAAGTGGGAGAGGATGGACAAGAAGTATTATGAATGGGTTTTGATACGCACTGGGGAGGAAATAATCACATTGATAAAATGACAGATCCATTTAAGTGTTGATGGGATCTGCTGACATTGACCAACCAACTACCTTTTCATTTTCCAAGGGGGAATTGAACTTTGAATTGAAGGAACCAAAATCTAAGTAATAAGTGCTTGTGTGAATCGACAATAGAAATCTTGTTCCCTTGATGACAACAGTAAGAGCCACTAATTTGTCTCAGAGCACTGTTTCCAGAAGGCCTCTAAAGGAGTTTTAAAATACAAACATTCTATCTGTAAGGAATAAGTTAGTAAAACCTTAGCAATCTTATCAGGGTTTGTTTACTAGGTCTCCTTGAACCCTGAGGGAATGGCATCTAAGTTAGTCAGATTTTGATGGGAGGCATTGATGAGGTCCTGATGGTGGGCATTGCTTGGAAAGAGGACTTAACTAGGTAGAGAAAAGATCAAGATGTGTTACAAAAAGATGGAGAAGGATTTACCAGAAGAGAAGTGTTTTACATTTGTGATTGTGAATGCTCATATATGTTTTTTTAAGTGGAACTAAATAGTTCTGATGCCAGTCTAGACAGAAAGTTTCCAGCATGCTTACTAATGAGAAATGGTCAGAAATTGTTATTTTATAATTTTGTTTATGACCCCTTCCATCTGGATTGTCTCTGGCTTCCCAGAGACCACACTATCTTGGTTTTCCAACATCTCTAGTCAGTCTTTCTCTGTCTCTTCTGTTGGCTTTACTTCTTAAGTTGGGTCTCCTGGCAAGTTCACTTATAACTTCCCAAATCTGTGTCTTCTCAGCCCTGGACCTCTCCCTCCAAATCCTGTTCTTTGTTTCCCCCTGCATATAAGGGATTTCTTCCTTGGTATCCCCACTGGCACCTCAAATTCAGGGTGTTCAAAACTGAGCTTTCCCAAGGACTTGAGCTTTTTCATTGGACAGTTTCTGTCACTGATGCCATTACTCACCTAGTCTTCCTTTTTGAAACCTTGGTGTTATCTTTGATTCTTCTCTGTCAGCTTTTTCACTTGGGCAATGGTTTTTCCCAATCTCTATTCCCAACTGCCACTACCCTAATATAGGCTTTCATTACCTCTTGCTGGTATGACAGAAGTAACTTTATTAGATATGAATAATGGCCTCCACCTTCCTTCCTCTTCACCCTCACTCTGCCAAAAAAAAAAAAAAAGGAAGAAGAGGGAAAAAAAGCCTTTATAGTACTGCCAGAATAATCTTCTTTATGCAGAGTCATGATCATGTCACTCAGTCATTCTTGCCTATTGGGGTAAAGTTCAGACTTGCTTTAGCATTTGAAGCCTGGCCCAATCTGCTGCTGCCCTACCTCTCCATGTTCTCACTCTGCTCCCCCATGAGAACACCGTGGTTTGTGCTGCTCCCGTGGAGACCTCTTCTCTTCTACCTCCCTCAGTTGTAGACTTCTGTTCTGTGTCCCAGTCTCCTGCAAGGGTTTGTACATCTTTTGTAGGTGCCTCCCCCATCTCCAAGTAAAAAGTAGATAACTATGGACACAGGTCCATGATAAGTGTTGAACCCAATTAGATGATTTTAATGGTCTGCGGTAGGAGTGGGCATCAAATTTTTATTGATCATGTATTCGTCTGTTACTGTGCTGGTTCTAACAACAATGTCTCATTGTCCTCCAATTTATGGGATGCAACTATGGACCTGGTTAAACCTGGAAGAAGAGAAGGGGGACCCAAATTGCTCTCCTACTCTCCTGAAAATCACTAAGACCTCCCTTGGTGACGGTTCATCACCTCAATATTTGATCCAGGAGTTGAGAGTGGACAGAATGATAGTGCCACTGTGTGTTTGTGTAATACATTTTTACCTTGGTAAAGCTTTTCTAATTTTATCCCCCAAAATACCCAGTAAATAGTTGAAATTGTGAAATCGTTGTTCAGTGAGAAATGATAGTCAAGCAGCTTGGATTAGAGCCCTGATTTTATAACCTGAAAAGAAAACACAGAGTTTTCTTTTAGGCATAAAGTCGCCATTAAAATTGCTTAAGCTACGTAAATACATTTTCTAAGGGGGAGGAGAATATATTATTTGCTATCCATTTTGGTATTTTTATTCAATTTGGGGGGGGCATTTTATGGTCTCAAGTGCATTAATATAAATCTATCAAATTCTTGTTTTCACTTTTGAATTTGGGTATAAAATTCTTGATCTGAAAAATTTTCACTCTTAAAAGTATGTAAAAAGTTCTTCCTATCTTGTTTTTAGCATAGAATTAATAATCCTTGTAAAGTCTTAAAATAATGAGATTGAAATTTACATTAGATTGACTATTTCTTTCTAGCTATAGATCTGGGGCATAACCCCTGCTATGCTGTAGTCACTTAACATTTAGCACATGTATTTGTTGGGATATGTCATGTTTCTTATAGACCTTCATGAATGTCTGCTCTGTGTGTTTGTTCCATAACGACAAGCCTCATTTAAGTCCCATCAGCTATAAGGTATATTTTTGGGTCACACTTATGAACAAAGTTTGTTTGCAAATAAACAACTCTCCTGTCATCTAAAAGACGTCTTTTTATGTCTCTATAGAGAGAAAGGCATATGTTCCCATATCCTTTTATGTATTCAAATTAAACAAAACAAACCTGTAGATCAAAACCCAGCCACCAATTTCTTCATGCAACCAGAGTGAGGAAACTCTTCTTCCACTTAGCTTGCAAAACCTGCTTTGGGGAATGAATAGTATGAGGAAAATCCGACTGTGTGTGATCGAAGTTTCTGCAAGAGAGGCATAGAATGGTTGTGACTTTGGGAGTTTATTTTACAAGAACTATATCTTAAGTCAGTCTTGCTAGCATTTATTAAGTAGCTATGATGTGCCAGGCAGTGGGCTTAAATGTCCCTGCCCCCAAGAAGCTCACAGTTTAACAAGGGAGATACATGCAAACAGCTGTGTACAGACTAGGCATAGAATAGACATGGTCCCTGGGAGATAATCCCCAGAGGGAACACATTAACATAAGAGGGACTGGGAAGAATGTCGTGCAGAAGGTGGGATTTTAGTTGGGACTTGAGGGAAGCAAGGCCAGGGATACCAGTATAATTTCTCATGTTCAGTTTTGCAGTGTATAATAATGAAATACTCAAATTTGAGTTCTTGGGCCTGAATGAATATATGGGTTCACTATTCCTTAGAAAAAAATAGAAAGGATTTTTTAAAAATACCTAAACTGGTTTAAAAGGAAAAAAATGTACAAAAGAAGTTTCCCTAAGGAGGAATATGACTTAAATTTATTTTGTATTAGCCATGGAGGAAACTTAATAGCCTTTGAAAAGATCATTGTTTGGCATATAATGAATTAAACTAGGATGGAGTTTGTAAAACAGCTCTATATGGTCACAGCTTTTATTTTAAGAAAGGTGTTGTGCAACCTCATTTTTAATCCCTTTGGTTCAGTTGGTGGGTTAATCATCCTCTGGCTAGACCTTCATAATTCTTAAGTTTTAGAGGTTTGTTCTAGCCAAAGGCCTTTGGAATTCAAGGCCATTGATGTTATTACAGAAATGAAAATATTTTTCAAAAGTTGTGATGATTATATTATCTGTGAAGGAAACATGAATCTTCAACTGGAGTGGTTTCATGACCTGCCAGGTTCCCTTCTCCACTTACATGCTTTGAATTTTTTTTTTAAAGTTTGTGTTGGAAAATGCTTATTCTTTCATTTACATAGCATGAATTTATGGATTATCATTAATATATTGGCTTTGTCTTTTTTCCCCAGATATGGACGTGTTGAAAGTGTCAAAATTCTCCCTAAAAGGGGATCTGAAGGTGGAGTGGCTGCCTTTGTGGATTTTGTGGACATCAAAAGTGCTCAGAAGGCTCACAACTCAGTTAACAAAATGGGTGATAGAGACCTACGGACGGATTATAATGAACCAGGCACCATTCCGAGTGCTGCTCGGGGATTGGATGATACAGTTTCCATAGCATCTCGTAGTAGAGAGGTTTCTGGGTTCAGAGGAGGTGGTGGAGGGCCTACTTATGGCCCCCCGCCATCACTTCATGCACGGGAAGGACGCTATGAGCGGAGACTTGATGGGTAAGTTCCAAGGTTACACTAGGCAGGTATTTTGTATTTGATATGGTGAGAAACACAAACTCATATGTAGGGGCCCCAGATGGATTTAAAGTTTGGGCATTCTCTATGTTGGGTTTGGAAACGGAAGTGATTACTCTCCCAGTGGCTGGTGTCTTGTGGAGTCGTGGAGGATGTTTCCAGCAGCTGGTTGGATATCAACTCTTGAGCTATGGTGGTGGAAGATTTCCTATGGCAGCACAATTATTGGAGTTACGTTTCTTCTAGAGCCGGTGATTTCCTTTTCTTGGATAATGTTAAGGCCTTCCTGGGATGTATATCTACGACGAGATGGAGCTATTTGGGTTACTGCTTATGTTCCAGTTCCTATGGAATATCTTTGGAATATTACAGCCTACAGCTTCTTGGAGAATTTGATGTCTGGTTCTCGTTTCTCACAACCTACAGTTTACATGTTAATTGGATTGTCAGCCCCCCAGAAATTTAAGCAAGTTGCAATGATGCAACAGCTTGGATTCTACAAACAACGATTTAGACCTGGAAATGTGTAATTGGATGGAGAAGAGAGAAGGCAGTGTTTGATTTTGGATCTACACAATTTCCAAGTGATTGGAATTATATTTTTTGCTGGTATGAGAAAAAAATGAGATAATGGATGTTCCTAAATCTTGGAATTATAGCAATTTATCCTTTAAATGCTGGAGTAAGATCCATGGCTTCGCTTTTATGGAATGGCGTGCAGACAAGACTTCACTAGCCCAGGGGGAGTGGATTACTATCTAGTTTCTTAAGCGGGTTGCTGCACAGTTAAAGGTATTTTAGCTTTAAGGACTTGGTGATAATCAATGTGTGGATTTGTTTGTCAGAGGCGGACTTCTGGCCGGCAACGATGCATTTCTCATCCATTTGGCTATTTCTTCCAGCTGCTTGTTTAAGACAGGGGTGGAAATTTTTTGATACTTGGATGGAATTATAAATTTGCTATCCCAAGAAAGAAGCCTGGGGTTTGAGAATTACAGTCTGTCTGGGACTACTTGCTTCCAATGGATTTTTTTTTGGTCTTGTTACTAAGATTTTTTTTTCTTGGTTCATCTAAATATGATTTGACACCCTTGCCCCTTAAGAAGGTGGATTACCCCCAAAAGAGGGGCCAAAATTGGGGAAGTTATGTTCACAATTCTCTCCCTAGATTTAATTGGGATTATAGGTCGTGTTTCCACAGTTGAAAAAGGTTGGTATGTCCTGCCCTATGTATTAGCCCCTCTCCTAACCCAAGTCAAACTTTCTTTCCACTAACTCCAATAGTAATTAGTACTAATAGATAAATCAAAAAAGCACTGTAGCCACTAGATTTTCAGCTCGGCTAGCTCTTATGCCTGTCTTCTGTGTCCTTTTTAACGTATGAGGACTTTTCATGTCAGCTCTAACCCTTTTAGAAGTATTGCTTCTGTTATACCATTAAATCAACTCTTACCAAGTCACATTTGATAGGGTGCTAAATGCACTTTTAAAAAAAAAATAAATGGTTGATATTGAGCCTTCAAAACATTCCTGTTCAGACTTTGAAATATCTTAAATTCCAAAGTTGTAAGTAGTTAATAAAAGGAGGGCACAATGAATTTTAAGTTGGAAGGACTTTATGGAATTTTTATTTTTCATTTGGCAATGCTTGGTTGTTTTGGGAAGCAGGGGAAAAAAAGCCTTAAGGATGAGGCTGCTTCTCAGTGAAGCAGAAGGTAAGAACAGAGGTTAGAGAAAGCTGAAGGAGCTGGCATGGAGGAGACCGCCTTCATCTTGGGTGCCTTCATACTAAGAATAAAAACTTAGCCTGCCAAACACTCATTGGGGAAAGTCTGATTCCATCGTCTGATTTCATGTTTCCTTTAAATAGAAGTGTACCCTGAGTGTGGCAGTCCAAGAGGAGAGAAACTTGCTAGTTAAGTTGTGAAGGAAGGGCCAGGGAGTTGGACATCTGTGGCACAACGAGCAGAGGGTAGTGGGAAGGCGAGGCTCAGAGTTCCAAACTCCCATACCCTTTGTAGCAGGTTGGCCCTCTTGGTGCTGCCTTCTCCACCTCCCAGGACGATGTGAGCATTGAATGAAATAATGCCTTGTGAAGCTTTCAAAGCTCTAGAGAAATTCCAGCTATTCCTGTCACTTACTATGTCTATCACTATCCCCAGTGAATTACTGTCATCATAATAATTGAGAATTAATGCATTCCAAGAGATCTGTAGAAAGACAAGGAAGAAATGTTTATAAAACCGGAATGTTAAATTTTAACATTAATGCTATATACATGGGAATATTTCAAATTGTGCATACTTTTTACTTAACCCTCAACAAATTATCATTAAATGAAATGTTTTTAGTTTAGGAAGACATTCTTATAGATATACCATTGCTTAAATTAGAATATGGAGCTATTCAAATACTTCTAGGAGTCTGAACTTAGAGAGTTTGACAAGAGCAAAGATTGAGGACGTCTTTCTCAACTATCAACTATACATAAAACAATTAAGTGAACTTCACATTGGAAATTTTGTTTTTAAATTAACTCATCAGCATTAGAGAGACTGAAGAAACCTTCGGCCATAGCTAATTCAACATTAATTTTGCACAAAACAGCATGTTTTATTCGTCTAATATTTTAGAATCTTCAGATTTTTATGAGACTGTTCATGAGTTAATATTCTTTGGCCTTAGCAGTTGGCACATTCTAGTGATGTTGGTAACTGGAGAATTTTCCTAGAAGGATCCAGTGACCCCAAGAAGTCAAGATGCAGTATGGCTCCCAAAAATGTTTATTATGAGATAACTTGTCATTTTCTGGACTTCTTTGTGGGACATTTAACTCTTTGGAAGTGGCTTCTTTTTGCTGGACCATGCTTTGCACCGTGGCTTTCATGGCTGTGGTAAAAATGTATCTGGACAATTTGGCACAAAGAAATAACTTGGCAAAAGTTTAGAAGCAACTTAAAACAGATGACTGATGTTTCTTAGCTACAATATAGTGGGCAAAGCCTTGTTTAATGCTAATAAGCTTGAAATCAAAGAGAAGAGCTGTAGCAGCTTCTTCTGTGTGAAACCAAGAATTGTGATGAGTGACAAAGTCATGGTCATGAAAGCCCAATATCTGATTAAAACAAAAGGATTGCTGAGCTACACTCTATCAGAAAATATTTGGTGTTAAGTACAATGTTCAGCTTGTCAGTGTTTGCTTACGAAGTTAATGCTATTTAAAGAAACCAATTGCCGAGAGGAAGTCAGTGCTGAAGTGATGTGTTTGCATGACTTGCTTGTAGTTCTGCTTGCCCCTCTCTGATTGATTACATATTTTTCCCCCTCCCAAATGCAGGGCTTCAGATAACAGGGAGCGTGCTTATGAACATAGTGCCTATGGACACCATGAACGGGGGACGGGAGGATTTGATCGGACGAGACATTACGATCAGGATTACTATAGAGACCCTCGAGAGCGGACTTTACAGCATGGGCTCTATTATACTTCTTCTCGGAGTCGAAGTCCAAACCGCTTTGATGCACATGAGCCCCGTTACGAACCTAGGGCCCGGGAGCAGTTTACACTGCCCAGTGTGGTACACAGGGATATCTACAGGGATGAGATTACACGGGAGGTACGAGGCAGAAGGCCAGAACGGAGTTACCAGCACAGCAGGAGTCGCTCACCACACTCATCCCAGTCTAGGAATCAGTCTCCCCAGAGGCTGGCTAGCCAAGCGTCTAGACCCGCCAGGTCCCCTAGCGGCAGCGGCTCTAAGAGTAGATCTTCAAGTAGTGATTCACTCAGCAGCAGCAGTAGTACCAGCAGTGACAGGTAGGTTAACCACCAGCCTTCGCGTGGCAGGGGAGCTGTGCAGTCAAACTCACAGCCATTCTCAATGGTCAATGGTTGTCAAGGTAATGGGCTTTCCAGAGCACAGTCCTTGGGTATTACTTCTGGATGATCCATGCATTTGTTTCTTCATTAGTCAATGAAGAAAAATCTCAATTGCTAGTGTGTGACTGCTGCTCTCACCATTTCTTTCTAGTACCTGACACAAAATGAGTATTTGGAAAGATTGTTTTGATCCTTTTAGTGCTGTGAGAGGCAGTGTGGGGTAGTGGACGGTCCCCTGGGCCTGTTTCCCAGGCCCAACTCTGCTGCTCATTAGCTATGGGACCTTGGCAAGTCAGGTGATCTCTTTATGCCTTAGTATCCTCATCTCTAAAATGGGGATACTTCTCCAGCCTCCCTCACAGGGCTGATGTAAGGAAAGTCCTCTGTCATGTGAGCTCTGTGGTAGCAAGGCTCTGGGATAATCGAGTGCTGCGTTTGGCATCCCAGGACCTAACCTCGGATTCTGGCTGTCATGTTCCTTCCTCCATACCATGAGTGGGTTTGGTCCTATGAGGCCTCCTTCAGCTCTAGAGCTAGGAGCTGATGCTAAATGGCCTAGGCTAATGAAGCATCAAACTGTGAATTTAAACTTGGGCTTTGGAAGGCTAACCCTTGGAACATCAGACTTTGAGAGGAGGTTCTATTCAGCTGGAAAGGCGGTTTCTATTAGTGGTCCATCAGGCTAGGCCAAGGATGACCTAGTGTATTTCAGATAGTCTTCTCACCAAAAGGGTGGTCACTATGGGATGACATTTTTGGCCACAGCATCTCTTGAAACTCCTCCAGGTGTGGACGTTGGCTCTCTGATCTGTGGGCAGTCACTCACCTTGGTGAAATCATGGCCCTTTGGAAAGAGTGAGGCATGGTCAGTGTTAGCGTGTAGCCAGAGAGAATGTTAACATTTATATTTTGGGAAAAGCGGCGGCTCTGACAGCCAGTCTATAGTGGAGATTCCTGACCAGCATCAGGTGGATCATCAGGGGCGAGATTCTGAGACCACCTTACCTGTCGTGAACATTTCACCAGCAGATGTTCATAAAAGTTGGAATAGCAAAATAGATAATGTAGATGTCTCCAAATATGTTAAATTTATTTCCGTTCACTAAAAGGCTTATCACAGGAAGATCCATTAAAGCACGCATGCAGTGAAAGTTGGCAGCCCAAGCTGAGATGTTCTTTTGAAATGGAAGTTGTAGCTTTGCTCTCTAGTTAAGCTGAGGAAACAGAATATTTCTAGAATTGAGGAAATACATTTTTATAATGATTTATATTTAAGAGGTGAAAATTTCAAGGTGGGTGCTTTTTGTAAGCTTAGAATCAGGGAAAATAAACTAAGAATTCATCTTTGCCAGGATTGAAAGTAAAGAAAACCCTCAGCTATCCCAAAGGTGGGGAGGAGGTGTGTGTGGATCTTTGTCTTTACTTGCTGGAAGCACCTTAGCCTGGGGGAGCCTGGGGTTGGCCTTTCACCTTCTTGGCTTCCCCTCTTTCCCCACTTCAGTTGTAGCCACTCAGCAGAAATGAAAGCCATTTCTGTCATGTAGCCTGAACAGGCTTTTTTTTTTTTAATCACTTCTTTTCCTCAATTTGACAAGATAGAATTCTGTTTTAAAAAATGTTACTGTAAAATGTTTTTAACTTGTATCTTATGTACTTTGGGAATCAGGAGGCCCTATAGCATTCTCCAGCCAAATAGCTGTGTGACAATGGGCAGGTCTGTTTATTTTCTTGGGTCTCACTTTTCTCAACTATGGAATGAACTAGATGACTTAAGAAGTTCCTTTCAGAAAAGTCTGTACTTAAATTCATACTTAAAATCTAAAGCTATGACACCTATTCCCACCGCTGTTGATCTAGATTTCTAACTGATTAGAGTCATTCGTTGACTCTTCTTTTTGCTGTATTAACCTCCTCAAGAGCAGGGCCTAGGGGGGTGGGGGAGAAGGGAGGACTTGACAGGATGGTACATTCGGTCTTCTGTCTTTCATGTTGCTCAATGCTGAGACATCTCATTCATGATGGAGTTTGTTTAGGCTTTAAGATTTACAAAGCTTATTTCATATCTTGTCTCACTCAGACTTCCCTATAAGCTGAGGAGACAGTCTCTGAGGCTGTGACTTCACTCTAGAAGACTCCCCAATCTCTGAGTCTGGATTCGATCAGTCCACAAACATTTATGAAGCCTCTCTGTGCTGGTTCAGGGCTTTCCGAATCAAGGCCAGCACTCTCCAGACCATGGGAACATCCTGCCCTTCTGAGTGAAGGAGATTCGTTAGTTGAAGCAAAGTATGACGTACAGTTGTAAAATACAGCTAAATAAAAGTTTAGGTAAAACCAATTGAGGTGACCAGATATTTGCTGTTGCTCAGTATCCTGTATTCAGTATTCAGTTGTCTGAATCTTTGTGATCCCATTTGGGGTTTTCTTGGGAAAGGTCCTGGAGTGGTTTGCCATTTCCTTCAGCTCATTTTAAAGATAAGGAGACTGAGGCAACCAGGGTTAAGTGACTTGCCCAGGGTCACACAGCTAGTGTCTGAGGCCAATTTTGCTTCTGCCTGACTCCAGGCCCTGTACTTTATGCACTATGGCGCCACCTACCTGCTCGACCAGAGATTGGTAGTGAATTAAATATAGGAATGAAAAACAGCTAATGTTCAAACTAGCAAAATTATCATTATTTTCACTGTCATTTTAACTCCATTTTGTAAATGGTTCCTCTAAATTTGGCCCCAAATAAAATATTTAGGGGGCTGCTACCTAAATTAAGAGGAGTTGATTTCTTTGATAAAGGGTATTTGAAGTAACTGTTCAACATTCATTTAGCATTCCCTGTCCTTCCTCCCCAATACAATTTATTCCTCTACCTGAGAACAGCTTTCTTTCTCATTTGTATGGCTGACTAGAGAATGCATTTTCCACTCTTTTTATTAATTAAGTATATAATTTCATTGGATAGATTCATAGCCATGCATTTCGAATGAGTAAACACTGGCTTACTAGCAGCCTGGTCATGCAGTCTTTCTAAGTGGCAAGACTGCTTGTTTCTGTCCAACTCTTCGTAGTAGTTGACCTGTATGATACTTCCCAGGATACTCTCCTGTTGTTTTAGGTTCTTTTTCACTCCTTCAATGAGGCACTTAGCTTTCATAAAGGATTTTTGACATCAATTCTGACAAAGGTATTTGTTTTTAAGCCCCTAGATTGAAATAAAAGCAGAATCTTCTGTCTCCTTTAATTTCTTATTGCTAGATGAATGGCAAATGGAAAATTATTTTTTGCTACCAGTTTTCTATGCTTTGGTAGTTTAGAGAAGTTATAAATTGATAGCTCATTCCTAAGGCCTTCTAGCATCCTCAATAACATAATAGCTGACATTTATATAGTATCTTATTTGATCCACACAAGAATCTAGTGAAATATGTGGGACAACTATTACTGTTTTATAGATGAGGAAACTGAGGCACAGGGATAACATGACTTGCCAGAGATTACACAGCTAGTAAGTAATAGTGTCTGGATTTGAACCCAGGTCTTCTGATTGTAAATTCAGTGCCCCTCAAGAGGTGATTGGACTATCTTAGCTAATGAAGGATCGATCATTGGTCAACTTTTGATTATCTGCCTGATTGGAAGGGAGCTGAAATTGGGATAATTTCTGGTTTGTTTCTGTTTGACTTTGAAATATATTATAGCGCTTTGTTCATAGCAGTTCTTTCCTAATTTTGCTTTAATTGGGCTGATATTAAATTTGGTTTGAATCTCTTGTGGGGTGTGCAGTTTAAAATGGGATGAAGTATACTGGAAGACAGGAAGATCGCCTCTAGGATTAAAAATGGACTGTGGGTAATTGATGGAAAAAGATAAATTTACATGTGGATAATTTGAGAGTTGATGTTAATTAAATTATGCATGTATGTTAATATGAGTATTGAATTATCAAAATTAATCTTTCAGTACGGCTAGCACTTTCTAACTTTAACAGGTTATTTTTTTCCCCTTTTGAGTTAACCTTTCTCAAGTAGGTTTGGGATGGAGGTTGTTTGGTTTTGGTTTTTGAATGAAGGTTGAAATGGCCCTTCTTAATTAATTAAAAAGAAAATTCTTCTCATTTTCATTTTTCTTGAGAATAATTTAGAAGATAAAAGTTGGAAAAAGAGGAAGAAAATAAGAGACCTTTGGATTCTTCCTGAGTAAATCAGGAAAAATGACCTCTGTGAGAGGCCTGTGTAATTCATACCACTTGGAGTGTTACTTTGAGAACAACCTACAGAGTGTTGATAAACCAGCTCATGGGGAGTTTCCCCTCTGTTAAGTTCCATAGGATGGTTTTATTTTCCCCTTCCACAAATTGTGTTATAGAATCACTTATGTGTCTTGTAGCAGGCCTGTATCAGACATATCAATGATTTTCTCCCCCTCAATCTACTACTTCCCTGCTGTTTCTAGTTTAATTAATTTTGTTTGTCCTAGAGCTTTGAATTTTCAGTGTAGTCACCTCTGTATCTTGTTTGGTTAAGAATTCATGTCCTTAACCATAGCTGTGAAAGGAACTCAAAGTAAGTGACTAAAATGTCACATCCTTTAACTCGGTGATTTCCCCCACTTAGAGCATATACCTTAAGTCACAGATAAAAAGAAAACCCTCCTTTACACCAGCATATTTTTGTTGACACCTTTTGTAGTTGTAAAACAACTAGAAACAAAGTAGATGCCTGAAGACTGGGGAATGGGAAATCAAGTTGTGGCATCGGAATGTAATGTAAATATTACTACACTTTAAGAAATGATCCTTATAATAGATAAAGAAAAGCATGGGAAGATTTATATGAACTGATGCAAATTGAATTAAGCAGAGCTAAGAAAATAATTTACATGTTGAGTACAATAATGTAAGTGGACATAAGAGCAGCAAAACAATTGAATCTAATGAAAGCTGTGAAATGAAAGTGACCAAGCTTGTCCCCAAAGAAACCAGAGAAGACAATCTCTTCTCTGGGGGCAAAAGTGGAAAAAATAATTGACTCTATTTAGAGACTTTAGGAATAGTGTCTAGTTTCCAAATTGTTCCATTGCTGATGAAGCACCGACTGTGTACAGAGCTAGGTTATTCCTCACAGTATTGTAAGTTGAGGAGGAGGAGGAGGAAGATAACCTAGGAGAGATAAGGGGCGATAGAGGTAGGGATAAATTGCCCAGGAGAGTTTTGAGGGGTGAAATTGATTCCAGAGGGAAAAGCGGGAGGAAGTCAATCAGATTAATCAAATGCAATCTCCTCCTCCCTGGCTCTATTTATTAAGCAAATTAGTTTTTTTAAAATATAATTTTATTTTCACAAAGATGGCAGAAAATAATCTTATGCATCTTTATTTTGCATGCCCTTGTTCAGGGAGGAACCATTGTGAATAGGGGTTTTATTTGTGTTTTGGTGTCATTTGAGTTCCTTTGAATAGAATCTGTCCAGGGTTTGGCTGAGGTGTGGGGGAAAGGATCATCATACTTAATTACTGACAGCAGCCCAGAGCTGTGATGAATAATGAACATCACCTGGAAGGAAACCTCAGTTGGGGAGATGGAGGGACATTTGAAGGGTCATGGAGAGCAGGACTGATTTTTCATTAAATATTACCCCAGTTTGTAGTTAGTCTTATCAGCATGACTGGTACAAGTTGGTGGCATATTTGCTTGTTTAGTCATTAAAGCATACTTCTGTTAATTAATTGTTCATTTACCTAGTGAGCCCGGATGGAATACCAGTTTAGAGTGCTGGTGTTGAATGAATAACGGACAGAATTTCTGAAGTTTGAGTAACTTTAAAGTTTTGCTTTATTGCTTTATTTTTCAAGTAACAGATCTTATTTCAGAGAAGCATACACCTAAAATTTTTTTCTTCTTCTCTAATCTGCAAAATACAGAGGAAACAACTGTCCCTGGAATTTAGTGCATTTTAATCACAAAACTTGATGCAACCAGAAAGGTCTGTTTTGGAAATTGGTATTAGAAGGCCTGCTGTTGACTTGGTGGTGGTATTCGTCGCAGCTGCAGTAGGGCTGAAGTGAAAGTATAAATTAATGAATTTAGCTTCATTGTAGAATGCCCCTTCTACCACTAACTCCCCTCCTTTCTAGTTGCTGAGATTGCCAGCTAGAGATGAGTCACTCGGTTTTCAGTTGGATTTTTTTGTTCCTTTGAATATGTTAAGAGAAGATATCCATGCTAGGGACTAGGGAGGAAAAATGTACCTCTTCATTAAAATGTAAACTTGGTGTTTAGAAGCTTCTGAGGCGTGGGATTTGAGGAAAGCCTGAGCGCACGTGCCCCTAAAGGGGGATTGAGGTGAACACTTTACTAGCGTCTTCTGCCCAGTTCGGTGATTACGTCTCTGCCCTTGGCGAAGGCATGCCTGCGCCTGCGCACTTGCCTGCCCTAGGAGCCCTTTGCCGCGTTCTGGAAGCGGGGCGAGCCGCGCCAATTAATCCTCCTTCCCGCGGCCGTCCGAGCAGGTGTTTCGGGCCGCATCTTGTGCTCCAGCGCCTTCTGCTCCAATGGCCACTTCTCTTCGCCTTGTTAAGTGCCCTTTCCCTGAGGAGGTGGGAGCCCCGGAGAGAGGGCCGCCCGCCCCGGCCTTAGCGCCCCGGGGCCTTGGCCCGGCCTCTCTTTCCGCCCTGGGGAGGCATGGGCTTTGTAAGCCCGCCGCCGCTGCCAGGCCTGCGTCTGAACGGGCCCAGGGGCGAGGAGCCACTTGTTTGTCTCCACAACCAGTCCGAACCGGAATGCGCCGGTCTGAGTCGGATGCTTGCCGCCCTTCACCCCCCCCCTCCCGCGGGGGCCGGGGGGTGGGGTGGGGCTGCTGCTGCGGCTTCCTCCTCCGTTTTCCTCCGGCCCTGTTGCCGCTCCGGGTGGGGTGGGGTGGGGTGTGCGCGGGAGGAGCCGGGATCACTCTCCAGGCCTGGGTGTAAAGTGGCTGCCAATTAAGCGGATGTGATCCTGGGGTCTGGGAGAGAGGGAAGAGAATGGGGCCTGGGCGTGTGCCCCCTGCCCCAGCGTCCCTTCCCCGGCTCGGGGCCTTTGCCCCTCGCCGAGGTGTTAGCTCAGCCCTTTCCTCCCTGGGCCTGCCGCCCATCTGAGCGGTTTGGGGAGGAGAGATGGCGCTTTAATTGGCCGGAGCTGAGCGTGAGTAGGTTTTTGTTTAATGCCGAGGAGCGAGAGAAGCCCTCACGCGCAGGAGGATCTGGGCTGTAAGAAGGAGCGCCAGTTCAAGTGTAATTTTACCAGATTACATTTTCCTGAAGAGTGTTTTATGTGAAGCTCCTTTCTGAAACAGCTGTAGTGGAGAGCCCTGTTGAAATTCACGAACGACCTTTTGGTGCCATTTCTGGCGTTGTCCTCAGCCTGTTTCTTGGGGACTAAAGTCCCAGCTGTGCAAGGAAAGCCCTAAGAGAACACTAGAGAAAGTTGTCCTACCGACTCGCTAAATGGGAGAAAATTTAAACACTTTCTCTTATTCCCCCATTTTACACCATAATTCTCTTCGAGTGTCCTTGTCGTCTCTTCGCGGCCGCCCCCCCCCTCCCCCCAACAGTTGAGTTCTTTGTGGGTCTCGTCCTTCTGGCCCTATCCTTTGTTCAAGTCTTGAAAGGAGAGACCTTTCCGGGCTCATCCCAAATTGCCTTGGTGTAATTTAATTTGCTTTGTGCACTGTGCTGATCCAGCCAACGATCCTTACTTAACCAAGACAATTGAAAGGCTTGGCTATGTTGCTTTTATTAATATGAATATTTCTGGAACATTCCGTAAATGCTTCCTATTCAGAGATCACGAAGTTTGTCTTAAGAGATTTTCCCCGATGGTCTTAGATCTCTGCCT
This sequence comes from Trichosurus vulpecula, assembly GCF_011100635.1. Taxonomy (NCBI): domain Eukaryota; kingdom Metazoa; phylum Chordata; class Mammalia; order Diprotodontia; family Phalangeridae; genus Trichosurus; species Trichosurus vulpecula. The sequence continues at coordinate 48,477,850 of NC_050574.1, forward strand.
GACAAAGACTGGGGGAGGGAAGGGGAAACTGGTCATTTCCTCACTTGAAATGCTTTCTGGTCATTGATGTGCCAGGACAAGTTGAACAGACTGCTTTTTTTTTTTACAGTAAGACTTTTCTTCGGTTAATAAGCAAAAATATGCAGGTGCTTTTTCATGGTGAGAAAAATGTCAAGAGAATAGTCTTTGATAGCAAAAGATGATAGATAAGAGTCTGAAAGATACCTTAATCGTATCAGAGGCCCAGAAGGTTTTAGATGAAGTCCAATGTGACAACATGTGCATTTCTTGATAAAACTTCAGATTGTTGATGCTTTCCTTCACCTTCCCATAGTTATAAGAGACTCTAGAGAGAAGAGGATGGTAGAAATAGTGACATTTCTTAAATAGGAGATAGTGGGAGACTGTTGTTCCATATTTAACCTAGTCAAATAAGATAGGAAATCGTTGCCTGCTGTAAATTTAGGGAATCTAATCTAGTAAAGCATTGCACCATTTTCGCTCAAGGTTGTAAACTTCAAAGAACGTTTTACCTTGTATGATTATAACTATAACATTTACTTGACTTAAGGTGGTATGGTTTTGTGTTTTTTCTTTTGGAATCATCATCCAATTATAGTGGATAGATAATTAAACAACACGGAAAGGAACAATCCAGTATTGAATGAACAAACATTCTTCTTGTTCCTTAATTTCCTCTGCTTGTTAAATGGAAGTTTAACTTTGATTGCATAGGAGGCAGTTGTCTAGCTGCAGGACCTTGTATCGAAAGCAAAGCCACCACCAATATTGGGACAGTAGTATCCTGATGATACTGATGCTAATTGCCAGTTCCCATTCAGTTCCTTGTTTGTAAAGTAACCACCATTTTGAGAAGTGCTCAACTTTGACAAAAGTTATTCTTCCCCTAAATAGATTTTTCTCCATTAAAACTGCACACATTTTGGGCTTTGGTTCTGAGAAACTGTGATTTTGGCATGATTTTTAGTTGGACATTTAATTGAGGACCATTTGTGTTTATTTATTGGAGATGGTCTCTAGATCACAGTCTCCAGAAAAACAGAATTTTACTGTATCAGAATGATACACAGTGATCCATGTGATCCCTTCTACTCTTCCTTTAAGAGAGAAATGAGCATTTGTCCAATTGTATCTGTTGCATTTGGTCTTTTTGAATTATCACAGCTGGAAAAAACTCTTGTGAAATCTTAGGCTCAAAAAATTAAGGGACAGCTAGGTGGTGCAGTGAGTAGAGAGAGCACCAGCCCTGGAGTCAGGAGGACCTGAGTTCAAATTTGGTCTCAGACAATTGACACACTTAAGTGAGTGACCTTGGGCAAGTCATTTAACCCCCAATTGCACTGCCTTCTCCCCCCCCCCCCCCCCCCCCCCCAGTAAATAAATAAAACTAAACTTGGCTGACACTGTATTTGGTGAATTTGGCTCTTGTCAGGACTTGTTTAAGATGTTTTGGTCTCTATATGCACTTGAGGGAATTTTTCTTCTGTTGAAAAACTTTGAAATTCAGACCCCAAAATAGATAACTTAGATTCTCAAAGTGGAGTATTTCTAGGATTTAAAAAAAAAAATTAAAGCCCCTCTTTCATTTTTGAGAGCTATCTTACCAATATTTAGGCATTTCAGGTGATTTAGATGTCCCTTTAGAAAAGTTTAAGTTTATATATTTTTATTATGTAACATCCTAGATCCTGAGCTGGAAGGGACCTTACAGCCCATCTAGTCCAACTTCCTCATTTTAAAGTTGAAGACACAGGCCTAGAGACGTAAAAGATGAATTAACTGTCCAATGTCACACAGGTAGTAAGTGATAGAGCTGGGATTTGGGCTCCAGTCCTGTGACTCATAAGTTTGGCTTTCTTAACCATTCATCTTGTGCCATTCTGCCTCCCCATAGTTTTTAATACGCAGTTATTAAAAGATTGTAGTGATGGCCAAAGATTTACACACAGAATTTTTGGCTTCAAACCTCACCTGGACTCTGTCTCTGGATGATGACTCCTTGCCGCATCGCTACCCTTAGAAACTGCGCTTGTGGATCCTTCTCTTTATTCCCCTGGGACCGCCGTTTTAGGAACAATCTCAACAGTGCTTTACCTTCCTCATGCCTGGATGCTCTCCGGAGGACTCCACCTCATTCTCCTCAGAATGCCAGCCTGCTGAATTGCCCTGGCGCTCTCTCCAGTCATTGATGCTTCCTCCCTTACTGGATCACCATTTAAGGAAGGATCTCAGCCATGTTTCACCTAAGTCATGCCTGGATTTTTTCAGGACTCCTCTGCTGCTGCATGGCCATCCTGACAAACATCTCCTCGTCGGTGTCTCCCTCAGGACCACCTTTTCAGACAAGCTTCAGCTTATCAATGGCTGGATTCTGTGGAATCCCTCTCCTCCTTTTCCTTGAAGTAGCATTCCCTCTGTGAAGGTACCTTTCTCTGCTTCTCTTGTAGTTTCCCTTTATGAACTGTCCACCTCTATTTGAATATAAGCTTCTTGAAGGTAGGGATTACTTTGTTTATATAAACGTAAAGATTTATAAAGATTTATAAAAGGTAGATCTGCTGTAACTTGACATACCTTCCCAAAAGACACAGTGCTATGCAAAATTACGGAGCATAAACCACAGAACTAATAGGAAAATGGAGTTAGAGGCACATGCTCAAAAACTTAGCCATTGATAGATAAGAACCCATTTAGAAAAAAAAAAACAAAAACAAACTGCAGGTTTTTAAAAACATATTAGATGGTTAAGAAATGCATAAATATTACATAAATAAACAGTGGTCTCAAGCTGCTCCCCCCCCCCCCCCCCCAGCCTCGCCCATGCCAGAGCGTTGGTTAGGGTAGTCCTCCAAAGTAGGAAGGAGGCTGGGGGTGGTGTGGAGCAGCCCTTCCCCCTCCTAGCTCTTCTTGCACCAGAAGATAGGATAAAGACCTGTAGTTTGCTCGAGGAAGGATCCCAGCTTGGGAGTCATTGGAAAGTGGTGTGCAGTTTTCTACATTCTCTTGGAAGAAGTCAAGCAAGAACAGACTTGAAATTTGCATCATGCTCAAAGTGTTCCCTGAGGTTTCAATTGCATTGAAATGAGCATTCTAGCAGAGTTGAATGATTTGTATTTGTAATGCTTAGCTCCACACAGCCCAGAGTCAGTGCTCAATAAAGGCTTTTCTGATAATGACATTTCAATGGGGTTGTCACCATGTTTGCTTTTTTTTAAACTTTTGAACGTTGAATGATGCTGTGTTTTGGCAGTTTTAGCCCTTTATATTTTGGATTTGTGTCTGTCCTTCAAAAGAAATTGTAGTCAGATTGTTAATTTATGCAGAAAATTTTCATTTGGTGTTTCTTGTTCAACTTTAAGGTGGTTGTGTGATTTGGAAATCACACATTGTTGCAGATAAAATCTAACCTGTTTGTGCCTTAGTAGTAAACAAACAAATCTATGAATTGCTATTCTCTGTCTCCCTGACCCCCTCCAAATAAAAAGAAGCAGGTCCCAATCTTCTGATGACCAGTCCCCTGCTTGGTGGTGAGCTTCTCTGATTATTGATACTTTTTCACTGGGCCAGTGCTTTGATCGTCTATCCAGCTTTGTGTTAGACCTGTCAGAGCTGGCCCTCTTACTGGCCTAGTCTGTGAGAACCCAAGGTCAGTGCTATACCACAGCCTTCATATGATTCATGCATTCAGCATGAATTCAGCACAGCCTTTTGTTTTTCAAACTAGTTAGTTCTTGATAATCATGTTTCTGTGCGGGGGTGGGGGGGCAATTCTCTGTTTTTCTGGAAACAAGCTTGGTCTTTGCATTTTAATGAATTCAGTGGAGTTTTCATTTATGTTGGTGTATTTTCTAGCTTCTTTCTTTCCTCCCAGTTCATCTAAATCTTCCATATTCTAAATTCCTCATCTTTGTCATTATGGTGCCATAGTATTCTTGTATTACTACATCACAATTTGTACAGCCATTCTCCAATTAATGACTACCCAAATGTCCCGTTTCCGGCACCTCCATCACGAAAAGAGTTCTTGTGAATACCTTAGTAGCTGTGATACCTTTTTGAACTTTGACCTTTTGGACTCTATGCCCAAAATAAAATATTTTTCTGCAGTTCATAGACTAGCCAGAATTTGTATTAGTATTTTTATGCATGTTAAAAAATTGTCTATGTAATGTATACATACTTAAGACTTGCTTGTTCTGGGGCTGTACTGATTAGAAGTGAGTACTTGGTGCGAGGGATTCTCTCATACTTGAGTACATTTTTAGGCACTTTTGGAGTGGGGGAATTTCTGTTTAGGTTTGGGTTGGACTAAGTTACATCTGAGGTTCTTTCTAACTCTTAGATTCTGTAGGGGAGGATTGATAGTACTCTGTATTAACATTACAGTTGTCCAGTTACTATTAAAAAGTTATCAGAAGTTGGCAACAGACTCCATACTGATGTTAAATTGGATAAAGAAATTAAGTGGAATCATGAATGATTCAGTGTGATACAGCTGCTAAGGAGCCAGTGTAAATAGCATTAAGTAATGACTAACCCCATAACACTCGATTCTGGTTTGGAAAGGGATTGCTAAAGTTTGAGGGCCTCCAGAGGAGGACAGCTAAGATGTAGGGACATTGAGGTCCTGCCATGTGAGAGGTGGGGGGAAAAAAAGACTATTCGAGTTTTCAAGGTGGCAGTTGATAGCTATCTTCGAGAAGGGCTATCGCCTAAAGAGGAATTGTGTTTGTTTAACTTACTCTCAGACTAGAATTAGCAAACTGGGTGGAACTTGCAAAGAGGTGAGTTGAGCCTTCACCTAAAGGTTGTTGGTGAATGTAGTAAGTTCTTTCTCATTGAGAGTCTTCAAATAAAAAACTTTATGGTTATTTAATTTTACAAATTTTAACTCCTATCCTAAATACTAGGCTAGGTGCTAGGGATACAAAAACTGGCGGGGTGGAGGGGGGGAGCCAAAAAGCCCCTGCTCTCGGGGAGTTAACACTCAACATGTACGTGTGTACATTAGAATTTGTACAAAGTAAATAGAGGCTTGTTTCCATGTTTGTCAGGTCTAAGCATCTGGGAAATTGAGAAGCCTTATTTAGTGAGCTTCAAAGGAAGCTAGAAATTAAATCTAGGAGCGGGGAGGCAAACGATATGAATGTTGTGTGTGCTGAGTGCACACGACATGAAAGCTGTTCTAACTGGACCACAGCCTTCTTGGAGTTCTTGGGTATGCTATAGATCTGAGAGAATCCTTGTTCAGGTGACCAACAATCTGTGATTCTAGTGTTAGAGCCATTAAAGAAGAGGGATTTGCTTGAGAAGTCACACTCAAATTAGTGACACAAAAGTAATGACCAAGAAAATGAAGACCTTGGTGTTGTAGTTTTCTTTCAGATCTGGTCAGGGTGATGAGTTTAGGTCAGTGTTTATTTAGTCTGTATAATTTGTTTCCTTCAAGTTTTTGCCTTTGAAGAATTCAAATTTGCTGTTAGAAGAGGAAACTTTTCTTATTATGTAAAACAAGTGTGGTTGAAGGAATGAGGAAACCCCAGAGTTTCATGAGGTGTCCGTTAGGGGTAACTTTGACACTTTGTTCCTTGAGTGGAGAGTGCTTTGTAGTGGTGCCCTGCATCCTCACAGTAGGCTAAGGTCACTCATACCTCTGAGGTCTGGTTGGCTCCACCTTAACTTAGCAGCACTACATTCAGGCCTGTATTTTCAGCCGAGGTTTCCGTAAATCACTGAGTTGCAAGATTGTCAAGAATGGTTCGAATTTGCATTCTGTCCAGTTTTGTAGCACACACACGTATTCAAACAAGCCATATACGTATTGTAAGATACAGATTTTGAACATAGTTCAAGTGTGTGGAAAGAGATGGCTTCTCTTGACCTCCTTTGACTCTTGTTCATTGGAGAAGCAGATCCTTCCCAAATGCTCCCACAAAAGACCTGATTGGGAAATGATAGAGGCCTTCATCATTCATTTATTGCTCCTCCTCACATTTTAGTAAATTAAGGCATTTTAACGTAGAATTGAGTCAAACTCATGCATCAGAATAACTTAAAAATTGCCAAGGGACAACATTCGTTTTATTTCGGCCATTGTTACTTAATCAGTTTTGAGATCAAGCATGTTCAGTTTTGATGCCAAGGCTTATGGACTACAACAGCCAAGATTTCTGTACAGCAGTTCTGTTGACATGTGTCAGAGTTGTGGAACGTGACTTGTGGCTGGTTTCCCCCCTCCAACAGGCCTTGTTTAATGCCAAGTATGTTGATTTGAGTTCTTTATAAAAAACTATTGAAATTGTCTTCGTCTGTACCATATTTCAATGAAAGTACTTTGTATGAGGATTCAGAGTCAGAGGACTGACTGGTGTCCAGTTCCCAGCTCTACCATCTCTCTATATAGCAAATAATTTCCCTTCAGTGAACCTCACTGTAAATTATTATTTCCCCCTCTGTAAAATACGGATATTGGATTAGATCTGGGGTTCTTATCATTTTTTGTGTTACAGACCCCTCTGGCAGTATTGTATGGGGTGAATAATTGTGAAGACTTCACAGGGTATGTCTAATGGAGAGGTTTTGGGATTTGGCCTTGTAATTTTGGGAAGGCATGCCCTTCCCTCTCTCTCTCAGATGTTAGAAGATAATGAACTTCCTGTGAGCTATTTGTTCTCTGCTCTGGGAAGGGTCTCACCTTCCCCCATCCCATTTCTCCTCCTAGACTTTCAGACGCCACCCTGACAGTTGAGTTCTGATAGGGAAAAACCTGGACGAACCGGATCAGTCTTGGTCCTCTGTGTAGTTTTCGCGCCTAGATTGTAAGCCCACCCACCCCAGCCAATGGTGAGAAGGGATAGAGGTGGGTGGGAATCTTCTTCATTAAGAGTATAAATTAAGGCAGGTTCCCTTTTACCTTGCCTCCTCCCTTATGGAGGTGTGCCCAAGTCTTGCAAGGTTTGTATAATAAATTTACTTTGTTTCTCTTAAAGATGTCTCTCCTATTATTTCATTATTTTAAAAATTTCTGTCCCATACAGTATGGTGAAGCTTATGGACCCCTCGAATATTTTTAAATACATAGGATTACAAATGAAACTAATCATATTGAAAATCATGTTAAATGATTAAATGAAAATCATATTTAAAAAACATGGATCTCAGCTTAAGAACCCTTAGGCTTCGATGAACTGTAGTGTGCTTTCATCTTCTAGATCCTAGTATTCTATGACCTTTTATAACTACGTGCCACTTTGGGAAAACATGGTTAGAATAGGGGGATACTTTAGTGTTTTTGAGAAAATAGATATCATTAGTAAGACTGACCAGTTTAATTTCTTAGGTGTGGAATTTCAGCTTCATTTAGAAATCCCCAGGGAATAATTTATTGCCAGTTTTTGTTTATTAGTAGTAAATAGTGATGTGCCAAAGCCTTGTGGTAATCTGGGAAGGCTACACCCTTTGTCAGTAACAGCCTGGGCAGACTCTAGAGAAACAAGACTGATAGCATAATATCCAGTAATCCTTATTGTAGATAACTGATTGTCAGGTCATTCCGTTAAAAAAAAATATTAATTTCAGTTTAAAAAACAAATACAAAATAACCAATACTGGTAACATAATAAATATCTAGGTATAACCATTTTAGAAGTGGACTTTCCCTAATCACTATTTTGTCTCCTTAGAAACAACTTGAGCCTAGGACTTTGGATGACTTTCGGGAAGGTTGGTCTGTAAAGAAGAAGTTTATAAATAGGTAGCTGTTAGTATCCTCTCTTGGTAATTTATTTAATTTAAAATCTAAACCTGTAATGCTTTCCCTTTTCTATTGGAAGGATAAGGACATTAAAAGCAGCAGTTAAAGCTGACTTAGTGCACATCGAAATTAATTCTGAGAAAACAGCAGTTGTACTTCCTTAAGAAGCCAAGGCTCTAGTGAGCCCTTGATTCAGTTCAGCCCATCGTGTTATTGACACACAGCAGCAGGCATCCTGTTACATTGACTGATTTGGAATTTTTTATCACCTTTTCCTAAGGAACAAAAAGAACCATTTGCTTTGTATTTTATTTTTTGAGAAGCATTTATCTTTGAGACAAATAAAATTCTTAAAATGTACAAAGCCAGATTTTATCCATATTGGCCATTGGAAGATGGTTATTATGTGATGGTCCTTTCTCCTAAAATGGTACTTGGGTAGCCAGCAAAATTGGACTGTGATAAACCACTGTAAAAGGAAGGAAGGAGGGCTTCAAAACTGAGTTTCTCCACTAGGAAATCCATTTGGACATGAGTAGAATTATTTTGTTGATGCAAATCCTTAATTGAAAGAGAATAGCAGAGGAGGGGTTCTATCCCACTAGAAGATACACACACACACATACCCACACACACCCAATACACCCACGCATGCTAGCAAAACAGTAGGGGCTTACATGAAGGAAAGGTTTCGACCTTACCATTGACTATAGTTGGTAAAACACATATAGCATACAAAAAGTAATTTCATAATATCAAGCAGCTTCTTAAAGCCTGGCTTTCCCTTGGATGATCTTATTCTATGAAGTTCTTAGATCTCTGTGATTCTGCAAAATGCCATGATCTATGACTAAAAAGGCAGAATTCAGCCTTGAGTAACCCTCATTTATATGACCAAATGACAAGGGAGAGCAAATGAGATGTTCAAAATGAGGAAAGTCAATGTAGCAGAAAGGTTCTCTATGAGAGCATTTTAAAGGAAACCCCTCGATGAGGACTTCTTGGCTGCCCCATCCCAGGAAAAGCTCTGTAGTCACCATAGCTCTGTGGGGTGTCGCCCCTTCCCCCTATTGTTTTATTCCTAAAGTTTTGCCTTTAACTCTGATTATTTTAGAAAGGCTTCCTTTCCTAAGCACTACAATACTGTTCCTGGGAGCCCCAGGGTGTTTGTTTTTGCTTTAAGTTCTAGCCAGATTGCTCGGTACAGAAGACACCATTGGTTTTTTCTGTTGGGTCTTGCTGTTGAGTAGAACAGCGGAGAGATCTTGACAATCAAATTTCACAGCTTTTGTGGGCAATTAGTATCTTGTAAGAAGGTTCTCATTTTTCCTTTTGATATGTGATTTTTACAGAGTTTTCTGTATTCTTAAGCATCAGAGAGTTTTGTAGAAGTCCCCAGTGATAAAAATCAAGTGAAACTAGGGTTGGTCCCCCAAAGTGAGGGCTGTGTAGAAGAACTCTTTGAAGAACCTAGCTGAGCTGCAAATGGCTCTGGCGGGCCAGTGATACTTGGTGGAGAAATACATATGAACACACATATGAATACATAGCTCTTATATACACACATTTGTGAAGGAGGTGTTATATAATGGGCATGGTTTGGGGTTTGGAGGTGGGAAGGCTTCTATTCAGTTCCGCTTCTGATTGACTAGGAGTATGACCTCAGGCACAGTCACCTTCTATCTGTCGCTCTTAAGCAGCACTCCAGGTCTTGGCTACTAAATCATGGGTCACATTGATCGGTCTTCTGATGCTAAGAGACATACACATATGCACCAGTACCTACAGATACATTAATCTAACAGCATCTGTTAAGCACCAACTACATCCCAGCCTCTGGGCTGGGTGCTGAGGATACAAAGACAGAAGTGAAACAGCCACTCCCCTGGAGCTTACATTCTAACTCTGGGCAAACCCCATGAGCGTGTCCAGGCATATACAGAATAACAGTTCATTTGTATGTAGTGCTTTAAGGCTTAGAAAGTTCTTACCACATATCAGCTGATCTTGAAAGGAAGTAACTTCCCTTCAAGGGAAGACTTTACAGGGGAGTTTAATGGAGCTTGAGCTGAACCTTGATGGAAGCTGGAGAGTTGGTGACCATTTCAGGCAGTGGAATTGGAGAGTGCTATGGACAAAAAGGCAAAGGAATAGAAGAAGGCCAGTTGACCTGGACTGTCAAGTATGTGAAGGGGGCAATTCATACTACACAGCTGGAAAGGTGGGCTTATGGGCCAGGGGAGGGAAGGACTTTATGTGCCAAACCATAGTTTCTGTTGGACCCTGTGGGAAATAAAGATCCATTGGAGTTCAAGAAGTAGAGGTTCGACAGTCTGTTTTTAAGTTTAATTTCCCCCCAGCTTAGAAAAAGTACAGTTAATTTATAGGATCTCAGTATACCTGTGGGAAACAGTTCTCAGAACAAATTCCTAGACAGCTTCTTTGCTGGTACTTTTCTGCAGCTATTAAATCCTGCCTTTACCACAGAAGATCTGGTGTACTAAGGCAACCCATTCATCCCCCTTTGGGAGAACTCCAATAGTTGGGACATTTTTCTTTATATTAACTCAAAAAACCTTGCTCTAACTTCTACCCTGTTCTTAGTTCTGATCTCTGGTACTAGGAAGAAGTCTTCCTTCCTTTTCCAGGTGATAGCCTCAGTAATTCCCAGGCCTAACATGACCAGTTCCTTTAAACAGTCTTTGAGGGTCCTTTACCCTCCTTGTTGCCCTTTCCTGAACTCTAGCTTTTCGACTTCTTTTGAAAATTGTGGCCCCCAGACCTGGATACAGTTCTGAGGTGTGTGCTGGGTCCAGCCTGTGGCAGAACATAACAATGTTCTCCTTTTCCTAGTTGTGGGCACTACCTCTCTTAATGATTGGAAACAAAGATCACATGGACTTCTTTGGCTGCAAGATTGTACTGTTGAGTACTACATTAAACTTGCAGTCCACAAAATTCCCTGGATCTTTTTTCCATATGAACTGTGGTTATGGAGGTCCAGTTTACTTTTCGATTTAATTATATTCTTTTAATTTTACTTTAAGTATTTCAAATGCAACTCTATTATTTTATAGACTCTGCAAGTCTTAAAATGTTAAATTTTAAAAAAATTGTCCCATGTAAAAATTCATGGTTTTTGTTCCTTGAAACTGACAAACTGTCCAATATTTCCTTATCATCTTTAAGACAAGATTGAAAGGAGCAACTTTTTTTCATCAGTTATTGGGCGAGATTTTCACCTTAAAAATAGCAAACTATGTTTTTATACATAATAATATGGGCCTTTAACTAAGGAAATGTTGTTAATGATATAGAAGTAAATTTCGTGCACAGAAAAAATCATCCATCTCTTGTTTATCAGATTAATAAGCCCAGAGTTGTAGGAGTCCAGAATCTGCTGTTATTTAAATGCGGGAACCTTTAAGGCCATGAGAAATGGGAAGCAGGAGGAAAAGGAATCTTGTAGTACATTGTAAACGCCTGTTTTGTAGTGTAATGAACATTACAAGTTGGCTTATAGAGAAGTGGTGGCCTCTTTTTGTACCACTGATGATCAGTGCATTTTTGACTTTCCTTTTTTAAGAATGCATTTTTTTTTATTATAGACATTATCATCAATACATTTCATCATTAACACATTTCAATATACAGAGAAAAATAGAAAAACCAGTAGCTTTTCTTAGGTACACTAAGAGGCAAGCGGCGATGAAGTTGTGATTTGGCCACTGCAGAGTTTTTAGTTATTTCAGAATGTTTTCCCTTACATTATTGTGGTCACTGTTTGAATTGTTCTCCTGGTTCTGCTTACTTCTTTCTGTATCAGTTCATGCAGATCTTCCCAGCTTTCTCTCAAACCATCCCCTTCATTATTTCTTAATTATAGTAATATGCTATTGCATTCATATATTGCAGTTATTCAGTCATTCCCCAATTGATGGGCACAGTTTCCAAATCTTAATACATACAATAAAATGTGTTTCTGAAAATATTTTTTGTGTTTGTGTGTCCTTTACCTCTGTCTGACTTAGTGGTAGGGGAAGATGTCTTTACCTAGTAGTGATATTACTAGGTCAGCAGGTATGCATGATTTGATCTCTTTTTGGTTCTTGTTCCGTATTATAATGCATGGAGCCCTTCTATGTGTTTCATCTTCACAGTTTCTACTTTAAGTTGTGCTGAACCAAATTCTGTTCTTGATTCCAAATTCTGCTTTGCTAGCAGAAGGAGTCTTTAAGGGAATTGCTTTTACTCTGATGTACTTTATTGCAAATCCTTCTTATAGATTGTATAGTTCCAGCATTTTAGAGTTGCGAGGAGCAGTCTGAGATCTTCTGGTACAAGTCTTTCATAAAGAACAACTGAGACCCCCAGAGGGGGAAAGTAACTCCCTACTCCCCTGTAAAATGGTGGAGTAAAATGCTTTTAAATGGTATAAAAATGTAAGTTGCATTATTATCTTAACAATCCAAGCTTGTATTGAGTTTTTGTCTTTTGTGTTCCACTGTTCATTATTTTACTATCAAATAATACGGTATTCTTTTACTTTCCAATCTACTTAAATGTTTGCTTATGTATTCCCCATAGATTGCTATGGAGTTGTATTTTGTGGCAAGTACCTTAGGAAGAGGGAAATCCTCATACTTTCTCAGTGGACTAATTCACACACACTTCTCCACTGTAGAGCCTCTTCCCATTTTTAGTCATGTTACAGAAACTCTTTTCTTGGGCTACTCATGCACTATCTGGTGTTCATGGGACCGGAGGTCCTTCTTCCTTGTTGGTCTTTCTGTGGCTGCTGTTTACTGAAAATGCAAGGTGGGAATTGGTTTTTGTTAATTTCTAATTTCAGCCATTGTATTTCTCTTGTGTGAGTAACTAATGGCTTTCATCAGGGATTCTCCAAGACCACAACAATACTAGCCAGCTGTGTTAGTAGAAAGGGAAACTGAGGCAATCAGGTACTTAGACTGTTGGGGGTGTTGGTGGGTGAGTGAGGACCTGCTGCTACCCCAGTGGTCTTATAGACTTGAATCTAGGGTTCTTTCTCTACAGCAGGTTGGCTTTTATTGCAGTGGAGGCTAGCCAGACCCATCTTCAGTCTCGGTAAAATCTAAAAGATATTCCAACTCTGAAGTTCCCACCGTATTTTTCCTTGTGCTTTAGCTGGGCATCCCAGCTCCATAAGACACTTCATCTTTCTGAGCCTATTTCCCCATTTGTAAAATGGGAAAAACATTTCTAGAACCTCCTCTCAGGGTCTTTGTAAGGGGAAGATGCTTTGTAAACTTGACAGGATCATAGGATTCGACTTACCCAGCCTCCTCATTTTAAAGAGGAAGGAGGATACTGAGGAATTACGTGACTTGCCTAAGGTCAAACAGGGAGGGGTGGGGAATGGAACCTAAGCCTTCTCAATCTTAAGTCCACCATTACTTTTGTTATGTCATACTGTCTTAACATTCTTGAAAATGTGTGCTATTATTAAATCTTGACAACCTCAAGAAATAGAGTATCTGTGCTATGTGATGCTCTGTCTGCCAAGCCACCCTCTTCCTCCCCCTCCAGGTGAGATGATATGGCTTGGAGACTCAGATTTGTTTCTCTGGGTTTACAGATTTTCATACACATTTAATTTTTTGTTGAAAATAATTGGCAAAAACTGTAGTGGATTTTATATGTGATAATTGTGGTTATTACTGTTACTAATAGCATGTCCTACTTCACAGTTAAAAGGAGACTCAATGAGGATAATTTTCCCTTTCTTTGATTTGGGTATTGTGTTTCCACAGGTGAAAAGGAGTCTAAACTCTTCTTATTCAAATTCCCTAAATCCCCTGGTCATTTTCTGAGATGTAAATAAACTTCCAGAAAAAAATTTGGAGGCAGCTACCACACGACTCTGGTACATTTCACTTGTGGTTTGGGACATAAAGAAGTGAATTATGACATCAGAAACTGTTGTCCCCCAAAACCCTAAAATTGATCTTTGATATTTATTTGGTTTTAGAGGGCTGACCGCCACATGGCCGCACTTGGCCATAGGAACTCATGAAGAAAATCTACTAAACACGGAGGGCGGGCTGGTGAGCTTCTTCTCGGTACCCCCCGTGATGAAGTCACAGGTCTTTTGAAATAGTGACCTATTCAGTTTTAATAAGCTCGGCACTCCTCAGAACCTGGTTCTCAATGGCAAATAAGTTTATTTTGTTCCCTGAGCCTGTTTCCTTTATCTCCCCCCAAGATGTTTTGGGATATTCTCTTGCCTCTATTTTTAGAGTAAAAAAAAAGAGGGGTGGAGGTGGTTGGGGGGCATGACTTGAGAGGGCAGTGATGCTGTTGAGTTGATAGAGAAAGGTGCTTGAGCTGTACTTTGATGGGCATGTGGCTGAAGTTCTGTTTCCATCCTCTCACAGCAGTGATTCCAGCAGTAGTTCAAGTGATGAATCTCCCGCACGGTCAGTTCAGTCCACAGCGGTGCCAGCACCCACTTCTCAGCTGCCTCCATCTCTGGAGAAGGAAGAACCTCGCAAAAGTTTTGGGATCAAGGTTCAGAATCTCCCCGTGCGCTCAACAGGTAACTCTCACATACCCCCCCCCTCCCCCCCGCCCCCGCCACCTGGGGGGGAGCAGGAGAAAATGAACACTATTTCAAATTTGATACTTTGCAGTGAAGGCAACATTTAATGTGTTGAGGAAAATGCAAATTCATCTTACTTGTCACTGCTTCAAACCTCTTGGTTTCTAAGTTGCTGCAATTATAATTGTAGAATGATCCACCTAGAAATGAAGCTATCTGAAGCAGTTCCCCCTACCCATAACATTTTGAGTTGGTGTCAGAAGCGTACCTTGGTTTGCATCCCAGCTCAGATGCTTAGTTATTGTAAGTAAAGCATCTCTGAGCTCGCCGGTTTATAGCCTCAGCTTTCTCATCTAAAAAATGGGGAGAATATGTGTATTACCTACTTTTCAGTTTTGTTGTAAGGAAAATGCTTTGTAAACTAAGTCGCCACAGAAATGGGAACCGTTCTGTTTCACCAACTGAGAAACTGAGACTCACTCTAGGGCACTTGGTACATTACAGTGGGAACTGTGGTAAGGTGTGGCTTTAGGAAAACTCTGGCCCCCTCACCGGCCGCGCATCCTACAGGCTTAGGACTGAGAAGCGAGTCAGCGCACTAGCTGAGGGCACGCTAGCTCGGAGGAGCCAACAGAGCCAGCACAGCGCACGCCATCTCTAATGTGAATCCCCGCACTCACACAGAGAGAGAGGGAGAGAGGGGAGGCCCGCGCTGACTCCTTGCTTTTTGAGTTACTCAGTTAAAATAGAAAGAGAAATGACTCTGGTTTCTGTTGGGGCGGGGATTTAGACACAAGCCTTAAAGATGGCCTTTTCCATGAGTTTAAGAAGTATGGGAAAGTGACTTCGGTGCAGATCCATGGGGCCTCGGAAGAACGGTATGGCCTGGTATTCTTTCGCCAGCAAGAGGACCAGGAAAAAGCACAGAATGCGTCAAAAGGAAAACTCTTCTTTGGCGTGCAGATTGAAGTGACAGCGTGGGTAGGGCCAGGTAAGAAAAGTAGACACTATTGACCTCAGTGTGAATGACGTACGAGCTTACGCAGGGAAGGGCTCTTACTCCTAACAAGCGCTCCCCTTTCCTTACCGACACGATCCAGGGGTGTTGTGCAAGAGCTGGCAGTGGTGGACGCCCTTGTGTTCAGTTAGGAGCTTATTGTGGGGAAAAGCCTCTGGATTCTGCCTCTGGGACCCAGGGAAGAAGGCTGTGATGGTTAGAGGATCCAAAGTCCCAGGCTAGTGGCTTGCTAAGAGAAGAAAGCCATTTGTTCAGAGTTCTAGAGTTGATCAAGACGGTCAATGAGTGATGATCTCCTGCGAGCAGGCAGCATGCAAAAAGGATCATCGATCTGAAGGGAGAGTGTGGTTGGACAGGTTCTTTCCATTATGCAAAAATCTAGCGGAAGTTAGATCACCTTTCATGACCTGGATGGACTCGCAATGAGAGAGAAATATTTTGGGTGCAAACTCATGATTTTGAGGGATTCATTTGCTGTAATCCATGAAGCATTTACTTGTGAAGACAGGAAGAGGTCTTAGGGTATCACTTGAGCTTAGTTCTTTCAGTATAAATCTCAGTATGATGAAGCAGGAGTCTAGAACTGATGACCCCTTCAGACCAAGACTGTTAATAGTGGTACTTCCTCAAAAATCTACTCTCAAATGTTGTATACACATACACAGCATAGCATTATGCAAACGATCTGATTTTTCTTTTTTCCCCATGTACTACAATTTGCAAGACTCTCCGCTAGAGCCTTAGATGGCTATAGCTCTTTTTCTTCCTGGGGTCTTTCTGGTTCAGAGACTTGGATATCCCTCCTCCCCCCTTTCCCAGGGCTTTCTTCTTTGGCTCCTGGCTTTAGGCTTACCTCTTCTCCCAGGGGATCTTAGGCTATCTTTCTGTAGGAAAATGTTTTCCCCCTGCCCTGGGTAGAGTTCTTAGACAAACAAAAAAACTGGATTTGGCAACTCAAAGCGACATTTAAGAACCACTGCATAGTGCTACTTATTTATGGTTCGTTAAGTATTGGGCTTATTTTTTTTCTGTTAAGAGAAGTCCAAGGCAGCCCTCTTAATATTTTCCTTTGTGAAAGTCATATTTGACCTTTATCATTTTAATTTGGAGGTGCTTTGCCAGGACAAAGATCACCTTCACTTTGAGGGTCATATTTGGGTAGGATGCTGTTGCATCAGACTAGATAGTAGGTTTTCTTCTTTGTTGCCAAACAGTAAGATTAATCTCTCAATGATGCTTCCAGGGCTTTGGAATAAGAATGTCTTTGTTTTTTATTTAAAGCTACTCAGAGGCTTTGTTGTTCACTTAGCATCATACTAGCAGTTTTTCCTTTACAGCATAGTTGGCCAGGCCTAGTGGTTTGAGAAGCTCTGGTCCTAAGGCTTGGTCTGCCTGGTGCATGGCCTGCTAGGTTCTCCTGAGTCTTTAGTGGGCAGGGTTTGGTAGCTAGTTGATTTATGAAGGAAAAAGGAGCCATTCTGAATATGCTAGCTAGTTTCCTCCCTCTCTAGTGGAAGACCCCATGTCTGGCCTGGCAATACAGGCCCAAGGCTATGAAAGTGGAGTTCACTTAGAGTACAATTTCTGAGTATCTCCATGTTATTTTTTCCTTTGAAAATTGCTGAGTACCACCAAGTAGGACTTTATTCTGTCTAATACCAGTTATTAGAATGTAAGGAAGAGAATCTGGTAGGCTTGAAGCAATGTGTTTATCTTGGCATTTTGAGAACCATAACCCTGGAATCCATTGAAAGTCAGACTACACCAGGGTTTTCCTTTAAAACCAGTTAATTTGAATTGACTTGAGGAATGATGCTAATAATTTTTAATGCTGTCCTTTATATGAATAGCCAAAGGTTAGATATAAAAGTAATGCAGCTGTGGATTCACCATTGTGTAGTACATATGCAGTGTTTCCCAGTTATAGATAGATAGATAGAAGAAGACACATGTCAGCCAGGCCATTAGTGGCTGAATTGGAAATTGAACCAGGGAGACTGTCTATGCCCTCTCTTCCCCATCATATTGCACTCAGCAAAGACCTTCTGTAAAGCACCAGTGTCCTCAAGCAAAGATTTTTCAACCATGTGACATCAAAGGATGATTGCCATACTTGACAAATTTCTACGTTCATGGTATTGGATCACTAGGTTAATTGGTAGGGCAGCAACCATCAAGGGTGTTAGTTGAGGAGATCTTTTGTTGAATTAAGAATTAAGCTAAAATAGTTTTTAGCTGATTTCAATTCTGAGTGTTTCTTAGGATTTTTTTTTTTTTTTTGCTTTGCCTCCTGAACCCTTTGCTTAAGGGTCTGCACAGCAGGTGGGAGCCTAAGATTGAAAGAAAATGATCACTATTTGGGATTTAAAAGTGACCAGGATGTCGATTGATTTGTCATTTAACCAAGCTGAATACAGAGATTCATTTCTGTTTTGGAAGGTTAGAAGTTCAGCAGGTGCCTTTAAATGAGGCTTCACCCATAGGTGTCTTTTGACAGTGATTACCCTATGGGTTACAGAAGAGGTAAGGGGAAGCCAAGACTGTGTATATGAACTTGGGTGTGTGTATACAGATATACATATAAGCATATATAATATATACATATGTCTACTCAGTTCATATGCTGCATATCTGTACCTGTGTATATACCCTATTTGCCTGCTGAATAAGCCTATCATTTATTAGATTGATTACTAGTTTCCTAGGTGTCGATTCATCCTGGAAACTAAATGTACTATATAGAGTTGTTACATTTTTATTTAAAAATACCTTTTCCCTCCTTTTCCTCTCTCCCCATGTCTCCCCTCTAGAAACAGAAAGTGAGAATGAATTTCGTCCCCTGGATGAAAGGATAGATGAATTCCACCCCAAAGCAACAAGAACTCTCTTCATTGGCAACCTAGAGAAGACCACCACCTATCATGACCTTCGCAATATCTTCCAGAGATTTGGAGAAATTGTGGTATGTTACTTCCTAGGATACAAAATGTTTTTGACCTCTGCTATAAAGCACGTGCACAGTATAACTTTTTGAGGGATCCAGTTAATTTGGTTTAATTAATGTCTTACTTCTCTGTGTGGATCTTAATGGTTAAATTCAGCTGAGTGGCTCTTTCCAAAAGTTACTCTCAAGATATATTAGATTATGTTTTCAGTGTGGTTTTCATGCTTTGGGGTTGAAGGTCAACAGGATCTGGAAGAGAATCCTGACTTCTGTCATTTCAGGAAAAGGCTTTATGCAGATTGACCTATGGGATGATTTGGATGTGAATAATCAATGCTAGAAGTTCAAATCCCGTGTTAATATTTGTCATGATGACTTGTTCTTCTAGCCTGGGAAGCTGCTTGTTGACTTTAAATACAGATCTGTAAGCTGCCATTAGTTAAACCACTGGATTGGTTCTAGTTGTGCGGAGTGGTGAGAGTGCAGCATCTCAGCACCTCTGAGCTCCATGAAGCTCTTTCTCTCTGTTTAAAAAAAAAAAACAAAAAACAAAAAGCCAGGAGAAGCACTAATGCTGTTTTTGTCCAGTCTTGTTTAGAGTTGTGGCTGAAGAGGGATGTGTCCTAGGTGCTCTAGTGTGTTTAGACTTCTTCTGGGTTAATGCTCTTATTTATGCTTTGGAGAATAGTCACCCAAAGGTTCCTTATTTTAAGCAAAGACCTCTTTTCTGTTTGCATATGTTTTATATGGAATATTATTTGGAAGTAAATATTTTCCCACTGAATGAATACATAACATAGCATCTCATGGGGGCGGTCGTATGTGTTCAGTAAACAAAATCATATTCACTGCATATGACTAGAATGTTGCTGCTCCTTACCTTGTTTTATAGGGATCGGGTGTAAGAAAGGGAATGGAAGAAGAGATAAAGGAAAGGGGAGAGAGGTGTTGGTACTTGGGGAAATGGACCAGTACAATAGCTGCCTTCCTACTCTGTTTAAAAGGTTAAATTTTTTTCTGTATATTAAAATTTTTGCATAAGTGGAATATACTTGTGTCTCAAAATGATATTAATTCATTTCTACTTGATGAATGTAGCTATCACTTCACAACTCAGAAGGTTTGAGAGTTGGAAAGAATCATAGATTTTGGCATAGGTATGACTATCTTAGGGGATTATTTGAAAGCATGGGATGCATTCTGATTCTGAAAATGGAATTAATTATTATGCTCTTTTAAAAACTTGCTTCTTAGCAGGATGGGCACACCTGAGTATATTGATTCAGAGTCTTACCATTGTGTTAGTTAACAAAATTGGATCTAAGGAGACCTGCTATTTTGATTGTCATCTTGCCTTGGGCAAAAAGGCAGGCTTATCAATAACTGCAGCATTCATTTATAGCAGGCCTGCACAACCTGTGGCTGTGGGCACACCAAAGGATTTCAGGAGGCCTGTGAATCCCGGACTGCCCGAAATCCTTTGGTGTGCCACAAGTGGCCCATGGGTACAGGTTGTGCCGGCCTGATTTTTAGGCAAGTTGAGCTTGGTTGCCGAGTTCTTCCCAATCACTCTTTAATTTTTAGAATATATTAATCATTGTTTTCCATTTAATTCATTATGCTGTGGTCTTAATGTTCCACATAATGGTGGACATTGGTTTCTGTTTACCATTGTCTTTATCCAGAAATTGACTTGCCTTGGAAGAGCTCTATCTTGTATGTTTTTCCCCCAGTATTGGCATATAACTTAGTGCACTCAAATGATAGTTGTCTGTCTTCAACTTGGAGCGAGTTGTTGTCATTTAATCCAGTGTAACTTCATTTACCTGGTTCTTCCCCCCTTCCATATCTCTTGAGTTATCTTGTCCACTGGCTGGAACAGGGCATCTTCTCTATTCCTTTGTTTGGTCAGGCAAATCTCTCCACCTTGTTGGCCCTTTTTTGACTCATTTCAAGAAAAGAGTCTGGAGACATCTATGAATACATATTCTTATAAATCTGAGTTGCTCTGCCCACAGTCTGCATGGATGTAAAGTTTTGCATACTATATTTACCAAGCAAAACAGTATGCTAGGCTCATTTATGATAGGATACAATTCTTCCATGGATAGAACAAACTTACATACTTAAGTTTCAATAAAGTAATTTTTGATTGGACATTTTAGAAGTGCTTTTGAAAATGTGGCTTCTTTGTGATTTTTAGTCTGAGTACTGTGTTTTGAAAATTCCTGATACTTAACAAAAATTTTAATATTGGAAGGAGAAGCTTAACTGGTTTTTCCCAGTTGATTTGACATGGAAAATGAGACTCAGGGATACTCCGGTGTGATTATTATACCTCTTGACCCATCGCCACAAATCCATATTGACTTGCACTATCTTAGGAAAGCAATTTCCACTGTGGACTAGGGTTCTGTGCTGCTTCTGATGAAGGGGATTTTCTTGAAGAGCTGACTCTTGGTAGTTGTTGCAAGTGACCCTTGCTTTCCTGGTTATTAGTCAACCCCAGCCTTTCTTAGGCTGGCATCATTCAGTTGAAGTCTTTGAGTGTGGTCATGAGCCCTTTTTTTGGGGTGGAGGAGAGAAGAGGGTTGAGGTAAATCTTGACTTTTTAAAATAGATTGTTGTAGTTTGAGTGTCTAGTTCATTCATTTAAAGTTGCATTGAGATAAACATTTTAATTAAGAAATGCTTGCCTAAGGTACTTTGAACATTTTGGGAAGAAACTCCATGCAGGTCTAATTTTTACAGTCACCTGTGTATGTCCTTGCTGGTATATCATTGAGTATTATTGATTGACTTTTTTCAGGATATTGACATTAAGAAAGTGAATGGAGTTCCCCAATATGCATTCCTTCAATATTGTGACATTACAAGCGTCTGTAAAGCTATTAAGAAGATGGATGGGGAATACCTTGGAAATAATCGACTCAAGGTAAAGAAATCTCTGTCTGTTCTTACTGTGCTGTGACTTTTGGTAATTTTGTTAGCTTGTGAAATTGAAGCAATGTGTAGTTTGATTCTACATCATTTTTGTATTCTCAGTACATTATATGAGGTAGTATTGTACATGGTTGAGCAGGTTGGATTTCAGTATTTTAGCGTTTGTTTTTGTTTTTATTTGATTGATTTGACTTGAAGAGAACAATCATTTGAGGATCTAATTGGTGTGCTCAGATTCCTATAGAAGAATAGTTTTTTTTTTTCTCAGAATTCTGTGGCTATGAAAGATTGTGAATTTTACTGATGGAAATTTTGCCCTTTTATGTTCAGCTGGGTTTTGGAAAGAGCATGCCTACAAACTGCGTGTGGTTAGATGGGCTTTCTACAAACATAACGGATCAGTATTTAACACGACATTTCTGCCGATACGGGCCTGTGGTAAAGGTAGGTGGTTGGGAGGCTTTGGTGTGTGGTTTGAAATTTTTACTGTTTTCCTTTCTTTATCCTGTCCTTTCAACCCTTGTTTCTATTGTGTTTTTATATAGCTTATGCATAGAAATTCTCTCTGGGCTGTAGAAGCTAGTATTTTTAATCTGTCAGTTTACAGTGTAGGCTAGTATTTTGAAAACCAAATATATTGAACCAGCCGAGATAACAAAATTTTTTTTTTAAACTGATTTGCACTTAACAGAGCAGTATAGGTATGTAGAAAGTTTCCTAGGGCTGTTTAGAATTTCATTTTTGCCTTAAAATTAGTCAGTCTAATTATGTGATTATACATATTTACATTAGTTGTGTATGTAGATTTAATTACATTTTTGTAAATGAAACTATGGCTTTAAAAAGAGAAATTCATACAACAAAAGGTTCATCTAGAGTATTACAGTTGTGTAACACACCTGCAAACACAATTGGAAACCTTAACTGGATACTCTAGTATGTAAAGGTTTAACCCTTTCTAAAAGTGAATTTCTCATATTATGTAGGTGTGTGACATATTTAGCATAACTTTAATGTAGCTTTTGTTGTCTGAACAACATCTCATCAGGGCCAGCCTGTGAATGGCAATTCAAACTGCTCTGAGATACCAGTCACCTTTGCCTGGAAGCAGAAATGACGGGAATTTTGTTCTTTGACTCAGTATTCCTGTTACCTTTTTTCTCTCCTTTAGGAGTTTGATTAAAAAAAAAAAGCATATAAGTAATAAACTCAGGCTCCAAGGAAAATCAAGTAAAATACAGAAAAACAAAATAAAGGCATAATATACCTCAAGCCACAAAATCCACATTAAAACCAGTCCCTGCTCCTGTGATTGTCTTTACTTTGTTATGCATCATCAGAAAAGCTCGACAATTTTCTGGAGTTAAAAAGAACTATTTTCTTCAGGGTATCCTCGTGACTTAGGATTTTGTTGGGACTGACCTTAAGTCCGGTGGATGAGGCGCTTATTTGGTTTTTGTTTTGTTTTTTTGTTTTTTACAGGTGGTGTATGACCGCTTAAAAGGCATGGCCCTGGTTCTCTACAATGAAATTGAATATGCACAAGCAGCTGTAAAAGAGACCAAGGGGAGGAAAATCGGTGGGAATAAAATTAAGGTGTGCAGAATGACCTTTCAAAAGAAAGGAGCAAAATTGTATTGAGATCCTGCCCTCCGGCCTCCCTTCTTAGTTAACTGGTGGTTTTTTGCAAACTGCCAGTCAGGGGACTGCTTAATTAAGGACCTAGATCACAGGTCCAGATTTTTTTTTTTAATACTCGGCTTATTGAGGATTTTAGAGTATTAGCCAGCAAGCGTTCTCTGGGATCCTCTCATCTGTCTGATCGCTTGGTGGTGATGGGTTTTAGTACCCATCGTTAGCTGATGAGCAGGCATGCAGGGACTATAGAAATCCAGAAATATGGAATATCAGTCCAGCCTTCTGAATGATCCTTTTCTCTTCTTTTTTTTCCTTCTCTCCTAAAGAATCGGTAATCCCTTCGAATATGATTCTTTTATTTGGTGTATTTGTCTAAAACCTTGGTGTTTACGATGATTTTGAAGTAGTTTATGCATTTTCATAACTGGTCATTTAAGTAAAAGCATCTTTCTCTGATGCCTGGGACATTGACTGATGGGAACTCCCTGGTATCATGAAGGCACATGAGGAATTTTAGATGTGAAACTCCAGCAAACATTTCTACAGCTGGAATTAGTGGATTTAGTTGGAATTTTTCACCAAAGGGGACAGACTGGAGTCTTGTCTAAAGTACTATGCTGTGATGATGGGGAGATTTGCAGTTTGGATGGGGATGCCTTTTAAGTATTTTCACTGAGGGCAGATTTCCTTTTTCTTTTCAACTTTGCTTATTTTTCAGTATCTAATATTATGTCTGTAATACAAGGTTAGAATTTATGGATTTAATAATGTCTTACATCACTAGAAATCTGATACTTTTACAATATCTGATTTTTTTTTTCTTTGTATTTTAGGTGGACTTTGCAAACCGTGAAAGTCAATTGGCATTTTATCATTCCATGGAGAAATCAGGTCAAGATATCAGAGATTTTTATGAAATGTTATCAGAAAGAAGGCATGTATCAAATATGATAAGATGCTTTACAGATTTCATGAAAGCTTCTAATTATAACTTTAAGTCAGTCAGCGATGTTTCGCTTTACTATCTGCAATTGTAGAGAGGGTTGTCTTTTTTTAAAACACTTTGAACCTCCCCTTCTCCTCAGACTCACAGGTAGCCTGGGAAATTGAGATTCAGTTTGACCTTTTCTCTTTTTTTGGTGGTAATATGAAGTGACTTGTCCACATTGCTCCATTGATTATCCCTAAATTTGGCTACGAGTATTCTGAGCAATGTAAGAAATTAGTATTTAACATTAATTTTTCATTGGCTTGGGTTTCATTCACAGGGAAATTTCATCTGTTTGTGGTGAATTTACTCCAAGTGTGGGAGAGTCCCCCAATTATTTAATATTTATTTGATGACAGTGGAACCTAATTAATAGTAAATAATAACTTCACACATAAGTAATATGTGACAGTTTACAAAATGCTTTTCCTCTAATAACCTTTTGAGATCCCCAGTACAGATATTTTATCTTTTATTAATTAAGCAATTTTGGTTCCCAGAGGTGAGAATGGCCTATTGGTGATTATTGTCCCTGTTAGTGGCAAAGCAAGGGGCCATGCCCAGGTCTCAGGGCTTCAAAGTCAGCCTTACCATGAGACCCCAGTCTGATTTAAAGGCTAAGAAGTGGACTTGAACACTGGATAGTTCTCAAGTCTGAAACCTACCCTTGATGTAAAATGGGAAAGTAGTTCTCAAGCATCTCATTTTAGGTACCTTAAAAACCACTCCAGAATGGTCCAGAATTTTATGGATTGAATGCAACCCCCTAGAGAAGGTCTTTTCAAAGAATGTGTGAATTTATATCTGAAAACATAATTTAGGTTGGTAGCATATTAAAAATTGACAAAGCTAACAGTAGTGTTCACATCCCTTCTTTCTAGGGATGGTGCTTGTGCCTGGCTAAAGTTCTTGAAAGTTTATTAAGAGCCTTTTTTCCTCCTACTGTTCTGAATCATTTCACAAGCATTCCTATCAATGCTTGGGTTGTCATTATGAACTTAGCACTCTCTCCCCAAATATTTAGTGTTCCTTGGGCCCAGGTGAAGACATTCTATCATGGTATTGCAGGTTCTCTAAGAGCCAATTGGATTGGAAAGTGGAAATAATGACTTTTGTGTAATAAAGCACTTTCCTTCTTGAGGCATTGCCAAAAAGATTCTTATTGCAATTCATTAGACTTCAAAACATGCCTGTAGTTAGGTCCCCTAGAGATGATCTTGGACTTTTGAGGAGGTACATTTGTCCTGTGTCTTATGATAAAATGGATGTTGTGAGAAATGTCTTTTCACACTTGGGTTCACTCTTGCTTTTGCTTTTGGGGGCTTTGAATCCATTTTTGCTTTTGTTCACATTGACTTCCAAACATGATGATGGCATCCTGCTTAATACAATTTTAACATGTAGTGTCTCTTGTCATTAAGGTACTTATTTAAGCTATGAGAATGGCCTAATGTTCATTTCAGAATCCTTTTTATGTGAGAAGGGTCCTTCTTTGCAGACCATTCAATCCTGTAGTGTTAGAAGCACCAACTGAAGCCCATAATTATGATTCCTATGGTCTGAAGAGACAGATGTTTGAGCCCCAATTTTCTTGCTTATGTCTCCTGACTCCAGGGCCAGTGCTGTATTCACTGTGCCACCTAGCTGCCCCTTCCCTTCCCACTTCTATAAAAGAAGTTGAGAAGAGGTGATCCTCAGAGGCCTTTCCATTACAGAATCCTTTGATGATGTGAATTGTTGGTCTGCTTTTGGTGCTCTGTTTAGCTCATTTGTGTGGAAGGGGTTGAAACACTGCCTGCTGTAGTAATTTTATGAAGTCTTTGAATTTAGAGTTTTCATTTAGAAAGTGCAGCTCAGATGTCATTTCTTCCACCAAGCTGTTCTTGATAACTTTCCTCCATAAACTTTATATATCACTTAATTTCACAACTCTGTAATACCCTTATTATATAATAGTTTATATCATGACAACTTGTATTTCTGTGAGTCATAGAACACAATATAGTCTTTTTGAAGAATTAAAAATGTGCCTCAGGAGAGTGGGGAGGTAGATACTAATTTTGTACAGGATACAACATGTAAAATATAAAAAATTTAAGGAGTCAAAATAATGGATGCCATCAAATCAAACAACAGTTATTAAATGCCTGCTGTGTGCCAGGAACTGGGTAAAGTGGGTAAAAGCACAGTCTGCTGCCGTCAAGGAACTTAAAACCAAATGAGGGAGACAGCTTGCAAACATCTATATACAAACTACATATATCACAGGATAAACTGGAGATAATCTCAAAGGGCAGACACTAAGATTAAGGAGAACAAGTTTGCTTGACTTATATCCGAGAAAGCCAGGAGGCAGATGAGAAGGGAGGGAGTGTGGGGGGATGGAGGCTGGATCATTATGTGGAGGAGAGTGGAGAGGAAAGGGGAGAAAGACTGGAAAGGTATCAGGGAGCCAGTTTATAAAAGTCTTTTAAAGCCAAACAGGCTTTATATATTTGATCCTGGAGGAAATAGAAAGCCACTGAAGTTTATTGAGAGTGTGTGTGAGAGTGAGACAGAGACATGGTTGGATGTGCACTTGAAGAAGATCCCTTTGTTAGCTGAGGGTAGGACAGACTAGATTGAAGGGAGGTGCAAGGCAGGGAGATCAAGCGGCAGAAGGCTTTTGTGACAGTCCAGGTGTGATGTGATGAAGGTCTGCACCAGGGTGGTGGCAGTGTCATAGGAGCAAAGGGGGTGTATAGCAGAGGTAGAAAGGACAAGATGTATCACCTGTTGAAGATGACACCAAAATTGTGACTTGTATGATTGAGCTCTGGATAGCAATCGACTAGGAAGGGAGGGAAGGATTTAGGGGAGGAAGATAGTGAAGATGGCTTTAAAGATGTTGTGTTTAAGAAGGCTACTGGACTTCTAGTTAGGAATGTTCCACAGGACATCTCCAGTAGGAGATTTGAGACTCTGGAGGTCAGTAGGAACGTAGATAATCACAAAAGATGATGAGAATAGGGAATTGTTAGCAGGCAGTGCTCTTGTGGTCCCTCAGCATCCCTGCCATGTCAAGAGAATTTGGGGAAGACTGCTTCCCGCTGTCCCGGCTAATTAGCTAGAAGCCATGTATTCCAAGAACCTGCAGGATAGGCAGGCATGTGTGGGCTGTGAGCTGTGTCACTACAAGGCATGTGCACCTTGATGATATTAAAGCTCCATTTGACTATGAGAATCTATCAAAAAAGACGAACACCAAGATAGCCAGCGGAAAGTGTGTTGTTACTACCATCTGAGCATCCTAGGAAGCTGATGGACATTTACGATGTGTTTCATTCTGCTCAGGGTAGGGGGAGATAAAGTCGTTTAGATACACAGCCCTCATGAAAGTGATGATTAAGAGGATTGAGAGTAATGTAGCTATAATAGCATGGAGATTTATGAAACTGTTGTGTGGAGGCTCAAAACAAAGGCCCTTATTGAGGAGTCCAGAAAGGAGGGGGCTTTTTACGCTGGACTTTAAAATAGAGGTATAGGTTTTGCCAAAGTCGTGGCTGATAGGCCACCTTTTTTAAAAAGCTGTGATGTGTGTTCATTTTCTTGGGCCTGTAAGATAATTGTATACATCTATGTTTAAGTGGTCCACTTTTAAAGTGTACATATTGGACCATGCTGAAAATGTAACTGAATGACCGGCTGTATATTGTAATTGGTTATTTAATGTAAACTCATTTTCAATGTATTCTTGGTTGTCACTCTTGCCTGAAAAAAAGTGTATATCAAAGAGATGTTGTATGGATTATTTATTTGTAATTGGACAAGTTTCAAGAATAAAGATATATAAAAAAATTCCCAGAAATAGGGAACAGCCTGGGTGGAGGTGTGGTAACATTATCTGCATTTACAGGACAGTTGTCCAGACTGGCTAGAATAGAGTGATAGGACATAAGTCTTTTTGTAAAGTCAATAGTACCTTTCATTCAGCTCTTATGTGCAAGATACTGTTTTAGACAGAGGATTACAACGTGCCTTGAGTTTCAGTTAAAGAAGTTTGGACTTTGATCACTGGAGAACTGATAACCTTTGAATATTTTTTAACAGAGGAGGTATGAAATGGAAAAAACCCTAACTGTAGAAAAAGTTGAATTTGTGTTCTATGTGCAGAGAAACATCCGCATGTTTTAAAGATGTAACTTTGTAATTTAATGTTCCATTAATGAAGGAAAGAACTAATGCACCCCCCCCCCTTTTTTGTTTTTTTGGACAGAGATGAAAGACGAGGGTCCTATGAATATACCACTGATCGTACATATTATGAGTCTGTTCGAACTCCAGGGTCATATTCTGAAGATCCTCGGAGGGAATATCCAGCCCGAGGGAGAGAATTTTATCCTGATTGGGATCCCTATCAAGGAGACTACTATGAGCCACGATATTATGATGATCCCCGGGAATACAGGGATTACCGAAATGATCCTTATGAACAAGATATAAGGGAATACAGTTACAGGCAGAGGGAGCGGGAAAGAGAGCGAGAACGATTTGAATCTGACCGAGACAGAGACCATGAAAGGAGGCCGATTGAACGTAGTCAGAGTCCGGCCCACTCTCGTCGGGCTCCAAGTCCTGTAGTTCCATCTCCTCAGTCAGAGAGACACCAAAGTGATTCTGAGCGGAGGGTTTACAGCAGGTCTTCAGATCGGAGTGGGAGCTGCAGCTCAGTTTCTCCTCCGAGGTATGATAAGTTTGAAAAAACTCGCATAGACCGTTATACAAAGATTGAAAAGCCTGACAAAGAACGTAGTTTCGATCCAGAGAGAGTCGAGAAAGAGAAACGCCCAGTGAGGAAGGAAAAACCTGAAAGAGCAGAAAAGGACAAGCCTACTTTTCAGCAAAGAAGAAAAGCCAAAATTCACTCCCCTGGTTCTCAGTCTTCAGAAACAGATCCAGAGAATGAGAGAGATCCAAGCCCTGAAAAATTGAAGAGTATCAACAAACAAAGCAAAGAGAAAACTGACAAAGAAGGGACAGCAAAAAACCGCCTAGACCTGATGCCCTGTGTGGTCTTGACTCGAGTGAAAGAAAAAGAAGGGAAGGTTATTGAACAGCCTTTTTTAGAAAAGTTGAGAACTAAGCTTGATAATGACTCTGTGAAATCTCCCTTTCTGGATCAGAGATGCCAGCTCTTTCAAGCTGATGCAGCAAAATCTGGTGATCAGACTAAACTTGATGCTGTCAGATCCAAAGTGCCCAAAGAAAAAGTCCAGGTGAGCCACCCAGAAGTGACTGATAAGGAGGGAAAGCCAAAACCCAAGAAGCACTTAAAGGAATCCACAACCGAAGGAGTGAGTGCTGTGGATCAGGACAAGCTGGAGGCTCGAAAAAGGCGCTTTGCTGATGTGAATTTGAAACCAGATAGGCAAAAACTGGAAGTCAAAAAAAGTAACCTGGATGAAGATGATGCCAAAGCAGTATTTAAACGGCAGCCCGAGCCATCTGCTAGAGAAGTGACAGTTTTAAGGGATGCTGAACCTGAAAAAAAGCCCATAAGGAAAGATATTTTTAGAAGAGAACCTAAAAAACTGGAGAGAATCAAACTGGAAAAACTTATTTCTGCTCCCAGCCCCAAAGAGTGTCAAGAGCTTGCAAGTATTTCTGTGGGGATTATGTCAAAGCCTACCCCTGACCTGCACACTAAGGTAGGAGATACAGTTGAAGAACCAGTGGAAAGTCAAGAAATTTTATCCAAAAAATTTAACCTTATAAAGCCTCAACACAAACAGCCTCAACCATTAGATGATCAAGGAACAGAAAAGGAAGAAATTAAGAAAAACTTGAGTGGCATTCCTGAAGAAATGGCAGAACACAAGCCTGGCCAAGAGAAACCACAGTCAACAGATAATGAGGAAAAAATTGGCATTGATATTGATCACACACAAAGTTACCGAAAACAAATGGAGCAAAGTCGCAGAAAACAGCAGATGGAGCTGGAAATAGCCAAGTCTGAGAAGTTTGGCAGTCCTAAGAAAGAGGTGGATGAATATGAAAGACGCAGCCTTGTTCATGAAGTGGGCAAACCCCCTCAAGATGTCACGGATGACTCTCCTCCAAGCAAAAAGAAAAAGGTAGATCATTTTGATTTTGAAATTGGCACTAAAAGAGAGAGAAATTACAGAAGTTCCCGCCAAATCAGTGAAGATGCAGAAAAGACTGCTTGTTCACCTAGTATCCGTCATTTTCCTTTTCATGAGGAGGATGAGACTGTAGATTCCCCTAGGCTAATACCACTAAAGGAAACCAAAGAGTCTCCCAAAATAGATGAAAAGGGTGTGTCATATTCCAATATGACTGTCAGGGAGGAGGCCCTAAAATTTAATCCTTATGACTCCAGCAAGAAGGAACAGATGGCAGACATGGCCAAAATAAAGCTCTCAGTTTTGAATACTGAAGATGAACCAAATCGGTGGGAATCTCAAATGAAAGCAGAGCCCAATAGAGTTGATGTTAGCTTTCCAAGCAGCATAATTAAGAGAGAGAGCCTTCGAAAACGGTCTCTACATAGAGATTTGGAACCTGGAGAAGTCCCTTCTGATTCAGATGAAGATGGTGAACAGAAATCCCATTCTCCCAAAACTTCGTTGTTGTTAGAGAACTCTCGGTTGTCTTTTTTATTGAGAGACAGAGAAGACAAAGTACGTGAGAGAGATGAAAGGTTGTCTGGTTCTTTAGAAAGGAACAAATTTTATTCTTTTGCACTGGATAAAACAATCACTCCAGACACTAAAGCTTTGCTTGAAAGAGCTAAGTCTCTCTCTTCTTCTAGGGAAGAAAATTGGTCTTTTTTAGATTGGGACTCTAGATTTGCTAGTTTTCGAAACAACAAAGATAAGGAAAAGGTTGACTCTGCACCAAGACCTATCCCCTCTTGGTACATGAAAAAGAAAAAAATTAGGACTGACTCAGAAGGGAAGATGGATGACAAAAAAGATGATCACAAAGAAGAAGAACAGGAAAGGCAAGAATTATTTGCTTCTCGGTTTTTACATAGTTCCATCTTTGAGCAAGATTCTAAACGATTGCAGCATCTAGAAAGGAAGGATGAAGAACTTGATCTCCTTTCCAGTAGGATATATGGGAGGCAGACATCATCTGATGGATCAAACAGCACATCTGATTTGATTCAAGAACCAGTAGTTTTGTTCCACAGCAGATTTATTGAACTCACAAGAATGCAACAAAGAGAAAAAGAAAAAGACCAAAAACCCAAAGAGGTTGAGAAACAAGAGGATAAAGAAAACCGACCTGAGACACTGGAATCTGTTCCTGAGCATAAAGAGCCAGAACTGAAATCGCCCTCTGCAGTCGGGCCACTTCCGAGCTCTACTGTATCCCAAGAATCGGGCCCTTTGTCATTGGAAAAGGAGAAAACAGCAGAGGTGCCTTCAGGAAAAGAAGAAAAGACTATAGAGGTGGTTTCTCTAACAGGAGAACCAAAATGTGTTCCTGAACATGCTACTGTCACTATGGAGCAGCCGGAAAAAATTGACTTGCCCTCAGTATCGGAGACCAACAAAGAAATTGTTCCCGTTCCTTTGGTTTCACAGGAAAACTTGTCAGCTGAGCATCCTTCTTATTTAGATACCAAGCCTCCAACTCCTGGAGCCTCATTTTCTTCTCAGGTAGATATTAGTATAGATCCAGAACCTGAAAGTACCCCATTAATCTCACCACTTTCCAAACCAGTTCAGAAGCCTGAGGAGCCTAGTGAAGTGAAAGAGGAAAAACCTACCCCTGCTGCTAAGACTAATTGTGATACAAGTCAGAAAGTTGAGGTCCTTCCTGAGGTTCAGCCTCCAGGTTCTGATAATGACTTGGAAGTGGAACCACCGGTTGTTGCAAAAGATAAAAAGTCCAACAAAAGCAAACGTTCTAAGACACCAGTACAGCCAACTGTAGTTAGTGTCCCAGAGAAACCAGTCACAAGAAAGAGTGAGAGAATTGACCGGGAAAAACTCAAACGGTCTAGTTCCCCTCGTGGAGAAACACAGAAACTTACTGAGTTAAAGATGGAGGCAGAGAAGATTTCAAGAAATGCTGCTAAATCACCCAGTTCTGCTGTAGAGACTGAAAATGTTGAGCCAACTTTGCCACTCATTCGAACTCGGAGAAGAAATGTGAGGTCTGTTTATGCCAACCCAGGAGACAAGGAAGAACCGTCTCTTGTTAAAGACCTAGTAGAACAACCAAGGTCAACCAGAAAGCGGGACAGAGAAGCCCAGGAGATGGGATCACTTGCTGCTACTCCTAGGAGGGGGAGACCTCCTAAAACCCGCCGGAGGGCTGAGGAAGACATATCACCTGTCAAAGCTGAACAGGATGCAGAAGAGGCAGAACTCAAAGACACAGTGGAGCCTCTCAAACTTGCTGAAGGCTGGCGATCACCTAGATCTCAGAAATTGGCAACTCCCACTGGACTGCAGGGGAAAAAAGGAAAAAGTGAGCAGAAAGTAGATGTTGCAGCTGACCCACCTGAAGAAGCTAATGAGATGGGTGACCAAGAGCCCAATATTAATGATAGCAGTACAAAACCCAAGTCAGACAAAGAGGAGACAGAGACAGGAGGGAATGAGCAGAAACGGGACAAAAAAGAAACAGACCCAGACAAGAATCCACCAGAAACTCCCTCAGTTGAGACTGTGGAGAAGAAACAAGTTCCAGAAAAAAGTTCCAAATATAAGCGAGGAAGGTCTCGAAATACCAAGTCTTCAGTGGACAAAGCATCTCTGTGTCTGAAGAATGTAGAAATTCGTCTCAGTGTCGATGAAGTAAAAGGAGCTTTGCGACCCACCGAAGAGGAAGGAGAACCAATGGCTGTCCCACCCTCAAAGACTAAAAATCCCCCAAAGGATGACAGTCTATCACCCCAGTTTAAGAACGAGCCAGAAGATCTTGTTAATGAGTCAGAAAATGAAGTTGTACGTGAGCCCAAGCAGTCCCCAGAGGCGGCCCAGTTAGCCAAGCAGATTGAGCTGGAGCAGGCTGTTGAAAATATTGCAAAGCTGACAGAGACCTCCCTCGCTGCCTACAAAGAGCCAGCAGCCGAGGTGACAGAGGTCCATCCTGAGGAGGAGGGAGACAAGCCTGCCCACCAGGCCAGCGAGACAGAACTTGCAGCAGCCATTGGATCCATTATCAATGACATTTCCGGTGAGCCAGAAAGCTTCCCAGCTCCCCCAACTTACTCTGCAGAATCTGAAGCTGAAATATCGACAGAGCCTCTTGTGTTGCCATCTCCTCAGGCAGAGATGGAGCCTGAAACCGATGAAGCTGTATCTGGCATCTTGGAAACAGATGCTGTTGTAGAACCTTCGGTGCCACCTGCAAGTGACCCTGCCCCGTCAGCACTCCTGGCTGATCCCAAGGAGCCTGAAGGGACTGTGAACGTATCTCCTAGCTCTGCCCAAGAGCCGGAGGTGGTGTTACAGGACACAGAAGTTTCCCGGAAGGATAGAGTGCGCCAAAAAACAGCTCGGTCTCGTCGGAAGAGAAGTACCAGTAAGAAAGGGGATGCCGTGGAAGCAACTACTCTTGAACCTGAGCAAACCCAAAACAAGTGTCCTGTCACCAGTGAACTGAAGTTAAAACCCCCAGAAACGCCAAAAGAAGACAAGCAAAGTAAAAATTCCCGTCCCATCTCCTCTGAGCCAAATCCTGCTGACTCAAGCAAGAATCCAGGCAATGAAATGATTTCCATCGAACTTGCTGCTGAAGAAGATGCGCCTGCTAAAGCTCCAGCTCCACTGGACCTACCCCCTCAGGCGGTGCCAGTGGATGATGGGAGTCAAGCTAGTTTCAAGGTACGTTCAGCTAGTGAGAATGCACCAATTACCCCACCCAGTGTTCCAAGCACACCCACTCCCACGATTCCTTCTGCAGCTTCAGCCAAGCTCCCCACCCCCATCCCATCTGGGATGGTCCCACATCATTCAAGCACCACTAAGGTGGCAGACTGGATTACGAGGCACGAAGAGGCCCGGGCACGTTCCACCCCACCTCCAGCCCTTCCCCCAGACACAAAGGCCTCTGACATTGATACCAACTCCAGCACTTTGAGAAAGATCCTCATGGAGCCCAAATATGTTTCAGCCACAAGTATCACTTCCACTCATGTCACAGCAGCCATTGCTGAGCCTGTCAGTGCCCCTCGCCTAGAAGAGGGACCTCACCCCCCAGTAGAGTCCATAAAACCAGTTTCAGAAGAGAAACCCTCTGTTCCAATCCCAAATACCTCTGATCTGCCTGCGGCCGAGGCCCCAGTGTTTACTGAGAAAGAAAAGGTCATTACAGTCATTGCTCCCAAAGCCACTTCTGTCATCAGCCGGATGCCTATAAGTAACGATTCGGAAGAGTCTCTACGGGTGACTGCCATGAAGCAGACTCAGTCAGTTCAGACGGGCCTTGGGAACGCGCTTTCTTCTAAATACAAGCCGTGGCCAGGCACGAATGAGAACAGTCGGTTTCACCCAGGATCCATGTCTGTGATTGAAGATCGGCCCTCGGAAACTGGCTCAAGCCCAGGACTTCGAGTGAACACATCAGAAGGTGTGGTGCTCCTGAGTTATTCTGGACAGAAGACTGAAGGTCCCCAGAGAATCAGCGCTAAGATTAGCCAGATTCCTCCAGCAAGTGCCATGGACATTGAGTTCCAGCAGTCGATGTCCAAGCCACAGGTCAAGCAAGAATCCGTTATGTCATCCCAGCCAACTCCCAAATTGGGTTCTCAGACTCCCACAGGTTATGGGAGTGTCCCTACTCACTCTTCCCTGGTCCTAGGATCCCAACCATATTCCACATCTCCCGTGATAGCATCCATTAAGCAAGAGCGCCCATCCTTGGACAAATTAGAGCCAAGTCACTTGTCTGTGTCCACACCTGTCAACCAGGCTGGCCCAGGGAAAGTCCTTTCACAGGCAGCAAACACTCCACCAGTGTTGGTTCACAGCCAGTTGGTACTCTCCCCAAGTATAGTTTCCACCAACAAAAAGCCTTCTGACCCTATCTCACTCAAAGTGGAGACCAAGGCCCTCCAGCCATCCAATTTGAGCCCGGGGCTCGGTTCACATCACCCACCTTCCCTCTCTGGCAAGCTGCATTCAGAAGCAAACCATGTTGGCTCTGGACCCAGTACCCCAACAGATCGAGCCATCTCTCATTTGGGAGTTTTAAAGCAAGAGCCGCATTCTCCCCGTACAAGTGGGCATTCCCCATCTCCGTTCCCAAGGGCTTGTCATCCCAGCAGTACCTCTTCTCCAGTTTTATCCAATAATGCATCAGTCATGTTGGCACCAGGCATTCCTGTGCCTCAGTACATATCTAGTATGCACCCAGAGCAGTCTGTCATCATGCCCCCTCATAGTATCACCCAAACTGTGTCCCTCAGCCATCTATCCCAAGGTGAAGTGCGAATGAACACCCCCCCTCTACCCAGCATCCCCTATGGCATCCGGCCTGAGGGACTGCACTCTCCGAGGGCCACTCTGCAGCCCCAGATAGAGATCCGACCTCAGCGATCTGGTACTCCCCAGCCAGCCCCTCTTGTCCTGCCCCCACTGTCTTCTCAGCATTCTCCTGAAGATGAGATGCACTATCATCATCCTGTGTGCAGAGGGTCAGCTCCTGTGCAGCCTGAAGTGTTAGTCATGCAGCCCGAATACCGGATGCACCCCTATAACGTGCCCCGGGAGA
Organism: Trichosurus vulpecula; assembly: GCF_011100635.1. Classification (NCBI taxonomy): domain Eukaryota; kingdom Metazoa; phylum Chordata; class Mammalia; order Diprotodontia; family Phalangeridae; genus Trichosurus; species Trichosurus vulpecula. The sequence goes on from NC_050574.1 coordinate 48,513,468, forward strand.
TGAGGCTCATAAGGCATCCGCACGTGGCCACCGTCGGCGAGCACCACCTAGACACGAGGCAATCCCGGACCCCGGAAGGGTCAGCGAAAACACCACCAGCCAGCAAGACCCCTCAGCCAGGGAAGGAGACCCCAACCCCCAAAGCACCAGAGGTCACAATGGCCCCCTCCCCCCACAGCGAGCCCCGTCTCCTTAGCGTTCCCCCCGGTGGTGGCCAGCTTCCAGGGCTCCCTCTGACCCCACCTGCGGGCGTGCCCCACGGTGTTCAGATTATTCGTCCCACTGGGGATGTGTACCATGAGTACAGATATGGTGATCTCCGGAGCTATCATACAGCGGCTCAGCTTGGGCACCCTCAGTTTCCTGGTGCTTCCCAGATTGGACTGCCTTCCCGGAGCATGACCCCATCTCAGGTGAGAAAGCAGTGCTCTTCTTTCTCCTTGGGGTGTTGGGTGCACAGACAGCTGCTGGAGAGCGTGAAGGGCTTTCTCAATGCCATGTTAGCAACCACATGGACTCAGGTGGGCCTGAAGAATGAAGCGTAAAAGTTGAGAAGTCTCAGCCCTGCCTGGCATAGGGGAGGATGGTGGCTGGGATGTAAGGGAAGTGGACAGCCTTTTCCCAGAAGCATTTGGAATTTGTGAAGGGTTTTGAGAGAGGGATTGACTCCTAAAGCCTTCCTCTGATGCCTCATTCTGGCTTGGAGTTGACCCCGGGCTCTCCAAAGGCTGTGCCAGTGGAATGCAAGCCCTGGGAAGTCCCAACACGCAGGAAAGGCCTCAAGTCTGAGCCTGGCGATGGACTGTGTGCCTCTTGTCCAAGGAACAGCCTAGTTCAGAGGCTCATCACCAGAAGGTTGATCACCAGGTGATCTTTTTTTCTTTTTTAAATGGCCCTAATAACTCATGAAGACCATCGGCTAAGGTGTGAAGGGGTCACGATCTGCATTGGTGGAGAGAGCGCCCACCGATGAAGTCACAGGTCTTTACAGTGTTGTGTTAGGGCTCTAAAAGTTCCCAAGTAGGCCAGTGAGACCTATTTGATGTCATTATCAAGGCTTTTTAGGACAAAGATGGTTACCTTGAGGATAGTTCCAGTACTCCTTCCTTGAGGCCAAGAGATGTACTTAGATTATCTCTGGATCCCCAACAGCCTGACATCTCCAAAGCACATGGTTTAGGTCCCTCTCAAGTAGGTTGAAGCATAAGGAGAAGAAACCTCCAGAACCTATCTGGTCCTTCCTCAATTTTCTCCATAGGATCATTTGGGAAGTCGGTAGAGGGAAATTTTTGGTAAATGAAATGGATTCTGATGCTCCTTCCCCTCTTCTCATCCCACTTTTTCATTCTTAGATCCCAGCTGAAGGGGAACACACTCATCCTAGCCAGCCTGTGCGAAGCAAAACTCCTCAGGTTTCCCAGGATGTTAAGGCCACTCAGACAGGAGCTCCAGAGCAGACTCAGCACACGGCTGGAAATAGACACGCAAGTCAGTTGGACTCCCATCTCCACATTCAGCGGGCACAGGCAGAAGCCAGTCAGACCTCCTATCCATCCCCTGTGGCTGTCTCCATCAAGACAGATCTGCCATCTCCTCACAACCCCCAGGCAGGGCAGAAACAGCTCCTCTTGATTCCTACCACCTCTGGCCTTGGGGCTCCATCAGGATTACCACGCCCCGAATCTCAGCCAGTTGTCAAGCAAGAGTTATCTCCTCAGCCTATTTCCCAGAGACCTGTTGATATGGTCCAACTTCTGAAGGTGAGTGTGGGGGCAGTGTCTCTTGGCTGTGCTGGGCCCGCCCTTGTTTCCCCCTCCCCCTTTCCATGGTGCTCACTCTCCCTTCCTTCACCCTGTAGAAGTACCCGATTGTGTGGCAGGGCCTCTTGGCTCTAAAGAATGACACCGCTGCCGTGCAGCTCCACTTTGTCTCTGGTAACAACGTCCTGGCCCATCGGTCTCTCCCCACTTCGGAGGTGGGGCCCCCCCTGAGGATCGCCCAGAGGATGCGCCTGGAGGCCTCCCAGCTGGAAGGGGTTACTCGGAGGATGAAGGTAAGTGTGGCTTTGCTCTCTATATTGTTAGGAGGAAAAGCTCTTCTCTAAACCTACCTTAGAGGGCAGTGGGAATGGCTTGTGTTGGTTGGTTTTTAGATAACCATCTGATTCTCTTCCCTTGGTACAGGAGGCTTCTTAGAACTAAGGATTGAATGGTAGACACATTGGCTAGGCCTGGCAGTCCTACCTTTAGAGTGCTTATAGTCTCTGTGAGGAGAGAAGGCTGGGATGTAGAACCAGGGCTGTGGTTTTCTCCTGGCCTGGGTGGGGGATACCTGAGGACTGGCTAATAGATGAGTCCTCATTTTGGAGAGGAGCCTTGGCTATATGGTGCTGGTGGCTGACTAACTGACCAGAATCTCCGACTCCAGGTGGAGACCGATTACTGCCTATTGCTGGCTTTGCCCTGTGGCCGAGACCAGGAGGATGTTGTGAATCAGACCGAGTCCCTCAAGGCTGCATTCATCACCTACCTGCAGACCAAACAGGCTGCGGGCATCATCAACGTTGCCAACCTGGGCTCAAATCAGGTGAGTCCATCCTCCCCCAGGTAGCTTGAGCAATTTAAAAACCTCCATGGATCTTATGATGGCAAGAATGAGAAAGTGTAGGCACAGACTTTGGTCATTGGCGCTCCAACTGGAGAAAGCCCTGAGAGCCTTTTGGGAATGATTTCATATCTTAAGGTGTCTTTCTTCCTCCCCAAGAATCTGTTTCCTAGTGAAGAATTAGGCTCTGGCCAAGTTTATATTGGAACAATCATTGGGAGGGGGTGATGGGACAGGATGACAAAATTCCTGTACCAGAGACCTTTACAGTCAGTGAAGGGAAGTAGAGCTTAAGACATATGGAAAACACATATGAGCTCAGATAAGGAGAGCCACAGGAAGCTGGAGAAAGTATTGAAGGAGCATGGTCCTGAGGGAAAAGTGGTGTTTCAGGGGTTTGGGAGTATGAATGTGGAGTTGAGTGGTCCTGGAGAAACTCTCCCTTGCCCAGCACTTTGTGTTGGGGGCGTGGCTGAATCTTGCCAGAGGCAGTAGACTTGAATGCAGTGGAGTCCCCAGTGCCTTCAGAGGAGCCCTGCCCAGGAGCACTTGGGTCAGCAGCGGCATCATGACCACACCAGTCAGTGCCTTACCCCTCTCCTCTTCGGGATGGAGCTTTTTGAACCCATCTGGGGATAATGATGAAACTGTCATTTAATTGTGGTTGGGAGGGATCATCCAGAGAGAGGTCTTACTTAAGTTCATTCTCTTCATCTCTTCTTCTCTAGCCTGCTTATGTCCTACAGATCTTTCCTCCCTGTGAGTTTTCAGAGAATCACCTCTCCCGCCTGGCCCCTGACCTCCTTGCCAGTATCTCCAACATCTCCCCCCACCTCATGATCATCATCGCCTCTGTGTGAGCCACTGACAGACTGCTGTCCAAGTTGGTTTATTCTTTCCAAGGCCCTGCAGCAAAAACAAAACAAAACAAAACCACGACCACCACCACTACTACTACTACCACCACCGCCATCACCATCACCACCAAATCAGATAAAAGGAAGAAGAGGATGATACAGAAGCAGATTGTGAAGACATTGCTGCCGGATGCCCAGCCTCCTGCCCTGCATGGCCTCGATCAGACTGTGTGTCGCTGGGTGTGGTGCTGCTACCTTGTATGTTTACATGATGCTTTAGCTTACGGACAACGATGCACTCAGCAGGCAGATTGAGGCCTGGGAGCGGGGGTTAAATAAAAAAACATTTTTAAACAAACAGAAAAAGAAAAAAAAAACCTGAACTGCCTTTGCACTAAATTAGTGACTTGGACTTTTGCACAGTTGAAGACATGCTGTGACGTTCTGGATGTCTTGATGTACATTAACATGCATCGCGGACTCAAAATGCAGGACTTGGGAACTTCTGCAGAAATCGAGGGGTCAAGGAACATTTCATTGGATTGTTTTTGCCCCCTTTCCCTAACCCGTTCCCTTTCTCTTCTGGAGCCCCGCCATCCTTCTTAATCAAACTCTCCCGCTGCCACCATCTTTAATTCATCTGGGATGTACAGTTTACATTGGGGAAAAACAGCAATGGGGAAACCTTGGTTTTCCTTCCTGGTGGGATATGCAGAACTCAGTGGGTGTGTGTATATATAAATATATATATATAATATATATAAATATATATAATACTGACTTTAAAAAAAATCAAATCCCCTGACATACATTTTTTTTTAATCTGTGCCAAAAATGTGTTTTCAGAGAAAATCTTATTTTCATACTCAGACTTTGTATCGTCACTCATTTGTAAGTGCGCTTCATTTAAACATGGCTCACCCCTCCCTCCATCCATTCTCCCAATCCTTCGTGGGCCCCCTTCCCCCCTGCCCTGCGATGTGGGAGTGTTATACACTTGTACAAAGAGACTTTTTATTCCCTATCCCTTCCTCTAACACTTATTAATTTATGGAACTGTTTTTTCTCAGCGCAGTTTTGTTTTGTGTGTCCATTGGATTACAAACTTTATTAAAAAATACAAAACATGTTGAGCTTGAATGTGATTGTCAATCTTGAGGGGCAGGGGAGGGTAGACACTGGTTCTTGTAGGCTTCTCCTGCAACCCCATCTGACGTTTGTGCACAAGACAAACCTCTACTCTCTTCTGATCATTTGATGCTTGATGCTCAGTCTCCTTTCTTGTGAGTTATTTTATCTTGTACAAAAGAAAAAATTTTTATCGCAGATCAAGTTGGATTTGGACCATGTTTGTTTTGTGGTGTAGATTATTTGTAAAGCTCAATAGAAGCCCTGCTTGGTTCCTGAGTAACACTGAAGGCACTTATAATTTTGATACCCAGAATAAACAACCCCTGAAAGGAACTTGCAAATTTTAAGCAAGCTTTGTTTCCTTGTTTTCATCTCTCCAACCCTGGAAATTGGGCATCCATTCATGAAGGAGCTTCCCAAATCCTTCTTCGTAAGATGCCTTGGGACATCAGGCCTATCCAAATCTTGATAATCTGCCCAGATTTAGGACCAGTCATGTCTTTATTGGATGTTCCCTTGGGAATGTTCTGGGCTTGTACAGGGCAGCTTCCTGGACTACTCAGGTACGAGAGTGTGCTAGGAAGGGGGTGGTAAAGCACAAACTAAGGCATGAACTAAGGTCTCTGCTTTCCACCCGTCTATGAGGTCATCTTTGACTACTCCAGCCAAAAAGGATGCTGTCCTGTTTAGCAACTGGTTCCATCTTAGATCAAGAAAAGGGAGATCTAAGAAGGCTGTGTCCATGGGGGTGGCAGCCACCAGGAGAGGAGACTTATGACTGGAAAAAAACTTTCTAAAGCCTGGAACTTGAGAGACAAGAACGGGTCGCCAAAGATGAGAACAATGTTCCAACCTCATGCCTACTGTGTTAGGCCACAAACATGCTGTCATTTACCCCCATTTTACTGCAAGCGATAAAAGAACTGAGAGTGGTTTAAGTACAGTGGAAAAGATCTAAGACGCAGATGAGTTAGATGGCTTCCAGGCTCTGCATCCCAAGGCAGAGGGGTGGTTTATATACCCTGTCCTATTGAACTATGTTTGCAAAAGTTCTGCCTTTTCTTTATTCCTTTATTTCCTTATTCCCCCCCAAAGGGGGAAATCGAGGTGTGTACTAAAGGCCAAGCCCCACAAGCCCTGGACCAAGGGTGGGGAAGCCTTCGGCCTAGAGGCCCCTTGGCCTTCTGACTGAATCCAAACTTCACAGAACAAATCCCTTTAATAAACGGATGTTATATAAAACTTGGACTCAGTCAAAAGGCCACACCCAAGGACCTAGAAGGCCACAGGTGACCTTGAGACCACAGGTTCCCCATCAATGCCCTGGAGTAATAAAATCATGGCTAGGCAGTGTGGAATTCAATGGTATTAATCCTGCCGACATCACATACCAAGTGGCTCTCGAGCAAGAGTATTTGTGATTGCTAAGTCACCAGCACTGATAAGGACCAGAGAACACTGGTAGACTGAGAAAGGGCAACAATCTGATTTTAAAATAAGAGAAAGAGAAGGAAGTCTGTGAACCACAAGCCAGTGAACTTGACTTCCAGTCGTGGCAACGCTATCAAATGCACCATTTAAGGAATGGTTGGTGACTTTGCAGAAGAGGTCATCTGCAATTTTGTGTTTAGTTCTGAGCATTACCATTATGGAGGACATTGAGCTGGAGTGTGGTATGAGGACAGAGAGAGCCTCAAGGGTCATGCCGTGGAAAAGAGCAGCTGAAGGAGGTGAGATTAAGCTTAATGATGGTCAAACAAGACCATCATTTCTGTTCTTGACAAGCGTCACCCCTCATCCCTAGATGAGGGAAATGTGGCTATAACTTAGCCAGATTGTAGCAAAGCATTTAATAGTCTCTGATGTTCTTCTCGTGGAGAAGACAGATGTATGGGATAGCCAATAAACAGTTACGACAGAACCCTAAAGTGGTGGTTCCATGTCCACATGGTGGACTCTCCTGGAGTACTCCAGAGATCCTGTGCTCAGCTGTGTATGATTTAATACTCATTATCAATGGCTTGGATTAAAAGCTACAATGCTTATTAAATTTGTATGTGACACAGTTGGGAAATCTAGTTAAGAAACTGACATAAGCAAAGACATCTTTGACAGGCCATGAACATGGCCAAGTCTAGCATATGATGAAAAGATAAATCCTACACTTGGGCCCCCAAACCCAACTTCATGCATACGAGATGGGATATGTATGGTCAGGACACCGTTCAGGGGGAGGAGATGAGTGGGAAAACCCTGGGTCTGATATACTGAAAGTCAATCAAAATCGCTGAACGTGACCTGACTGCCATAAAAGCACATGTCAACTCGGGCTTCATTAAGACAGGCAGTGCCCAAGACCAGACGACAGCTGGAGTTTTGCTTAGTTCTGAGCATCATGATTTTAGAATGGTGTGGATAAGCTGCAGCATAACCCAAGGTGGGTGGTGGGTGACCAAGATGACTGAGCCTCGGGGGGCTTCTCACTTGCTAGTTTTGGATGGCTGTGCCAACGGATGGCATCTTTGTATATTCAGAGGGTCACCCAGTGGACAAGAGATCAGACTTCTACTTAGGTCTGGAAAGCATAGTGAGGAGCAATGGGTTGGAATAGGCAGATTAGGGCCCTCAGTCCCCAGCTGGGACAGTGGATAGCATGGGACTCTGGCCTCAGATACTTCTGGCCTGTGTGACCCTGGATGTTACTTGGCCGCTCTCAGCCTGTTTCCTCATTCCCAACAGGAATAACGGCATCTCCCTCTCAGGGGGGTTGTGAGGGTCAGATAAGCTAAGAAAGCGGCCTTCACTGAAGGTCTTCAAGAAGAGGCCAGATGACCACGTGAGCATGCTGGAGAAGGGATTCAGGCCAGATGGCCTCTGAAGGGCACCAGCACAGCCCTGGGTTTAGAGAAGAGTTGGGGTCAAGGCCCTGTGGGTCAGGTCCCACAATTCAGTAGAGGTGAGACTCCTAGCAAAGCATTAACAAAACCGCTGAGCAGTGACAGAAGGAGAAAAGCAGAAAAGAAAGGAAGTTAAGTATACCCTGATAAACAGTTCCCAAGCCCTTCTACTCAGGTGAATTTTATCTTCACCAACATTCACGTTTTGCTCCTTCCCCAGACTTTTCATGTTGGGGGGAGGTGGGGCAGGGCCCTAAGCAACCTGAATAAAAATGACAAAGGAACCTACAGGAAGGGCAGGGAGGACACATCTCCAGGATCACCTGGTCCCAAGTTTCCATCCTGTCAGTCATGGGGATGCCAGAGACCCATGTAACTGTTGACCATTTCATCCCAGAGGAAGGCAAAAGAAGCCTGTGGCTCCCCCTCCCCACCTCACGCCAGCTCACACATCCCACCCTCCAACTGGCCAGGGAGATAGCTGCTTCTTCCCAGGGCCAGGGTGGCCCTGACTGCTGCAGTGGCCACAAGGCCTTTTCACAAGGGTGGGAAGGCCAGAAGTGCAAGCCCAGCCTGAAGCAGCAACGTGCGGTCTCCCAGCCTTGCAGTGCCCAGCCCAGAGCCTTTGCCGGTACTGCCCACAAACATCCCTCACTTGCCAGTTCTGGATGGCTCCCCTCCCATCCTTGCCCAGTCCCACAGCAACTTCTGGAGCTTTAGAAAATAATCCAATTTATTCTCTCTAGGGATCCAGGGTGCTTTGTTCATCTTTAAATAAAGAGTCAGGAGAGAGGGGTGTCTGCCATGGCCCTTGCCCACCCACACCTCCACTCCCTTCATTCAGCCACAGTGGGTGGAGGGGGCTCCGCCAGGGCAGGCTGGCCCTCAGCCCCTTCCCGGGGGCGGAAAAGCAGTTCTCCGGCTTGCAACACCTGCTCTGCCTGCCACGTGCTGCTTGGGCCATACTGCTGGTAGAAGTCTGTATCTGCTTGAAACATGACCAGGGCCTGGGCTGTGTGGATCCGGACATGCTGGGCCAAGCTGTTGGCATCCAGGAACTTCTCACCACATGAATCACAGGCATAGAGGATCTGGGTATTTGGGTCTGTCAGAGAATCAGAAGAGAGGCCATGTTGGAATTAGAGGCAGGCAGTGTTGCTGCAAGCACTGCCTCCCAGCCCTGGGGGAAAGGACTGGCTCACAGGCCTGACTGGAAAGTTCTGGTCCTGGAAGGTGTGAGGAGCCCTGCCTCACTGGATAGAATCTTAGGGCTGGAAGGAAGCCCAGAAGGCTCCTAGTCCAGCTGTACTCCCGAAGGGACACCCTCTGCAACACCCTCACTAAGCGGTCATCCGGCTTCTGCATGAACACTGCCAGGGTCAGGGAGGCTCACTACCTTCCAAGGCAGCTCATTCCATTTTTGGACAGTTTTCCCTTACACTGAGCTGAAATCTACTTCTCAGACGTCTGCACCCATTACATCTGAGTCCTCTTGAGGCCAAGGAGAACACAGCTCATCACAGTTTCACATGGCAACCCTTCAAAGAGTTGGAGGTGGAGACCATGTCTCCTTTTCCCTCTATTTCTTTCCACTGATGCTCACGTGGCATAGCCCCCATTCTGTCCCTATTGCAGTCCTTTCTCTGGACATGCTAGCACACAGAAGAGACCCCCGTGCTCTGGGGGTGGATCTAGGACTGCAGGACCACCATTCACCTCTTTCTGCACACCATGCTTCTCTGAGACCCTTAACAAAGCCAGTTCCTTTGGCTTCCTCGCAGCCATCAGAGCTATCATGAGCCTCCAGGGTAGAAGCTCCCCAGGCCTTTTCCACACAGGCCGCACCTGCTAGCTCCTCTGAGTGTCCAGTGGATTCCTTTGAACTCAGATCTTTACTGCTATTGAATCTCCTCTGGATCAGGCTGGCTCACCACCGGCTGACCTCCAAGACCACAGTCCTGCCGCATCTGGACGTTACTTCCAGCATCCTAGCTTTCTGTCCCTACACAGCTGACACGTGCCCTCTATGCCTTCACGAAGCCACGGATAAAGTGTACTACCTGTGTGACCTTGAGCCGGTCACAATTTCTCTGGCCTCAGTCTCTTCATTGGGAGGCAGTGTGGTGTGGTGGAAGGAGCACTGGGCTGGAGTAAGGAGACCCGAGTTTGAGTCCCAGCTCTGCCAGTGACTAGCTGTGTGACCTTGGGCAAGTCCCTTGACTTCTCTGGGCCTCAGTTTCCTCATCTGTAAAATGAGGAGGATGGACCAGATGACCTCTAATGCCCTTTCCAGCTACAGCGATCTATGAATCTTTAAGTCCGAAAAAAAAAAACCCAAACAAAAAAACTGACAGTAAGATTTCTCCGCTGGTGAAAGTGGCAGGCAGCGGGTTCAATGGAGTTAGGATGACCACTCGTGGGGATGCTGGACAAGACATTCCTGTTTGGGTACAAGCTGGACAGGATGCGGGCTGCGGCCTCCTCCAGGTGTGTGACCACAGACTCTCTGAGGCCCTTCCTGCTCTCTGACCGCTGCTGGACAGGCTGGGCCCAGGACCCTTCCTGGAGCACTCCACCAGGAGCACTCCCTCCCTCCCTCCCTCCCTCCGGGCTGATGTCGGTCCAGTCACTCGTAACCACATCTTCCTCACCTGCTTCCTGCACCTGCTTCACGGCTTTGGTGATCTCAGCTTTGAGGGCTTCCGTCTCATCCGCCGTCACTGCGGCCCCAACAGGCACCACTGTGGGGTGGGGGGGAGGACAGGGGGGGCGCTGAGGGAGGCCATCCCCACCCTCTGCACAGGCCGCCTCCATCCCAAGACCCGCCCCCACTGCTCCCCTTCCCCCTCCCCCCACCTGTAAGCTGGGTGACGGCTGTGGCAGCCAGCGCCTCTGTGGCCAGGGTGACCATGTCATCAGAGGCGACAGTGACGATGTTGACCTCATCGCCCTCATCTGGCTCTACGATCTTGATGCCCGCCTTGCCCTGATGAACCGTCTTCACATGGGAGCGAAGGTTGTCCACACGGTTGAAACCACGTCCGCACTTGTCACAGAGGAAGGGTTTTTCCCCTGGGTAAGGAGAGGGGCAGGGACAAGGAAGACAGTGTGGTCACAGCCCCAGCCTTCTCTCCAGACAACCCAAGTCCACCTGAAGAGCCCTGCGGGTCTAGGAAGGGCATAACCTGTTGTCTTGAGACCCTGTCCTGGGGCTGCTTCCGTGTGTGAGCCAAGGCTGACGCTTCTTCCTCCCAGAGCCTCCCCAAGGCAGGAAAGACCGTTAGCGCATGGACCTCTCTAGGTGGTACTTATGGGTCACACCACGAGAAGTTTGGGACAGGCTGAGATTCTGTTTCCCACCAGGTGACTTCCCACCCCATGAACACAGAATGAGCCTGGGATCTTGCATCAGGGCCCTGAACTAGAATTCAAACTCACGCATGGGGGGGAGCAGCTGGGGAAGAGGAACAAAGTACCCTAAGCCTTCCATGGCTCAAAGCCTGGCACCTGAGCTAGCCCCCAACAGAGGAGCCTGAGGGATGTGCCACACTCCTGACACAATCATGTAGGACAGGGTGGAAAAGAATGCTGGATTTGGGTGGGGGTGGGGGGTCAAGATCCTAACGTTGAAAGCTGGACAGCGCTTGGAAGAGCTCAGGCCCAACTTGCTTTCTAGAGAAGGGAAATGAGGCCCACGCAGGTGCAGGGGGTTGGGGCCCAGCTCCAAGCCCAGAGGTCCTCAGCCTCTCCCAGCCAGCTTTCTCTGGGCCCTCTCGAGGCCAGGAGGATGAGCGCTCCAGCTCTCCACCCTGGAACCCCTGGGTTCAGACGGCATTCTCTCCCGGGCTCGCAGACTCACAACTGCTGCTGCCTCCCGAAGGCTCTCCCCGCTCCTCAAGATGCCCCGCCCAGGACCCACCTGTGTGGATGATGATGTGCTTGGACAGATCCCCTACGTTGACAAAGGCTTTGCTGCACACGCTGCACTTGTGTGGGCGGATGTTGTCATGATGGCGGATGTGGTTGGCCAGCTGGCTAGACTGGACAAACCTGCGGGGGAGGGGGCAGTGAGACTGGAGCAAGAATGAGCCAGTATTCAACAAGAAAAACAGTCCAAGAGAATGGGATGGGCAGCAAATGGAACAGAGCCAGGAGTTGAATCCAGATCCTCGGACTCCAAATTCAAGGCAAAGAGCCCCATAGAATGGAAGAACAGGCCCTGGGCCTGGATGTGTGGATGCTGAGAAGGGGCAGACAGCATGATATGGGCCTCACACTCTGGTGGTGCCTGGGATTGAGGGGGCTGGGGCGGGGGGAAGGGGGACCTGCATGGGTGTTCAGGGAGCGGGGATGGGGGTATTGAGGGGGGAACCCCCTGCAGGCAGTGACCTTTTGCCACAGCGCTCACAGACGTAGGGCTTCTCGCCAGTGTGCTGGCGCACGTGGGCGATGAGGGAGCTGGCCTGGGTGAAAGCCTTTCCACAGATGAGGCACTGACACGGCTTCTCTCCTGCAGCAGGACAGGGATGTGGGAGGGGAGATGGGGTGAGCATGAGGCCTGGACCGCTCCCCTCTCCCCCTTGGCCATGGGCTCCTGTTCACCTGTGTGGATGCGCACGTGCCTCTGCAGGGCACCAGGGTCTGCAAACTGCCTCTGACAGTGGACACAGACGTAAGGCTTCTCCCCACTGTGGATTCGAAGGTGCCGCTTCAGGTTTCCTGGAAGAAGGAGGGGTGGGAGGGGGGCAGCACAGAGGCTGAGGCTGAGAGAGACAAGGGGCTAGAAGGAGGCAACGAGGAGGCCCCAGCCGGGGCCAGGGCTCTGTGGAACTGCATAAGGTTCAGAAGTGGGGAGAGGGGCAGGGGTTTCTACCTGAGGTGGTGAACTGCTTGCCACACTCCCTGCACTTCAGGGGTCCATCCGCAATATGTATCTTTAGATGCGCTTTCAGGTTGCCCACCTGTACTTGGGAGAGGGTGGGGGAAGCCCCTCAGAGGAGGCACTCTGAAGAGAGCTCCTGCAGGCCCCTCTTGAGGCCAGTGGCCCACCCCAGCCACACTGTCCATGGAGGCTGCTCCCCCAGAGATGGAACCTTTCTGGTGCTCCAGTCCATGGGCTAAGGGCTAACCTGGAGAAGGCCTCAGGGCTCTGCCACACCTTCCCACAGGTAACCAAACCTCAGTCTAATCACGCCTTAAGCCCCCTGGGCAGTTCTGTGCTTGGGCCATACTAAGGCCACACTTTTCCTTGTACTCTGTGTTATTAGTGTGCACACACATGACCCACACAGTGGGAATGGGGCTGGATGCCCCGAGGGCAGCCCAGAGTCTCTTTAGAGCAGTCCTGTGCCCCTCCATTGGGCTATGTGCCTCTTCTCAGAAAAATGTTTTGAAATGCACACACTATAGGGGACTACAAAGGAAAATAATGCATAGCTGAAACATTTTTGAGACCAAGCTCCAGGATCCCAGGCTGAGTTCCTGGAGGAGGTACTGCCGGCCTGGGGCTGTGCCCTCACCTGGTTGAACTTCTTGTCACAGTGAGGGCACTTGTGCTCCTTGTCAGTGTCATGGGTCTCCAGGTGCCTCATCTTGGAGGTGGGGTCGGAGAAGGAGCGCCCACAGTAGTCGCACTGGTAGGGTTTCTCGCCGCTGTGCACCAGCTGGTGGCGCTTCAGATTGCCCGAGGTGGTGAAGAGTTTGCCACAGTCGTCACAGCGGTACCGGGCCTCGCCTGTGTGGCGCTTCTTGTGAAGGTTGAGCAGGCTGATAAGCCGATAGCTCTTGCCACACTCCTCACAACCGTAGGGCTTCAAGGGGCTGGGGAGGGAAGCCGAGGTGAGCAGGGGCCAAACTGGGCCAACCTGGGCCCTGGACCAGCCATCTCTCCATGGGGGCTTGTGTTGAGGCCAGGAGGGAAGTCCAGCCCTGGGGGAAGGTGGGGGGATGCTCTGGAAAGAGGTGAGAGTGGGGGCACGAAGGCAGGGCTAAGGGAGAAAGATGTCCCTTGTCAGAGATGCTGGAGAAGCGGAGACTAGATGGCCTTGGAGGAAGGTTCCCTCCTCTCAATTTCTGTATCGTGGGGAGCTGGGTGGGGGCTTCCTTCCAGGTGTGGAGTCAACGAGCAAGGGTGGTTAGCCATGGCCTGTGGGGGTGCCTTTACCTGTGTGTTTTCTCATGGGCCTTGCAGGCCGCAGGGTCAGAAAAGGCCTTGTTACACTCCCGGCACGAAAAGGGCTTCTCTCCAGTGTGGATGCGGATGTGCCGCTTGAAGTTTCCTGTATGAGTGAACTCCTTCCCACAATCCTGTGGAGAATGGCAGAGTTCGGGGTGAGGGGCCAAGAGGCGGCTCGGGGGAACGAGATGGGTCAAGAGGCTTCGAGGAAGAGGGCTACCTCACACTTGTGAATGACAGAGCCATACGCCTTGGACTCAGTGCGGTCGCTGTAGGTGCCCGAGCGTAAGACTCGAGCCTCCCCAACGTTCTCCTGCCCAGAGTCTGTGCCTACAGATTCCTCGTTCTCCTCGGGGGGCTCTCCATTCTCCAGCTGGGGCCTGTTCTCCTCGGCTGGGCTGATCTCCCCTAAGGCTGCTCCTTCGGGGCTTGTGTCCTCCTGCTCCTCATCCTCCCTCACTGGCTCAACCTCCATTTCTGCAATGAAACAAGCCTTGGAGGAACTCTGGAGGGCACAGTGGGGCTGTCTACCCAGGGATCTTCACTGAGGGGACACTGAAAGGCTGTACCCTAGCCTTGGCCTCGGGCAGCACTCCGAAAGGGAGGCAGCTAATGGAGGACTTGAGACTGGGAGAATGAGTAAGCCTGGAGACTGGAGTTTCCCTGGGACAGTCTCACCCAAAGATGCCACTGGCTCCTGGGACTGGCATCTCAGAGCTTCTAAAAGATGGGCAGAATTTCCTGGTGAAGGTTCAGTTAACAAAGATTTATCATGCACCTACCATGTGTCCAGTACTGTGCTGGTTACGTTTAAGGTCCAAACAGAGAGCTTACGCTCTCTTTAGGGAGTTAAAACCTAAGTGGAAGTGCTAAATGACATGCTCCAGATTGCAAGTGCCACTAGGAATTGGGAAGGAGCTCTATGTGGGACAACGAAGTCGGGGAGGGAGAGGCTTTGGGAATCCTCAGCCAGCGGAGCATCGTAGCGCCGTGGACAAGATTAGAGACGTGATGCTGCCCTGACCGCTGACCTGCCGGGCCATTCGCATGAGCTGCTCCACTTCTCTGGGTCTCTGCTTCCCCCTCTGAAAAGTGAGAATGATGGGAAACAGAGAGAGAGAAAAATGGTGAAGATGAGGATCTGGAACAAAGCATGATCACGCGGCCAACCGCATCAAAGGAATGTAAACATCTTTGCCCCTTAAAAAAAGGTTAGCTTCATGTACAGAATTAGCTTTTGTGTATTTGAAAGGCTGTCTGTGACAGTGGTCACTAAGTTCATGCTAAACAAAAAATAAGGAAAAGTGGAGACGATGGTCCCAATGAAATAGTGTAATTGAAATTACTGCAATTCCCAAATGAAACAGTATATTTTTGTGTGTCTGTGAAAGGGAGAGAGACAGAAGGGGAGAGAGAGACAGAGAGGAGGGAGAGAGAGAGCGGAGGGAGAGAGAGACAGAGAGGGAGGGAGAGACAGAGAGGGAGGGAGGGAGACAGAGAGACAGAGAGGAGGGAGAGAGAGGAGGGAGAGAGACAGAGAAGAGGGGAAAGGAGACAGGGAGAGACACAGAGAGACAGTGACAGAGAGAGAGACAGAGAGGAGGGAGAAAGGGAGAGAGAGACAAAGAGGGGGGTAAGGGAAACAGGGAAAGACAGAGACAGTGACAGACAGAGAGAGAGAGAGAGAGAAGGGAGAGACAGAGAGACAGAGGAAGGGAGACAGATGGGGGGGGAAAGAGAGAAAGAGAAACGGAGAGAAACGGAGAGAGACGGAGAGACAAAGACAGAAAAGAGGGAGGGAGAGACAAGGAAAGGGAGAGACAGAGAGAGAGACAGAGACAGACAGTCTTCCAAGGAAGGCCTGTAATTGGCATTGGAGGGAGGAAGGTGAGAGGCATAGAGATGGCAATCTGGGAAGGCCTGCGCAGAGAAAGAAGGGACTAGGTAGTTAAGTTCTTCAAGAGCAGGAGTCAGCTTTCATTATCAGCAAAGTACAGTACTGGGAGCTGGGAGCTTGCCCAGGACCTATCCAGGGGTCCCACACACTGGAGTGACCCAGTGTTTTCCCTTCCTAGACAGAGACTGCTTCCCCTCCCCACCGCCCCATCTTTTCCCTTCAAAGTCCAACTTGGACGTCCCCTCTGCGAAGCCTTCGCTGACCCCTCCTCCAATCCCACTCAGCCCTTGATCTGGGCCTCTCCTCTGCACTTCTATGTCACCTGCCCATCCTCACCCTTCTCTAAACTGGATAAGCTCCCTGGGAAGATGGTCAGTGCCCAGCTATCTTCTCCACAGGGCCAAGCTCAGTGCCCATAGGAGGTCTTTAACAAATGTTTACATTTTCCAGGAGGAGATGGGACCTGGGCCTGCAAGGGTGCAGTGGGGAGATGGCAGGAGGAACAGATGGCACCAGGGAGTCAACCAAGGTGTGAAGGAAGCGTTCATCTCTACCTTGCTGTGGTTTCGGTGACAGGAGCACCTCAAGGGGGGTACCCACGGAGCTGGGGGTGGTCTCTGTAGGCACCGGCTCCTCAGACCGGGCGTCCTTCTTCCCCTCTACACCTAAGCACAGAGAACACCACGAGTGAACAAGCAAGCACATGGGCAGGGATTCATTCTTAACTTCATCCCTGAAACCCGCCCAGCTCTGAGATGAGGGGGCCACGAGCTTAGAGACTTCCTAACTCAGGGAAAATTCCCGTCTTGGAGAATGGGCTTTCCAGAGCTTGGCAGTACCCTGCCTGTCTTCACTGAAGCCATCCCACATGGCCTGGTCTTCCACACTACTCACCGAGCCCATCCCCTCTGCTCTCAGCTTGGGCCTCTGGCTCGCCGGTGGTTTCTTCACTGGGTCTCGCTAGAGGGCCATACTCCACTTGGTCCAGCTCGCTGAGGGTGGTGGCAGCAGCCTTCTTTTCCTCCTCAGCTTTCTTTTCCTCTCCTGAGGACAGAGGTATGATATGCTTGCTCCCCCCCCCCCCCCCCCCCACACACACACTGAGGAGAGGAACCCCCTGCTCCTGCTGGCCCCTCCCTGAAGGAGCCAGCCTCAGCAACTCGCCCCACAGCTGCCTCCTCTTAATATTTCTTACCAAGTCACCCTCTTCCAAGGACACAGAGGCAGGAGGGGCAGATGGGGGAGGCTGGGAAGGGACATGGGGAAGTAGCAATCCTTTTTACTAGTGGAGGTATCAGAGGCGTTTTCGAGATGAGGAAATGAAGGTCCCCAGGGCGAGATGACTTTCCCACAGACACACAAATCACAAGGAGCAGAGATAAGATTTAGACCCGGGTCTTTTCATTCCAGATCCATTTCATACTTTCCAAAGCCCCTCCTATGCCTTATCCCACAGCAACTGATGAATCAGGAGACAGGTAGCACTGTCACCATTTTTACAGATGAGAAAACTGAGGCCTAGACAGGTGACAGGACTTGCTGATGTCCTAGGACTTGGCTAACAACAAGCAGGACTAAAACCTAGGCCCCCTGACCACCTGTACCTGTCTACCCTAGGGAGGCTTACCCTCGGGCTCAGGTGGTTCTAGCTTCCCTGATGTGCTGGAAGTTGCCACAGGAAGGGATTTAAGGGCATTGCATGCGCTGACAATGTCCTGCATCTGGAGGAAGCCTGCCACGGCCAGCACGTCGTCCACGTTCTCAGGGCTTAGGCTCAGCTTGGCCGTGTACATGAACTCCAGCACCTGCCCCAGACCTGCGAAGACACAGATGCTGGGTCAGGCCAGGGAACTGAGCCTCTGAAGGACAAAGCTGCTGCTCACGTGGAGGTTTTCTAGAAGAAAACACCAGGCCTCTTCATCTTCCTGCCCTCGGGATGCCCAGTCTTGTTGGTAGAGACAAACTGAAAACGTGAAGGAGGGATAAAGTTGGAAAGTCATGTGGGTCCCTGATGATGATGGCTGGTGATCAGCAGGCAACTTCAACTAGGGACAGGAGGAATCCCAGCTCTAGAGCATCCCTGTCTCACTGTGTCAAAGAGCTAACTCTAGATTCTTCAAGCATGCCTGCTGGGCTTGGCTAAGCTAGGAAGGCAGCCAGGCCCTAAGGGGCACCCGGGCCTCTCCCAGCCTCACTGCCTGCCTCAAGAGAGGTGGTCAATCAACTGCACCCTCTGGTCCTGATCTCTGATATAACCTACACCTCTAACTGCAGGCGAAACAAAGTTACTAAAAGGCCCCACAGGCATGCAGACTCAGCAGGTTCAAGTTTGAGATCATTCCCTTCCCTCCTCAACCTGCTCCTCCTCTGGGCTTCATTTCTGTGAGTGGCACCACCGTTTACCTGGTTTCCTGTGTTCAAAATGTTAGGCTTGCTGCAAACCATTTCCTCTCTCGTGTCTCACCCGTTACCAGACTCCCCTGATTCCATCTCTCCAACATCTTTCAAAGCCGGCCCTTCCTCTCTATCCGCACTGCGCCTCCTCAAGCAGGCTGCCTGGCCTGAGGCTCACAAGCCTGCACTGTCTTCTTACTTTTGCACTGTCCTCTCTCCAGTACAGCCTCCACACAGGTAGTAGACAACCCTTCTACATCACTTCTGCACTGTCCTCTCTCCAGTACAGCCTCCACACGGGTGCCAGACAACCCTTCTACATGGAGGCGGAGATCACTTCGCTGCTCTCTACTGTCTGGCAAGTGAGGTGCTGGGGCCTTTGGCCTGGCATTCAATGTCCTCCAAAACGCACAACCCTACCTTTCCATCCTCCCACATTACTTCCTTCTGCACTGTTGCAAGGTATCTGATTTCACTGGAATAACAATAATAAGCTCTCATAGATACAGCCCTTCAAGGTGTACAAAACACTTTACATATATTTGATGTGATATTTGATCCTCAAAATGACCTTGTGAAATAGGTCCCACATTCACTGCTACTTTACAGATTGAGAAATGGGAAGCTCAGAAAGGTCAAGTGTCTTACTCAGGGTGGCCCAGCCAATGAGTGTCCTAAGGGAGTTTTGGACCCAGTTCTTCCTGGTTCCAAGTCCAGCCCTCCTTCTACTAGGGAACTCCTGGTAAGGAAATGCCCTCCTGCAATATAGATCAGCACCTGCACTGCAACTGATGGTCCCAGAGAGTGACCAGGGACAACTGCCAAGTGTGGTGACTTGCCAAGGGCCACATGGCCAGGATGTGTCAGAGGCAGGATTTAAGTTCAGGTCTTCTGCCCACTGTCCCACTCTACCTCTCCCCGCCTCCACGCTCTAGTCCAGATGGACAACTCTTCCACCTCTGTGGCATCTTTGGCTCATTCTTTCCTTTGGCTTAAATGTCTTCTCCTCTTTCTTTGTCCTACCCTCTTAGCATCATCCACAGCCACGTCCCAAAGCAACCTCCCTCAAACCCACCCAGAACAATGCTTGTATGGCTCTGGCGACCTTCTCTATGCTGTGCATTACAGTGATCTGAGTTGCTATGTATCCTACTACAAGACTCCTTAAGGGCAAGAACTGGTTTCCCTAACCTGTCTATTTCTGAGCACCTGGCAAAGTGCTCTACACAGAGCAGATCAGATGCTTAACGACGGCTTTGTCTATGGTATCATGTATGTCTGTCATCTAAAGGCCAGCCTAGCTAAATGTGCAAGGGCTCATTCCTAAAAGGCATTGTACCTGGTGAAGAGCTTTGGGGGAACAACAAATGACTGAAACCATTTACAAAGGTGATGAGGAAGAAGTCACCCCAAGAAAGTAAGGCATCTGTGAATTATCGAGTTTCATTCCTTCCTAACCTCATCCCTCCCACCCCCAACAATTGTACTTTATCCCAAGGCCCCTCGGAGGAGGTGGAGCTGCATCCCAGTCAGGGTGTCTGACATCTGGCCACACGATGAAGACATCTCAGGAGGGTCACAGTGGTATGGCTCTCCCCGATGCCTCAGCCAGCGCTTGACTGGGGTGGAGCTTGGAGGACAGAAGACTGAGTATACGAAGGAGAATCAAATGTCACTGAGATTAGAAAGGCAGGGAGGGAGTTACAGGCCCTGACAAGTTCATAGTGGAAAAAGTTAGGAAACCTGGGTCCTAATGACAAGTCCTTCTGTTCGTCATCCTCATGTAGGGAGCTTTGGGTTTGGGGCTTGGGGTCTGAGTGATACGGAGCTCGGTGAGAGCGAGAATTAGAGTCAAGCTGTTACCTAGCACACACAGGTATGATCCTATTCAATACTCTATTCTGGAATGGGCCATTCAAGATCATCCGTCTTTTTACAGAGGTGGATCCAGAGAGCCCTGGGTCACACAAAGACTGAGAAGCTGAGCTGGAGATGAAAATCCACACCCTCGGACTCCAAATCTAGGGGTCTTACCACTAGGCCACATTTCTTTCCCCTTTTAAAAAAAATAAAAAAAACTCCTGTTTCCAACATCAGAAACTGCCATTCTCCCTGACACAAGTTATTGTTTGATGATTGTTCAAGCTGAAACACTGAAAGCTGGTGCTTCTCATGGAAGCTAACACAGAGGATGCAAGGAGGAGTCACACACTGAAACATCTGACCAGAAACACACACAATGGTGCACACTGGCTTGGGGCACAGATGTCACAGAAGGGGCTTTCCTAAAAAAGAAAAACTAAGTACGTCTGAAACTACATCTGCCACCTTTATCTTGCTCACGGGTCTCATCCGTTATCGCCCTGTTCTGATCCACTCTCCCACCCCAGGTCTTAACCCAAACTAGGCAGCAGAAGGCTAAAGGACATCTATGTTCCCCAGTGGCTATGGGGGCTGGGCATGGCGGTGGATGCCCTCTGCCCGCTACAGGACAGAGCTGTGCTGTGAGTGTCCTGTGGGGAGAGCTGCTGAGCAGGCCAGCTCCTCTGTGTGGTGGTGGGAGTTTCGGCGCCCCAGGGTTGGCACAGGAAAGCCCTGCAGGGGCAGACTGGCTTCCCACCTCCTGGCAGAGCTCAACCGAGTGTAGCCCGGGTACCTGCCGCGTTACTGATGTCCAGATGCACCACGTCCTTTTGGTCCACAAAGAGCATCCTGAAGTACTCGCTGCAAGCCGCCAGAACAGCTTTGTGGGCCTTAAAGTTGATTCCGTCCACCACAAAAGTGCAGTCACACAGCAGGCCCAGCTGCCGCTGCTGATTCAACTGCTCCAGGACCAGCTGGCTATGTTGCGGGAAATCCATGGCTAGAAGAGGAAAAGCCAGAAGGACAGCTGAGCCTGGGACCCAAACGTTCATTTGTTCATCGGTCAGTGGGGAAGAATGGGAACTACTCCCACTGTACTCAGAGCTAGAAGTCAACTCTTAACGGTCTTTGTGGAAGAATCAAGGAAAGGAGGGAAGCGGCTTGCTGTAGATTTGATTTTAAGTTATAGATTTACAAAAATGAAGAATAGCTAGTTTTTCGGCTATGATTTTACAGACATACTCATCAGTCCCTATGAACATGCCTGACTCCACTCCTCTTTCGGACCAATGACTTTCTCCAAGGCCAAGATCACATGCCTAATTCACTGCAGACCAGTAACTAGAATCAAGGCCTTTTGACTCCTGGTCCAAGGCTTAGAACAAGGTACTAATAAACCAAGGTTAGGACAAAGATGTGTACAGTTGGGGTGGGCAGTCTGCTCTGGCTAACTAGAGGAAACGGGACTGCAAGAATAAAAGCTGCTTGGGGGCTGGGCCCGAGCCCACAGCAAAAGGATGTACAGAAAAAAAGACATCAAAGGTGTTGGCTGAGATGAACTAGGTGCCAGTCCTCTATCTACAGCTAATATTACAAGGCTCCAATCCCCATGACAATTGTTAATAGTAAAAAAGCATTTATTAAGCTCCTGCTAGGTGCCAAGCATGATGTGAAAAACTGGGGATACAATGAATAAAATCCTTACCCTCAAGAAGCTTACAATCTAAGGGAGGAAGACAACATAAAATGAAGCTAAAAAAGAGTGGTGGGGAGGGAAGGAAGGGGAGAAGGTCCCTGGGCTAGGGGTAGACCATCCTGGGCCCCACCTTAAATAGAGGCCTTGGAGTCCCTGGCCACATTTTCATTACTAACCACTGGTCCCTCCTGGTGTGAAATGGCTTGTGATAGTCTTTTGGGACACAAATTCAGTGAGAAGTAAGGGTGGAAGCATGAAGTTTGACAGACCATTACTAGCAACCTAACAGAAACAGCCACCCTGGAAGGCAGTGTTCTCCCTTACTGCCACTTACAATTGGGCTGCTGTTCCAAGATCACCAGCCTATTGGCCAACTCTAACAGGTGTTGGTAGGAGGTGACGATCCTCACCACCTTCAGCTTCAGAATCACCATGTTTCTGGTACCCCTCCAACCTCTTTAACTCATCCTTCTCTGTCTTCTCATTTTGTTCCTGACCTCTCATTTCTGCCATTTTAAAAGCTGATGCCTTTTGTATTAGTCATTTCCCTATAGGCAGCCAGGTGGCAAAGTGGATACAGTGTCCAGCCTGGAGTCAGGAAGCCCTGAGTTCAAATTCGGCTTCAGACACTTAATAGCTGGGTGACCCTGGGCAAGTCACTTAATCCTGTTTGCCTCAGTTTCCTCATGGCAAACCACTCTGGTATCTTTGCTAAGAAAACCCCGAATGGGGTCACGAAGAGTTGGACATGACTGAACAACTGAAACACTTCCCTTTATACTTCACATACCCCTCCATC
Source organism: Trichosurus vulpecula (assembly GCF_011100635.1). NCBI lineage: Eukaryota > Metazoa > Chordata > Mammalia > Diprotodontia > Phalangeridae > Trichosurus > Trichosurus vulpecula. The sequence continues at coordinate 48,535,781 of NC_050574.1, forward strand.
CTCTTTCAAAAAGAAAACAAGCATAGCCAACCTTCAAAGCATCCAAGCTAGACAATACAGCCCACAGTCTCTCTACAAGAAGGGATGTGTATCACATCCACTGTTCTTCAAAACCAACACCAGTCATTTTAATTAATCCAAGATGAGCTGCCTTTTAGTGTTGTTTTCATTTTACATTACCATTGTGACCCTATGTATCATTCTCTTAATGTTGCTTCCTTTGTGCTGAATCACTTCCGTACATCTCCCCATACACCTCCCCGTAAAATTTTTAAATTCTCAATATCTGTCATTTCCATTGTAGCATTCCATCACGACACATGCCACACTTAGTACAGCCATTCCCTAACCTCAAGGAGGTGACGAGCACCCACTCTATTTCAAGTGTTTGACAGCTACAGAGAATGCTGCTCTGAATACTTGGTTATAGATGGGGCTATTCTTTATGGTGTCCATCCAGGAATATGATCATTGGGTCTCACAGCTGCAAATCATTTTTCAGACCCACTGGACTAATTCAAAGCTCCACCAAAAGTGTATTAATGTACCTGTGCTCCTACAATCTCTTCAATTTACCAGACTGTCAAAAAGGTCCATGATACCAAAAAGCCTAAGAATTTCTGCTGAACAAAGGGTTAAGCTGTATTTATGTAAATCCTGTGCTAGCAGGTTATCACACAAATATTTTATATATTTGTAATGATTCTGAAGGGAATTCATATTTCTGGCTTGTCCTCCTGGATTTTGTTAGTAAAACTGAATGCTTTACACACACTATCTCATTGTAACCTCACAACCTACTGGGAGCAGAAGCTATTATATATTTTAAAGATGAGGAAACTGAGGCTGAGGGTTTAAGTGTTTTAACCCAGATTTTATCCAGTCATATAACAAGCCTCTGAGAATAGAATCAAAACCCCTCTATCATCTTTACTTCTTCACTAATTTTCAACCTTTCCCGGCCTATTGGCTACCTCTCTACTACCTAAAAACCTGCCCATGTGTCCCTCATCCTCAAAAACCCTCACCTGAGCCTTTCATCCTTGCTGTCATCTATATGACCATTCCCTTTCCTGACTTGAGAAGCCCATCTATGAAAGGCATCTCCTTTCTCTCTTCTTAGCTCTCTACAGTCTGGCTTCCAACCTCAATATATGCCACCAAACTGCTTTCTCTGAAGTTACTAATGATCTGTTAATTGCTAACTCTAACGACCTTTTCTCAATCTTAACCCTTTTTGACCTCTGTGATGCCTCTGACACTGTCAATCATTGTCCTCTTCTTGATACCTCTTTTGTCTAGATTTTAGTGACACTGCTCTCAAAGTCAGCCACTAAGCATTTATCAAGTGGCCACTATATTCCAGGCACTGTGCTAAGCGCTTGGGATATAAAGAAAGGCATAAAATAGGCTCGCAATCTAACTGGGGGGAACAACACATAAAAAGAAGCTTAAAAAAGGTGGGGAAGAAGGAGGTTACATGGTCAGGGGCATGATGAAGTCATGCAACCTAGGTGGGAAATGATCTGAGGTGTGGGGCTGATTTCATCTTGCAGAATGATGAGTTTTTGACTGCGCCCATCTTCCCACAATGCCACCCCCAGCACTGACATTCCCCATCTTTGCCAATTTTCAGGATGAGAGGTGAGAGCTGCTTCGATTAGCATTTCCCTTATTATTAGTGATTTGGAGTATTCTTTCATGTGGTTAAAAATTTGCAATTCTTTTGAGAATTGGTTGTTTTTAACTTCTGACCTCTTGTTTACTGATTTAAATAGCTTTTGGCGTCTGTGTGTCTGTCTCTCTCTCTCACACACACCCCACATTCCGAAAGCCTTGGTGGAGTTTTAAGCCTTAATACCTTAAAAGTCCACCAAGAGTTTTGGAACACCCTACATATATCTGTCAATTGTTGGACACCTTGGATACCAATCCTTCATTAGAGAAATCCAATACAAAGCTGTTTATTTTTTCTCATTTGACCACTTCTCTCCTTATCCTATGTGCATTTATTTTGTTTGTGCAGAAGCTTTTCAATTTCACATACTCACGCATTTTATCCTTTGTAATTGCTTCTATTTCTTGTTAACATCTCCTACCAACAGCTTTGAAAAATAAATTGATCTGCTTGTCTTCTAATGTTTTAATAGTATGATCTTTTATATTAATATTTAGTATTATTATATTAATATTTAATATGAAGTTCACATATCACTTATTGCTGAATATGGTATAAGGTGGTGGTATGGGGTTAATTTTTTCTAGGTGTAAGAAATGGGAGGAGGAGTTTTGTTTCCACAGAACTAAAGGTGTGCTTCCCTGCCCTCCCCCACCCCAGTTTTAGCAGAGACCAGGCCTCAAGGTCGGTCAGGTGAGAGGTCAGAGGCTTGTACGCATGTGCATACTTTTTGAGAAGGCAGTCTGGGGAATTAGAGAGGCCAAACCCACTTGAACCTGTTCAAGCTTATCTAGGGTCTGGTCTTGGTCAAGAATCCAGGCCTACTGATTTGCATCATTTGCATATGTTAAAGAGGGAAAGTAGGGGAAGTAAAAGAACATAGTTTAATCCTAAACTGAGACAAGAAAAATCTAATTAACTTCACTTTTGCTTCTGTATCCTTATTATCCTATTTATATAAACTGTATAACCTAGGAAAACTATGTAAAAAACAAAGATTGTAAACTAACCATGACTCTAGCAGGAGTGAAGGGAATGGTTACTCCTGCTCCTGCAGCTGTATCAGCGTGAGTGTTCCTGTGAGCACTGTACCCGCTCTCTCGGGGAGCATAATAAAATGCCTTCCTCTGCCCACTCTGGTCCTGAGTTCTTTGGGTGTGAATGGGCAAATCACATGGGTTTTCCTAGGGTCAAGCGAAGGGAAGCAACAGGCAGTGGAAGCTCGCCGGGCTTACTCCTGGATCTTGTCTTGGGGTGTCCTGTTATCCCCACTGCAGTGTTAAGAGGGCTACCACTCTGGATTCCCATGGGGAACCCTGTGGTCTGCACGGCCTTCTTAAGGGGACATCACTTGGGACTTCCGGCCCTGTCTCAGGAGCCTTGTGATCTTACTGCCATCCTAAGGGGCTATCGTTTGGGTCTTCCTTAGGGTCTGACCCCTAGGAGGCCCTGTGATCCCCACAGATTAAGGGATGGCTACCACTTGGTCTTCCTCTGGGAGTCCTGTGGTCTTTACAGCCTTCCCTAGGGAGTATCACAGGGTTCTTCCTCAGGACTTTGGCCCTGCCTAGGAAGTCCAGTGATCCCCAAAACCACGTTTCTCACATAGGTTTATAGTTTTTCCAGTAGTTTGTTTTTAAAATCAAATAAGGACTCTTCTAAGTTTTCTGGGTTAGTGAACACTGTTATAGAATTCCACTGTTTTTGTTCCTTGTCTATTCTGTTCCATTGAGCTACCTCTCTTATTTTTTAGCATTTTATTACTAAAATGAAGAAGTGCTACATGTTAAGGGTTCTTTCTTGCATCTATTAATATGATTTTTATTTTTTGCTAATAACATGATATGTTTGTGTTTATAGTTTTTCTAACGTTGAACGATCCCTGTATTCCTGGTATATAAATCCAATTTGGTCCCAGTAAATAATTTTTTGAATATATTGTTTAAGTCTCTTTGCTAATATTTGATTAAATATTTTTGGGTTAAAAGCCATTACTGATGCTGGTCTAGTGTTCATTCTCTACTTTATCTCACTAGTCTGTGCCTTAGGACCATATTTATCTCATGGGAATAGTTTGGGAAGGTATGTTCTTTCTCTAATTTTGTAAATACTTTATGTAGCAGAGGGGTGAACTTTTCTTTAAATGATTGATGGAACTTAATTAAAAATTGATCTGGATATGTGTTTTTTGCTTTGTCTGGCTTGCTTAATTTCTATTTCTGAGATTGGGTTGTTTGGATTGCCTGTTTGTGTTGTTAATATGGAAGTTTTATATTTTTATAAATACCCATTTCTTTTATATGTTTTCAGTTCTGTTGGCATATAATCGGGCATAGTAGTTTCTAATCATTTTCTTTAAGGAGTATATATTTAGAGCCATAAGATTTGGTAAATCTCTGGTTCTTGGTTTTGATTTAATTTTTAAAAAATTCAAATTAGCTAATTATAGGCCTCTTAATTGGCCTTTTTTTTTGGGGGGGGGCCACTAAATTTTATTCATCTCCAAAACCTTTTTGCTTTTAAATTTCTACATCTCTTTCATTTTCTGAAGGTTTTGTTTTACTGTTGAAAATATTTTATTGGTGTCTTTTGTTTTTACATCATAATGATTTCTAAATATACTCCCTAAAATTAAACCATCCCTATTAAGAGAGCAAACAAAAGAGCCCAACTCTAAAAAGCAAAAGGCAGCTAAGCAAAGCCAACCAACACCATGATTTTATGTGGTGGTGTAGATAAGACATTATGCTCTGGCAGCCCCTGGGCTCCTTACTGAGAGGCAGGAAATACATTCACCTGATTCTTGAATGTCATCCTTGGTCTTCCAGTTACAAGTCAGGCCTCTCTGCTGTCACTGTGGACAGATACTGCTGTTCTGATTCAGCTTATTTCACTCTGCACCATGTTTTCCTATGTTTTTCTCAGTTCCTCATATCTGACATTTTCAACGCATGGTACTAGTCTATATACATTCACATATCACAATTTGTTCAGCCATCCCCCCTTATTAAAGACATCCACTTGGTTTTCAGTTCTTTGCTTCCACAAAAGTGTTGCTACCACTATTTTGATATATATTGGACCTTCTGTTCCATTTTTTTACCTTCTTGGGAGATATGTGTCATGATCAAAGGGTCTGGGTTTGGCCAGTTTGATCACTTTTACTGCATGATGCGCCAAATTGCTATTCAGAATAGTTGGACCACTCCACAGTTCCCTGACATGTGTCACTGCACCACTCTTCCCAAGGCCTAACACTTCCCAGTTTTTTTCATCTTTGCTAATTTACGTGCTCTAAGGTAAAACCTCAGAGTTGTCTGAATGTGACTTTTTCTGAAAGTCGGTGATCTGGAGCATGTTTTCACGTGGGTCCTTATCATTTGCAATTTTTATTCAGACTGTTCTACTTCAGTTCCTATTTCCTGTCTTGATATCGATTGTTATTATGTGATAGATGGGGAAAGATGCAGTTAATCTTTCTGCCTTCATGGACTTGTGGCATCTTTGTGCCTTAGCACAGTTAACTTCTGTAAACATGCTATGCTAAAAAATATTCTCCTTAAGATTCCTATTTAACAATTGCCAAAGGTAAGTTATCTAGTTGTTCTAATGCTTTGTTTTGACCTTTAACTTAGTTTCTAGATTTCTTTGTAACTTTTGGCTACGTTTTAGAAAGATACATACTGACATCTCTGACAATTACTAACATACTATTCATGTCTTCTTGTAATTCAATTCACTTACATCTTTTTAAGTCCTTAGATGCTATATCATTCAGTACATATCTAATTAAAATCAATACAGTTTCATTATCAGCCTTGGTACTCATACCTTGTTAGTTTTTGAAGCTCCTCTGATTGGAGGGCAGAGCCATGAACTTAAACCCCTCCCTCTTGTCTGTTACCTTTTGTGACTTGTCTTCCTCCGTTAGATTGTAAGCTCCTTGAGAGTAGGGACTATGGTTTGTTTTAAATTTCTTTCCGAAGACTTTAGTACAGTGCCTGTATGGAGTGGACCCTTAGTAAATATTTGCTGATTAACTGCACCTGCCCTGCTTATCACAACCATTTATCTTGCTTTACATTTGCTGCCTTCTCTGAGATCAAGGGTTGCCATTTTAGCTTTCTAAGAATCTGACAATACATCACAAATTCTCCTCCAGCCCATCATTTTAACTGTTCAAATCATATCATTTTAAGTGTTTCTTGCAAACCACAAACAGATGAGTTCATTCCATTCATGTTCATGGTTATAATGACTCAGGTTATTTTGTCCTTTGTCAAATCCTGTTAAAATATTTCCTCCCTTCCCTTCCTTCCCCCTTCACTTAAGAATGTCTTCTCCCAAACTCAATCCTTCCTCTCCTTCTCCATAACTTCAGTTCCCTGCTTACTTCAGTGTTTCTTACTTCCTGTTTCTACACATCACCGGTGGAGTCTGTCAATCTGCACTCTGCCTCCTGGTTCCAATACTTCTGGGTAATCTTCTTTGACGAATTCTTGAAATATGGTGTTCAACTAATTTTTCCCCAATGGTCTTGTGGGAAGCCTGACGATTCTTAGATATGTCCCCATTCCTTGTTTTCTAGGTCAATTATTTTATATATCTCACTCCTTTTCCTTTTTTTTTTTTTCCTTTTTATTTCGCTCTAACAGTACTTATTGTGTCATAGAAATTTTTAGTTCAGATTCTGTTTGCTCATTCTCTCCCCACCCCCAAATCTCTACTCCTGGGGCTAAGGGATCCTGGTTTCTGCACTCTAGTCAACTTCAGCTGATTACTCCTTTTGGCCACTTTCAGAATCTTTGTGGCCACTGTCTGTTCTTTTCTGGAGTTACTGAAGAATTGTTTTCCAGAGTGTTATACTGGTCAGATACTCTTGCCACACACTCATCCATCTCTTCATTTCACTAGTTTCCCTTTGATCAGTTCAAGGCTCTGACTTCCCTCTCTTTGACGGACTTAGATGGAACTGATGCTAAGAAGACACTGATGATATGAGTGGCTAATGAAGGTCTGAGGTATAGGTTTGCCCCAACCTGCCGTTGGCTGGTTTCAAGCTGTCTTTGCCTCAGCAGTCACTGGAATTACTACCCTGATAGAGAGGTGGGATGAAAAGCACCATCAGACGGAGCAAGGTGGGTAGCTGATGACTACAGAAGACAGTGGGAAGGGCTGGAAGGACCTTTGATGATGTTCTGTTCCACCTACAGTTCACTGTAGGATCTCTGACTCTGACTGTAATCAGTCTTCTAAGCAAGGACCCCAAAGTGGGAGACCCCGGGGAGAAAGAAGAGACCCTCCAACTGGGATGGTCATTGAGCTCTCCAGAAAACTTCGGCTTTTTTTCTTCTTTGGAACTGTTTCCCTTTATGTTTTCAGAATTTCAAACTTGGGTCTCTTCACTGATCTTGGGTTGACTTACCCTGCAAATTTTTAGTCCATGGGATCTATATATCCCTTCCTCTGAAACCTCTGAAATCTGCTCTCCCAAAATTTAGGGTGTATGTCAATGTGTATATATTTCTTCTTCTCTACACCAATCCATTCTTCCCTCTTCGAGGAGATCAGATCCAGAATAGAGATTTCCTGTGTTGATTTCTCCACTTTAGGAAGGATGAATTATGGTGCGGATCATTAAGGCAAGTCAAGAAGTTAGCAACTGCTTTACTATAGGCATAGATTTCTAGCAGATGTCTGGATAAATGAAATCTCCCATTATTATGACATCATGCCACATGCTAGGTTTGTGTTGTTTCCCAAATCCTCATATTTCCTCTTTCTGCCCCAGTGGTCTTAGTTGTTGCCCAAATGTTCTCCATCATGTTTTACCTCCTCTGGTTCCTTTCTGGATTTCCTTACAAACAGTATGACCACACTTCCTCCTCTATTACCTATCTTGTTTCTTTTGAATGACGTTCATCCATCCATACCTGATTCTAGCCATGGGTTTCATCCCACAAATGTAGGTGATTCTAGGACAAATTTGCCTCCTTGTGTTTGAACTTCACATGCATCTTGTTCAACTGCCTACACTTAGGGTATTAGAGTAAAGCCATTTGACTCTATGGGTTTTTACTAACTGCTTCCTTGGATTTGGATTCCTGTGATATTCTGGGCATTTCTTATTGCTGTCTCTCAAGCCTGAAATACATTACTTCTTCACTTCCAGCTCTTAGCATCTCTCATTTTCTTCAAAATTCAGCTCAAGAGTCAACTTTTTTTTTGCATGAATCCTTTCCTCCTCCCTTAACTTGACTTCCCTCAAATGCCAGTGCCCCCTTGATAAATTATTCTGTGTATACTTACATGTATAGAGGCAGCTGGTGGAGCAGTGGGTAGAGCGCTGGGCCTGGAGTCAGGAAGACGTGAGTTCAGATCCAACCTCAGGCACTCACTAGCTGTGTGACCCTGGGCAAGTCAGTTGACCGCTGTCTGCCTCAGTTTCCTCCTCTGTAAAATGGGGATGATAATAGCACCTCCCTCCCAGGGTTGTGAAGATCAAAGGAGATAAAATTCATAAAATGTTTAGCACAGTGCCTGGTGCTCAGCAGGTGCTACATAAATACTAGCTATTATTACTGTTGCCGTCGTACATGTCTTCCTAATAGAATGTGGGCTCCTTTAGGGCAGTCAATTTTATTTTTGTCTTTCTATCCCCAGGACTCAGCCCGATGAAAGGGGTGTAGTGAGTGCTTGACGATCTCTCTATTGTTGCTATCGGGCAGACAGGATTCTTGAGTCACCAATGAACAGTACTCTTTTCTTTCCCCCTCCCCCCACTTTAAAATTATGAAACTCATTTTGCTTTTTAAGTCGATAAGCATTTCTCTTCCATTCTTTTGACACCCCCATAAAAAAGAGAAACAAAATCACTTGAATAAATATAGACAGTCAAGTAAAACAAATTCTTGTATTAGTTAAGTCCAGAAATATTTCATCATGCAAACTGAACCTAAGCCCTCTCTGTTATAAGCTGGGCAGTATGGCTCATTAGCAGTCTTCTGAAACCAAGGCTGACCATTGCACTGATCACAGTTCTCAAGTCTTTCTAACTAGTTTATTTTTCACAATGTTGTTGTTAGTGTATAAATTATTTTCCTGGTTCTACCTACTTCCCTCTTCATCAGTTCAGACAAATCTTCCCAGGTTTCCTTGAAACTATCCATTTCATAACTGCTTATGGCACAATAACATTCTACTACATTCATATACCACAACTTATTCAGTTATTCCCCAACCGATGGACACCCCTTTAGTTTCCAGGTCTAGATCAGTCTTTTTCTTCTTTCTTTGATCTCTTTAGGGGATAGGCCTAGTAGTGGTGTCACTAGGTCAAAGTTTGGTGACTTTGGGGGCATATTTCCAAATTTCTTTAGAAAATGGCTGAAGTAATCCACAGCTCCACAGAACATGCATGTGCCAGTTTTCTTGCAGCCCTTTCAACAACTGGCATTTCCGCCTATCTGACAGGTATGAAGTAAAACTTCAGAGTTGTTTCAATTTATACTTCTCTATTAGTGACATAGAACATTTTTTCATGTAGCTGTTTATAGCATGAATTTATTCCTTTGAAAATTCCTGTTATATATATATGAATATATGTATTTTACAAACTATCAACTGAAAAGTGGTTCTTACATATTTTGGAAATAAGACCTTTCTCTGCAAAGATTTTCCCCCAGTTAACTGTTTCAACTTGTAATTTTACCTGCACTATATAAATGTGTTTAAATTTTATACAATCAAAATTGTCTCCTTTATCCTCTATGATCCTCTCTATCCTTTGGTTATGAAAATTCTTCCCATATATCCATTTGGCACTCACTTATCTTGGCATATGGTGTGAAATGTTGGTCTAATTCTAGTTTCTGCTAGACTCCTTTCCAGTTTTCCTAGCATTTCTTTTAAAAAAGCCAAATAGTAAGTCCTTCTCTCAAGTAAGTGTGGTCTTTGGGCTTACGGAACTGATAATTTTTGTGGTATAGTTTGAGATCTTATATTGCTAGTCCCCCTTCCTTCCTATTATTTTTTCATCATCTCCTTTAAGATTTCTTGATCTTGAGGGTCAGTGCCAAGATGGTGGCATGAAAATAGTATCTCACAGGAGCTCTCACACAAATTCTGTCAGATAACTCTGAAAAAGTGAATCTGAGCAGATTTGAGAGAGTTAGAAGCCACTAACAGACTGAGTGTGGCAAATTTCCAAGCCAGGAGAGTCCACAGGGTCAACAGAATGAATCTGTAGGCTAGGAGAGCACCAAGCACATGGAGCTGCATCAGACCACACCAAAGCTGAAGCAGCTGTGGAACTTAGCCAGCAATCCAGGCTCGGAGAATGCTGGGCATGCAAAACTGGTGGTGATCCCCAGGCCTCCCAGCCCAGGATGGGAGTCTATCAGAGCTATCGGAGGAAGCAGCGCAGTGCCTGAGGCTGCAAGAACAACTACTCCTGAGCCTTGCAGCCAACAGTCTAAAGATTTGAAACCCGCCTTCTTGAACTTCCAGGAGCCATAATGGCCAGCTAAAATGGCTCTCATCCCTCCCTAACCCAGATAATATGTCCTTGGGAGAAACTATGAAATAGAGAAGCCAGAAGTAGGGCTTCAGTAGCTTTTTAGCTTGAGAAGTTGGGAGAGGCCCCTTCCTGTGGTGGTGGAAGGACATTAGTTCAGGAAGACAGGTGTCCCAGCAGGCCCCACCTCAACAGAACAATGGGAGTTTCTGAGCCTCAGGGAGGTGGAGGCAGCAATCGTCAACACCGGGACCCCTGATGTGCCTTTGCACAGCCAGGGGAGGTGGCAGACATGAAAGCAGAAACAGGATGTACCACAGCACTAAGGGAAGAGGAGACTTCCAGCACCCAGACCACCCCTCTCCCACACCAGAGACCATAACACACAAAGCCAGTAACTATGCCCACAATTCCCAGAACAAAAAGCCTGGGACAGAGCCCCCTAAGCCCCAGAAGCAGAAAACCACTTTAAAGCTTGGAAAAAGTTAACCAACATGAAGAAGAACTCTAGAAACCAAGGACTATTGATTCTTTTTATGGAGACAGGGAAGATCAAAATACCAATTCGGAAGGGGACAGCATTGACACTATACCCACATCTGAAACCTCAAAAGGGAATGTGAACTGGTCTTAAGCCCAAAATGCATCCCTGGAAGAGCTCAAGGAGGATTTTAAAAAACAAATTAGAGAGGTAAAAGGAAAAAATGAAAAAAAGAAATCTTTAAAAAGTAAAATTGGCGAATGGCTAAGGAAATTCACAATTTAAAGAAAATGACACCCTGAAAAGTAAAATCAACCAAATGGAAAAGGAGGTCAGAAGCAAAATGAAGACAACAATTCATTAAAAATTAGAATTAAGCAAGTAGAAGCTAATGACTCTATGAAGCATCAAGAGTCAGTCAAAGAAAATCTAAAGAATGAAAAAACAGAAGAAAATGTGAAATATCTGATTGGAAAAACAACTGACCTGGAAAATAGATCTAGGAGAGACAATCTAAGAATTACTGGTCTATCGGAAAGCCACAATGAAAAAGAGCCTGGTAAGAAATGGGGAAGATACAGACTTCATAGTGACCTGGAGAAGCCTACATGATATAATGCTGAGTGAGCGGAGCAAAACTAGGAGAACATTGTACACAACCACAGACATGTGGATTCTGATGATTAACCTTGATACAATTGGCTCTTCTCAGCAATACAAGGTTCAGGGACAACTCCAAGGGACTCATGAGGGACAGAGATTATCTGCATCCAAAGAAAGAACTATGGAGACTGAATGCAGATTGAGGCAAACTGTTTACTCTTCTTTTTTTCTTTTGTTTTTTTTTTCCCCTCTCTTTTGTTTTTGTTCTTGAGTTTTTTTTTTTTGGTTTTGTTTCTTCTTTCTCATGATTCATTCCATTGGTAATAATTCTTCTTTACAACCTGACTGTTGTGTAAATAAGTTTAATGTGAAGTTACATGTAGAAGATATATCGGATTCCATGCTGTCTTGGGGAGGGAGGGGAAGAAAATCTGGAACTCAGGTTCATGTGGAACTGAGTGTTGTAAACTAAATGAAAAATCTTAATTAAAAAAAAAAAGAGAAGAAAAAAAGAGCCTGGATGGTATCTTCCAAGAAATCATTAAGGATAAGTGCCCCCAATGGACAAAGTCCAAAAAATCCACTGATCACCCCCTGAAAGAGATCCCAAATTGAAAACTCCAAGAAATATTATAGCCAAATTCCAGAATTATCAGGTCAAGGAAAAAATTCTGCAAGTAGCCAGAAAGAAACAATTCAAATATCGCAGAACTACAGCAAGGATCATGCAGGATCTGGCAGCTTCTACATTAAAAGACAGGAGAAATTGGAATATGATATTCCAAAAGGCAAAGGAGCTTGGACTACAACCAAGGATTAACTACCCAGCAAAACTGAGCATAATTTTTCAGGCGAGGAGACGGACATTCAACGAAATAAGAGAATTCCAGATCTTCCTGATGAAAAGGCCAGAGCTCAATGGAAAATTTGATCTTCAAATACAAAACTCAAGAGAGACATAAAAAGGTAAATGGGGGAAAAAAACAACCTTGTTAGTCAATAAAGGCAAATTGTTTATATCTGTATATAGGATTATATTGTTTTATATATGTTATATATATATGTGTCAATCTTGAGAATAGTACAGTTATTATAACAATTGAAAGGGATATACATAGACTGAGGGTATCAGTATAAAATAACTGATATAATGATAAAAAACATAATTAAGGGATGGATCTGGGAGAAGAGGTAAGGAGGTAGTAGAAAAGGGTAAACCATATCACATGAAGAGGCACAAAAACATAGTATAGTAGAAGGAAAGAAGGGAGGAAGAAGAGCAGTATTTGAGCTTTACTCTCATCAGATTTGGTTCAAGAAGGGAATAACATACTTTGATAAGTATAGAAATCAAACTTGTCCTACAGGCAGTAGCAGGGGAAAGGGGAAAGAAAGGGGGAGTTGTCAAAAGGGAGGAAGAAGTAGCGAAGGGAAAAGGGTAAGGTAAGGGAGGGGAATCAATAGGGAGGGTAAACTGAGGCAAGCGGCAGTCAAAAGCAAAACTCTTGAGGCGTGGAAGGGAGTGGGGAGAAATAAAAGCATAAACAGGGAGGGGGAAATAAGATGGAGAAAAAGACACAGATAGTAATCATAACTGTGAATGTGAATGGGATGAACTCTCCCATAAAAAGGAGGCAGATAGCACAATGGATTAAAAACCATAATCCTACAATATGTTGTTTACAAGAAACATATCTGAAACAGGGGGACACACATAGGGTAAAGGTAAAAGGCTGAAGTAGAATATATTATGCTTCAGCTAAAGCAAAAAAAAGCAGGGGTAGCAATCCTAATCTCAGACAAAGCAAAAGCAAAGATAGATCTAACTAAAAGAGATAAGGAAGGACACTATATCCTGCTAAAAGGCACCACAGACAATGAAGTAATATCATTACTTAACATATATGCACCAAGTGGTATAGCATGCAAATTATTAGAGAACTTAAGGGAGTTACAGGAAGAAATAGTCAGCAAAACTATACTAGTGGGGGACCTCAACCTTCCCCTCTCTGAACTTGATAAATCCAACCTCAAAATAAACAAGAAAGAAGTTAAGGAGGTGAATAGAATTCTCGGAAAGGCAGATATGATAGACCTCTGGAGAAAACTAAATGGGGATAAAAGGATTATACTTTTTTCTCAGTGGTATATGGCACATACTCAAAAAGTGACCATGTACTAGGGTATAAAAACCTCACAATCCAATGCAGAAATAGTCAATGCATCCTTTCCAGATAATAATGCGAAAAATTATTTGTAATAAAGGACCATGGAAAGATAAATTAAAAATTAATTGGAGACTAAATAATCTAATCCTAAAGAATGAGTGGGCCAAAGAACAAATCATAGAAACAATTAATAACTTCATTCAAGAGAATGACAATAATGAGACAACATACCAAAACTTATGAGACGCAGCAAAAGCTGTTTTGTTCTTAGGGGAAGTTTTATATTTCTAAATTCTTACATGAATAAAATAGATAAAAAGGAGATCAATGAATTGGACATGCAACTGAAAAAGCTAGAAAAAGAACAAATTGAAAATCCCCAATTAAATACCAAATTAGAAATACTGAAAACCAAAGGTGAGATCAATAAAATTGAAATCAAGAAAACTACTGAACTAAAAAATAAAACTAAGAGCTGGTTTTATGAAAAAAAAAAAACCCAATAAAATTGATAAACCTTTGGTCAATTTGATCAAAAAAAGGGAAACAAACCAAATTACCAGTATCAAAAATGAAAAGGATGAATTCCCCTCCAATGAAGAGGAAATTAAAACAATAATTAGGAATTATTTTGCCCAGTTGCATGCCCATAAATTTGACAACCTTAGGGAAATGCATGAATGTTTACAAAAATATAAACTGCCCAGGTTAACAGAAGAGGAAGTAAAATACCTGAATAATCCCATCTCAGAAAAAGAAATTGATCAAGTCATCAATGAACTCCCTAAGAAAAATCTCCAGGGCCAGATGGTTTTACATGTGAATTCTACCAAACATTTAAAGAACAACTATTTCCCATACATTATAGACTATTTGGGAAAATAGGCAAAGGAGTCCTACCAAATTCTTTTTATGACACAAATACCCAAACCAGGAAGAGTCAAAACAAAGAAAGAAAACTACAGACCAATCACCCTAATGAATATTGATACAAAAATTTTAAATAAAATATTAGCAAAAAGATTGCATCAACTTATCATGAGAATAATACACTATGACCAGGGAGGAATGCAAGGCTGGTTCAGTATTAGAAAAACCATCAGCATAGTTGATCATATCAACAACAAAACTAGCAGAAACTACATGATTATCTCAATAGGTGCAGAAAAAGTTTTTTTTGACAAAATACAACATCCATTCCTATTAAAAACACTAGAAAGCATAGGAATAAATGGAGTCTTCCTTAAAATTATAAGTAGCATCTACCTAAAACCATCAGCAAGCTTTATATGTAATGGGGACAGGCTAGATGCCTTCCCATAAGATCAGAGGTGAAATGAGGATGTCCATTATCACCTCTATTATTCAATTTGATACTAGAAATGTTAGCTTTAGCAATAAGAGAAGAAAAAGAAATTGAAGGAAATAGAATAGGTAAAGAAGAAACTAAATTATCACTCTTTGCAGATGAGATGATGATTTACTTAGAGAATTCTAGAGAATCAAGTAAAAAACTACTTGAAATAATAAAAAACTTTAGCAAAGTTGCAGGATATAAAATAAACCCACATAAATCTTTGGCATTCCTATATATTACTAACAAAGCCCAACAGCAAGAAATAGAAAGAGAAATTCCATTTAGAGTTACTGTAGACACTATAAAATATTTGGGAGTCTACCTACCAAGACAAACCCAGGGCCTATGTGAACACAATTACAAAACACTTTTCACACAAATAAAGTCAGATCTAAATAAATGGAAAAACGTCAGTTGCTCGTGGTCAGGCTGAGCCAACACAATAAAAATGACAATTTTACCTAAATTAATTTACTTATTCAATGCCATACCAATTGAACTATCAAAAATTTATTTTACAGAGCTAGATAAAATAATAACAAAATTCATCTGGAAGAACAAAATGTCCAGAATATCAAGGGAATTAATGAAAAGAAATGCTATGGAAGGTGGTCTAGCCATACCAGATATTAAACTGTACTATAAAGCATCAGGCATCAAAACTACTTGGTAATGGCTAAGAAATACAGTGGTGGATCAGTGGAATAGGTTAGATACACAAGACTCAGAAGTCACCAATTATAGCAATCTACTCTTTGATAAGCCCAAAGAATCTAACTTCTGGGCTAAGAATTCACTATTTCACAAAAACTGCTGGGAAAACTGGAAAATGGTATGGCAGAAACTAGGCATGGGTCAATATCTTACACAGTATACCAAAATAAAGTCAAAATGGATTCACGATTTAGGAATAAAGGCTGATACTATAAGCAATTTGGGAGAGCAAGGAATAGTTTACCTATCAGATTTATGGGAAAGGGAAGAATTCATGACCCAACAAGAGACAGAGAGCATTACAAAATGCAAAATGGATAATTTTGATTATGTTAAATTGAAAAGTTTTTGTATAAACAAAGCCAATGCAAAAAGATTAGGCAGGAAGTAGAAAATTGGGAGAAAATCTTTACAACTACTGTCTCTGATGAAGGCCTCATATCGAAAATATACAGGGAACCAAGCCAAATTTATAGGAATACAAATCATTCCCCAATTGAGAAATGGTCAAAGGATATGAACAGGCAGTTTTCAGAGGAAGAAATAAAGATATCTATAGGCATATGAAAAATGCTCCAAATCACTATTGATTAGAGAAATGCAAATCAAAACAACTCGTAGGTACCACATCTCTCCTAACATGACAAAACAGGAAAATGATAAATGCTGGAGAAAATGCAGTAAAATTGGAACATTGCTACATTGTTGGTGGAGCTGTGAAGAGATCCAGCCATTCTGGAGAGCAATTTGGAACTAGGCCCAAAGGGCTATAAAAATGTGCATACCTTTTGACCCAACAATGCCACATCTAGGGCTGTATTCCAAAAAGATCACATAAGGGGGAAAGGGACCCGTATGCACAAAAACATTTATAGCAGCTCTTTTTGTGGTAGCAAAGAATTGGAAATCAAGGGGATGTCCAACAATTGGGGAATGGCTAAACAAGTTGTGGTACGTGAATGTAATGGAACACTGTTGTGCTTTAAGAAATGGGGAAGATACGGGCTTCATAATAACCTGGAAAGAACTACATGATATGATGCTGAGTGAGAGGAGCAGTGAGAGGAGCAGAACTAGGAGAACATTGTACACAACCATAGACATATTGATTCTGTGATGAGTAACTTTGATAGACTTGGCTCTTCTCAGCAATACAAGGTTCAAAGACAGCCCCAAAGGACTCACGATGGAAAGACCTATCTATATCCAGAGAAAGAACTATGGAGCCCGAATACGGATTGAGGCAAACTATCTGGTCTTTTTTTTTTCCTGTTTCTTCTATTTTGGTTTTGTTTCTTCTTTCTCATGATTCACTCCATTGATCGTGGTTCTTCTTTACAACTTGACTATTGTGTAAATATGTTTAATGTGAAGGTATATGTATAACATATATCGGATTCCATGCTGTCTTGGGGGCTAGCGTAGGGGAGAGAGGGGAAGAAAATTTGGAACTCAAAAACTTGTGGAACTGAGTGTTGTAAACTAAAACTAAAAAAAAAATCTAAAATAAAAAAAAAGATTTCTTGATCTTTTATTTCTCAAGATGAATTCCATCATTTTCTCTAACTCTATACAGTAATCCTTTGGCAGTATGTTTGGTATGGCACAAGGGAAGTCAATTTCAGCAATACTGTCATATTATATTGGCTCAGCTTATCCATGAACAATTAATATCTCTCCAATCATATAGATCTATATATTTTCATTGTGTTTTCTATTTGCATTCATATTGTTCCTATGCATATCTTAGTAGATGGACTTCCAAATATTTGATACATTTCGTAGTTAAATGGAATTTCTTTACCCATCTCTTCCTCTTGTGTTTTGTTGGTATTATACGGAAATGTTGATATGGAATTTTTATGTGGAATTTTATACCTTGCAACTTTGTCAAAGTTATTTTCTTAATTAATCTATCTTACTGCCTAGAAAAGGCAGTAATTTTGTTTCCTCTTTGCAATGTCTTCTTTTATTCTTTCTCTGACTCTTACTGGATGATCTTTCATGCACCTAACAGAATCAATTTCAGTCATTCCTTGGAGGATTAGCAAGTGTAAACAGCTAGGTGGCACCATGGATAGAGTGCCAGGCCTGGAATGAGGAAGCCCTGAGTTCAAGTCTTGCCTCAAATACTTACTAGCTGTGTGACCCTAGGCAAGTTGCTTAACCTCTTTTGCTTCAGCTTCCTCATCTGCAAAATGGAGGGTAGCAGCACCTACCTTCCCAGAGTTGCTGTGAGGATCAAACGAGATAATATCTGTAAAGCACTTAGCACAATTCCTGGCACATGGTAGGTACTATATAAATGCTTATTCCCTTCCTCTATATAAATGCTAAGTCCCTTCTTGCTCTGAAACTACAATCCTATAATCTGACTTAAAATCCACTTTTTAAAATAATTTTTCTTTTGTTTTTTCATCACTTTCATTATTGAATACATCCCTCCCTTCCTCCTCTTCAGGGGGCCATCCCTTGTAAATAAAGAAAAGAAGAAGAGAGCGGCAACTAGGTGGTACAGTGAACAGAGCACCGGCCCTGGAGTCAGGAGGACCAGTGTTCAAATCCGGCCTCAGACAATTGCCCTGCCTCCCCCCCTGCAAAAAAAAAAAAAAAAGAAGAAGAAGAGAAAAAGCAGTTCAGTAAAACTAACCAACACGTTAACCAAATCTGACATCACGTACGATGTTCTACCTTCTCTGCAACAAAAGCAGAGAAGGACATAGCTTTGTCTTTCTCTCTCCGGTGCAGCAGAGGCTAACACATAGTAGATGCTTAGTAAGTGCTTGGTGATAAGACTTCTCCTGGACCAAGTGGTAATTCTGCAACATTCAGGTTCATTGTTTTGTTATTGTGGTTCTTTCCATTTACACCATAGTTGTCATTGTGCATATTATTTTCTTGGTCCTACTGATTTCATTTTATGTTCATTCCTTGTTCCTCTGAATCCTTCATATTCACCGTTTTTTATGATGCAGTGATCTTCCTTCACATTCATGTACCACAATTTGTTTAGCCATTCTCCTGCTGATGGGCACTGACTTTGTTTCCAGCTCTCTGCTGCCCCAAAAGGTGCCTCGATTACTGGAGGAGATATTCACGAGTGAGTTCTCAAGACTTCTGTAGCAAGTGAAAAATGCTGAGAGGAAGGGAGGGTGGAAAAGAACAATGACTCTAACCAGTTTTCACACCACTGAAAAATGAACTCCCACTGCTTCCTTGGCACAGGGTCCTAGGTTACTACGTAGCCTCTCTGCTATGGGTTCAAAGAAGGCACATGAAACAGATGACCCAGGAAAATAGTCCCTCTCTTTCCCTTTCCTCCAAGAACCACTTTAATCACTAGGAAAGAGGCTGCCTATATGACCTGGGAAAGCTTTCCTGGCTCCAGACATCTACAAATAAGCTCTCAAACATTGAAACTGTGCTTCTTGGATAAACCAGTTATGCTAATAACTGCCTGTGGTTAGTGCTCTGAAGTGCAAGGCAGGGGAGGGAGTCTAGTCTACCAAGGAGCCAGGGGTGATCAAAGGCCACCATGGGGCTGCCCTTTCCCTTGCTAAAAGAAGCTTTTGAGGTGGTTTTATGCTTAGAGTGTGCAGGACAGCTCATTCTGGAGCCAAACCAAGAAGGAGATGTAGAGGGCAACGTGAAGCAAAGTTCTATTAGGAATTCCAGGCATCATTAAGAGGTTTTTCCCTAAGATCACAAATTGACATTAAGAGATCAATCTCTCCTAGGTAATGAGGATCCAAGAAATTTTCTCCTTTTAATTTCAGTGTTAAAGCACCTCCAGGATGAAGGGAAGAAGACGGTTTGTCCAGTAAATAGGGAGGCTTATAAAGAATAAAGAAAAGAACTAATTTTCTATTCATGGCTTTAAGTGACCACCCCTGGAAAATGGAATAAAGTAGGCAACGCTTAAAAACAATCAGGAAGCAGACAAGAAGGAATATAGACCAAAAAAATCATTTCTAAAGCACTTTAAGGCTTACAAAGTGCTTTTCTCACAACTCTCCTATAAGGCAAGTACACAAATGATCTAGGAAGGACAGGTATGAAAAGCTCCCTCCACCAAATGCATATTCCAACACTGTGTGTCTTAGTAGAAGCTTATTATGAACAGAAACAACCAACAGAGTTGTCTGAGGCACACAAAGGTGAATGGGAACCCAGGTCAAACAAAATTCACAGCCTTTGAGACTTCTTCCCACCCCATCATCCTCTCCATCTTCAGGAAGCCCCCACAAGAAGCAGCTGGTAGACACAGAAAGGCAGCACATGGGCCCCACAATGATGAGAGGACCCACATATCAGGTCAAACCCTTTCCTCCTGGCAGCACCAGCAGCATGGCCCATGTGACCGAAGCCAGGCCTGCCTGCTCCCTCCTTTGCCAAAAGCCAGCTTGAAAATGGAGGTGGGTCTTTGCCAAGCTGTAAACAACCTCTGTGGCTTTGGAGGTTTTCCATGCCTGTCCCAGAAGCAAGTAAATACACTGAAGTGGAGAAGAGCCACTCTGCACGCCCCTTTGGCAAAAACCTCTTTGAGTCAGAGCCCTCAGGCCTGGAAAATACCTGAGTCACTAGAAAGGACAAACGTGTGAAAAGACTTACAGCCGACAAAGTGAACCCAGGTCTGCCAACCTCATTAGATTATTAATCTGCCCAGAGACTGAGCTGTGGTGAGTGAACAGTCTTGTTTGACAAACACCTTAGTGCTCCCATGGAAAGAGCAGGAAAGCATTGCCCTGTGTAGACAGTGTTGTCCATTGAATCCTTCCTCTCTCCACTACAAGCTCCCTAGGGTCTGGCCACATGTCAGCCCAGCTGAGAAAGCATAGAGGGGGCAGGCCTTACACTCCAGCAGTAAACTTCCAGAGGCCGCTGGGGAATCCAGGGGAAGGAGGCTGGAAGGAGGATGATTCCCAAGGAGTGGCTCTTGTGGGAACAGCAGTAGGTGCGAAATGTTTCTAAGCAACTACTGCCAACAGAAACATGGGGAACAGGGCAGGGGTTGGGGGGGACAATGAGTAGAGAGATGCTTTGGGGAGGCATCATTAAGTGGCTGGAAACACAGAAAGCAACACCAATGAACATTATTAGGTTTGGCTTTTCTCTGAATACCACAAGTGGGACACTAGGTCTGCAGGGTTGAATAAAATAACTTTTTAGGCCTTTCTTCACTCTGACATTCCCTGTTCTAAGGTCCCTCCCACACCTGACATTCCTTATTCTAAGGGCCCTCCCAGCTCTGACATCCTGTGTTCTAAGGGTTTTCTCAGCTCTGACAACCTGTGTTCTAAGGGTTCTCTCAGCTCTGACATTGTGTGTTCTAAGGGCTTCTTAGCTCTGACATCCTGTGTCCTAAGAGCCCTCTTACCTCTGACATTCTGTGTTCTAAGGGCTTCTCAGCTCTGACATCCTGTGTCCTAAGAGCCCTCTCACCTCTGACATTCTGTGTTCTAAGGGCTTCTCAGCTCTGACTTTCTGTGTTCTAAGGGCTTCCCAGCTCTGACTTTCTGTGTTCTAAGGGCTTCCCAGCTTTGACATCTTGTGTTCTAAAGGGCCCTCCCAGTTTTAACATGTTGTGTTCTAAGGGCCCTTCCAGCACTGACATCATGTGTTCTAAGGCTCTATCAGCTCTGACATTCTGTGTTCTAAGAGCCCTCTCACCTCTGACATTCTGTGTTCTAAGGGCTTCCCAGCTTTGACATCTTGTGTTCTAAAGGGCCCTCCCAGTTTTAACATGTTGTGTTCTAAGGGCCCTTCCAGCACTGACATCATGTGTTCTAAGGCTCTATCAGCTCTGACATTCTGTGTTCTAAGAGCCCTCCCAGCTCTGACATCCTGTGTTCTAAGGGCCCTCCCAGTTCTGATATCCTCTGTTCTAAGGACCCTCCCAGCTCTGACATCCTGTGTTCTAAGGGCCCTCCCAGCTCTGACATCCTGTGTTCTAAGGGCCCTCCCAGCTCTGACAATCTGTGTTCTAAGGGCCCTCCCAGCTCTGACATCTCATGATCCTGTGACTATCCCCGGCTTGGTAGTGAGGTCCTTTACTACCAAATTGCTTCAAGGCACATTCATAAAAGGGCATGCTATTAGGTCCAGCAAAAAAGAGCTCTGTGTTTAAACAAACAGATGAGCATCAGTTTAAAAATATGTTCCTGAACAATCTCGTGACTACCCTTGGCTGCTTTTTTCTTCCCTGCTTGTCCAAGATAACCAATGACCCAATTTAGGGCTTGTACCCAAGAGTTAAGTGATTATTACCAACAAAATCAGGAAAGTCAGAGGCGCTGAGAGCACAGAAATAAGACAATGGGTTTCTATCTTGGGTGACATTATTCAAAGAAACCTCTCACCTTTAGCAGCGAGCCAGAGACAGAACACGAACTAGAATTGGCCTCTTTTTCCTCATGGGATTTTTATAAGCAATATGTTCCCTAAATGCTAGTGAGCACCTGCCAGATGTGACTAAGTCCTCCAAGGAGGCCTTCCGAGCTCTGTGCTGCTCACCTAGATGAACTGCTGTAACTTGGCAACCTCCATTCTACCCTCTAGCCCCACTTCCAAATACCTATTTCAATCGAGCTTTGTTTGTATCACAGAGTTCCTCCCACTGCTTGTTCTCCATTTTAACTGTTCTTCACAGAAAGGAACTGTACCAAGACTGGCAGCTCACCAAGATCACAGAGTCTGAGCAGATTCCTGCCTTTTGAGTGCTTAGACGAGGACAAACATGCCCAGGTGGCATCCATGGCATGGTCAGCCCAGCCAGCACTGTACCTTATGTAAGAATCACGATGAGTGTTGTACCTAGAGCTCCTCTCTGACCAAACACCACAAAGGACTTTGCTCTGTTTTGGACTGAAGAAGGCATGAAGAGCAAAAAAGGCAAGGAAGGCCTCCGATCTCAGTGGCCTTACAATGTAGTAGGGGAAACAAGACTGACACAAATGTGTACTACAAGGTAGATTCTAAGTGGATTTTTTAAAAAAGAGGGAATAAGTGCTACAAGAGGTCTAAGCAGTGGGACAGTACTTCTCAAGAAAGATTCAAGTTAAAGTTTCTCAGAGAGGGGAATATTTGAACTGGTCATCAAAAGATACAATAGATTTTAACAGGTGGAGACAATGAGAGAGAAGACTTCCCAGGGCATGGCAAAGAGGCATTAAGTACCCCCCTCCTTAGAGTTCTTTAAAGCAAGGACTGAACAACCACCTGCTGGGTAGGCAGTGGAAGGGATGCCCGATTAGGCCTGGGTTGCAGTAGATGGACATTCTCGGCCCCTTTCTGCTTTGTGATTCTGGCCATAATCACTGGTCCAGACCTGGCAATCTATCTGAAAACCAACACTCTTTCCTAATACATGTTTCCAGGCTCCCTTAGAAGGGAATACATTTGGTGTAGCAAAGCTGGTACTGTTATGCCATAGAACAGAATTAAACTGTATCACTGCAAATAATAAGTCCATTTTGAACCTTTTGTTTTTACATTAAATCCTTTTCTGAATATATCCTTCCTCTACCCTTTAATTCTTCTAAGGGATCATGTTATATCTGTCATAAGCCATCTCTTATAACAGAGATTATATAAAAGGGGGGGAAAGTTCAGCAAAAACCAACATAGTGACTGTGTCTGTAAATATATGCAATATTCCACAGCCATGTTCCCGCACCTCTCCAGAGCAGGGCGTGAGGGGTGGGGGATGGGGTGGTGGCATGGAGAGAGAAGTTTTTTTTTTTTAAAGTTCTTCTACAGGAGCCAAACATGGTCATTTTAATGACAGCATTCAGGTTCACTTTATTGTTCTGTTTACATAATTGTAATCATTATCTATACTGTTTTGGTTCTGTTTACTTCACATCAGTTCAAATAATTCCTTCCATGTTTAATCCTTCATATTTCTTATGTACTAATATTCCATTATAATACCACAATTTGTTTAGTCTTTCCCTAATTGAAGTGCATCTACTTTGTTTCCAATTCTTTGCTACCACAGAAAGAGCTGTTGCGAATATTGATATACATCTTTGACTTCTTTGTGGTGTATGCCTAGCAGTGAGGTCCCTGTGTCCAAGGGAATGGTTTCAGTCACACACACACACACACACACACACACACACACACACACACAGCATAATTCCACACTGCCTCCCAGAAGAGGTGAACCATTTCCCAGCTCTTCTTCTAACTCCTCCAACATGGACCATCTCCACGTTTGAGCATCTTTACCAATTTACTGGGTATGAGGTCAGAACCTCAGGGTTGTCACGCTTCCTATCAATCTCTCCTATGGTTAACTGCTTGCAAACAACTTTTAACCACTTCTATGTGGAGGAATGACTCTTGGCCTTCTGTATTTGTGTAATTCCCCATTATCAAACATGACAGAATTTGAGGATCGTGAGGGCTGTTTCCATCGAGTCTGACTCACGAAGCCAAGGAGCCCTGCGAGTCTTCACACTTCACCCCCGTGCCGCCAGGAATCATTCCATCCTGCGACATGTCCCTCCTCTGTGGCCTTCTCACTGTGTGAGATGCCTCTATCCAAAGACTCCCTTTTCCTCCTGACTCTGCTTCTGGGTCCAAACAAAACAAGTCTAATCCCTCTTCCGTGTGGAAGCCCTTCAAACATTTGAAGCCAGTTATCATGGCCCCCTGTGTTTTCTCCTTTTCGGGCTAAACATGCTTAATTCCTCCACTGATTCTCATAGGACAGGAATTCAAGTCCTTTCCCCATTCTGGCTGCCCTCCTCTGAATATTCTCTTCAACTGTGTCCTTCTTGGTACCCAGAACTGAAGACAATATTCCAGATGGGGTCAAACAAAGGCAGACTACAGCAGGACTATCACTATAGTGGGATGATCACCTCCTTATTCCTGGTGACTATACTCCTCTTAATGCAGCTCTAGATCACATTAACTTTTCTGGCTACCAGGTCCTATTGCTAACTCCCATTCAGCTTGTAGTCCACTCAGAGCCCCAGGTCTTTTTCAAAACTACTATCTAGGCATGCCCCCCCCCACCTTAGGAAATTTATTTTTTTTTTGTACCCAAATGCAAGACTTTACATGTATCCCCACTGAATTTAATTTTATTAGTTTCAGCCCAATACCTGTCATGATCCTTTTAGATCCTCTGTCATCAGCTGTTAGCTCCCACTCTCCCAACTGGTGCCATCTGCAGATTTGATACGCATACCACCTATGCCTAATGCTTTAATCAATTGCATGGATAAAAAGCAAAAAGCCAAGCATGTTGATGGCTACGTGGGACAGTGGGTACTACAGTGCTGGGCCTAGAGTCAGAAGACCTGAATTCAACCCACACTCAGACACTCAGTAGTTGTGTGATCCTGGGCAAGTCATTTAATCTCTGTTTGCCTCAGTTTCCTCAACTGTGAAATGAGAATAATTACAGCATCTAATTCCCAGGGTTGTTAGGAGAATCCAATCAGATAAAATTTGTAAATGGCATGTCACACAGTAGGTGTTACATAAATGCTATTGGTATTGACATAGAATCCTTAACAACTACTCTTCTACTCAAGCTATCCATATCCGACCAGTTCATCTGACTTCATTACTGTATAATCCAGGGGTGGGGAACCTGAGGCCTCAAGGCCACATGTGGCCCTCTAGGTCCTCAAGTCAGAAGGCTGCACCCGAGGACCTAGAGGCCACAGGTTCCCTGCTCTTGAATCTACTGCTATTCACCTTCACTATAAGAATAATATGATATACTTTAATAATTTTTTGCTAAAATCTAGACAAACTAGATAAACTGCATCCCCTCAGTGTCTAGCACACAGCCATTTACTAGGCACCCTCTGCCTAGTTTCAACCCCATGGAACAAGATGCCCCTCCCAAGAGGAGCTCAGCCATTCTAAACTCAGCACTGTGCTAACTCTAGCCTTGACTGACACTGCTTTCTCTCCCCTCAGAAAGGAGGGCTGGAGGGTGGACGACCAAACTCCTCCGGAAGCCTCCCTCTATAGAAGCTGAACTCTTAGCTCACTCCACTTTGCATTTGCCGCTCTTGGTTTCATCTCAGAGAAACAAGATGCCCCATTTCCAGGTACCATCTGAGGCCCCCTGACCCCCATTTCCTTCTTTTGTGCGGTCTCCCCCCATTAGATTGAAGGCTCCTTGAGAGCAGGAGCCATCTTCATTGATTGCATCACCTGCCCTTAGCACAGCATCTGGCACATAATAGGTACTTAATAAATGTTGACTAGATTGGATTAATAAATCCTTTCTTTTAAAAAAAGGAGATGAGGCTAGTTGGTTCTTTGTAATGCCTACGTTTCAGGGCAGAGAGACGGCACAATGCTGGCCAGTGTGCCAGGCCTGGAGTCAGGAAGACTCATCTCCCTGAGCTCAAATCTGGACCCAGACACTTACTGGCTGTGTGACCTGGGGCAAGGCATTTAACCCTATTCACTTTCAGTTTCCTCATCTGTAAAATGAGCTGGAGAAGCAGATGGCAAACCACTACAGTATCTCCGCCAAGAAAACCCCAAATAAGGCCATGAAGGGTCAGACAGGGCCGAAGAACGGAACAACAATGCCTACCTGCCTATCCAGATGTGCACCGAGCTTCTCTTTAATGATCAGTTTTAGAATTTTCCCAGGAATATAAGTGAACCTCACTGGCCTATCGCTCGTAGACTCTTCTTTTCCATTTTTTGAAAACTGGGACATCTGCCCTTCTCCAATTTTCCATGATCTCTCAAAAATCACCGATAGTGGCTCAGTCTTCACATTGGCCAGTTCTTTCAGAAACTGGGAATACAGTCCATCTGAGCCAGGGGCCTTGAACTGATCAAGGGTAGTTAGCTTTCTTCTTCCTATCTTCTTATTCTATTTTGAGAATTAACTTCCTATAAGATGGCTGATCTGAAGATTTTTTTCCCCGGGGCTAAAAAGTTTCTTTTATCATAGCTTCGTTGCTTTTGTTCCTGTTCAATTTCATGTAACACAAATTATCTAGTTTACCTTTTGCGATCTCTTCTAGCCTTTGGTCAAGGATTTCCCACTCAGCTAAAACTATGAAAGATACTGCTTTCAATTAAAAAAAATTGAAATAATCTCTTACATTTGAGTCAAGTAGAATTTAGTGTCATAAGCATTCTAAGATATTAGTTTAAATTACTTTTTGCCAAACTGCTTTCTAGTTTCCTGTTGGGTCCCATTTTGAACAGTGCTATGAATTCAAGGGAAGGATATGATAACTCTACAGGAAGGCTCCAGAGTAGCTAAGAACTTGAACATAGAAAGTTACTATAATTTAGAAGGAGACAACAAAGTCGAAACATCTACATACAAAGCCTAAAAAAAAAATGAACTGTACACAAGCTCAAAAAGAATTCCAGAAGAGCTTGAAAGGTCTTTAAAAATCAAATAGAGAAGTAGAGGGAAAATTGAGAAAAGAAATGAGAATGATGCAAGAAAAGTATGAAAAGAGAAGAATACCTTGGTAAAAGAGGTACGCGCGTGCGTACACACACACACACACACACACACACACACAAATTCTGAAGAAAACAACACCTTAAAAAACAGAATTGGCTAAATGGAAAAAGAGGTACAAAAGTTCACTGAAAAAAATAATTCCTTAAAAATTAGAATTAGGCAAGTGGAAGCTAATAACGTCATGAGACATTAAGAAACAATAAAGCAAAATTAAAAGAATAAAAAAAATACAAGAATATGTGAAATATTTCATTGGAAAACAGATCAAAAGATCAAACAGATCAACAGATCAAAAACCTGGAAAACAGATCAAGAAGAGCTAATTTAAAAATTATCAGACTATCTGAAAGTCATGATCAAAAAAAGAGTCCAGACATCTTATTTTAAGATATGATCAAGGAAAACTGTCCTGGTATCCTAGAACCAGGGATTAAAACAGAAATGGAAAGAATACACCAATCACCTCCTGAAAGAGATTCCAAAATGAAAACTTCCAGGTGTATGCCAAATTCCAGAGCTCCTACATCAAAGAAAAAAGACTGCAAGCAGCACAGAGCCACAGCCAGTAAAATACATCATTTAGCAACTTCTACATCAAAGAACTGGAAGGCTTGGCATATGATATTCTGGAGGACAAAGGAGCTAAGATTACAACCAAGAATCACCCACCCAGCAAAACTGAGTATAATCCTTTGGAGGGGGAGAGAGTGGGAATGGACATTCAAGGAAATAGAGGACTTTCAAGCATTCCTGATGTGAAAAGACTTAAGATGAATAGAAAATCTGACTTTCAAATACAAGACTCAAAAGAAACACAAAAAGGTAAATGGTAAAGAGAAATCATAAGAGATTCAACAAAGTTAAAGTGTTTACATTTATGGGAAAAGGATACTTGCAACTCCTAAGAACTTTATCACTATTAGGACAGATAGAAGCAGTATATGCAGATGGAGGGCACAGGTGACGATTAACAACTTAAGCAAAGTTACAGGATATAAAATAAGCATTTCTGCATATTATTAACAAAGTCCAGCAGCCAGAGACAGAAAGAAAAATTCCATCTAAAATAATGGCAGACAATATAAAATACTTGGCAGTCTACCTACCAAGACAAACCCAGGAACTATATGAACACAATTACGAAACACTTCACACAAATAAAGTCGGACCCAAACAACTGGAGAACTATTAATTGCTCATGGGTAGGCCAATAGAATAAGAATGACAATTCTACCTAGATTAATTTGCTTATTCAGTGCCATACCAACCAAACCACCAAAACATTATTTTATAAGGCTAGAAAAAATAATAACAAGATCCATCTGGAAGAACGAAAGGTCAAGAATATCAAGGTAATCAATGAAAAAAATGTGAAAGAAGGTGGCCTAGTAGTACCAGATCTCAAACTGTATTTCAAAGTAATAATCACCAAAACAATGCGGTAATGGCAAGGAAATACAATGGTAGATCAGGTACATAATACACAGTAGCAAATAACCATAGTAATCTAGTATTTGATAAACCCAAAATTCCAAACTTTTGGGACAAGTACCCACTTTTTGATGAAAATTGCTGGGAAAACTGGAAAGCATTTTGGCAGAAACTAGGTATAGACCAACATCTCACACCAAGATATACCAAGATAAGGTAAAACATGAGTACATGATTTAAACATAAGGGTGATTATAAGCAAATCAGGGGAGCATGGGCAATTTTGCCTGCCAGATCTGTGGATTAGGGAAGAATTTATGACAAAACAAGAAAGAAAGCATTACAGGATGTAAAGTGGATATTTTTGATTACATTAAATTTAAAAATGTTTGAACAAAAAACCCCCAATACAGCCAGAAGGAAAGCAGAAAAACAGGGAAAACATTTTACAGCAAGTTTCTCAGATAAAGGTCTCCTCTCTCAAATATATAGTGAACCAAATCAAATTTATAATAATGTGAGTCATTCCCCAATTAATAAATGGTCAAAGGATATGAACAGGCAGTTTTCAGAAGAAATGAAAGCTAGCTAAACTCACGTGAAAAAATGTCCTAAATTACTATTTGATTAGAGAAATGCAAACTACATGGCATCTATCAGACTGGCTAACATGACAGAGAAGGAAAATGAGAAAAGTTGAAGGGGACGTGGAAAAATTGGGACACTGATGCACTGCTGGTGGAGTTGTGAATGGATCCAACCATTCTGGAGAGCAATTTCAAACTATTCCTGAAGAGCTATAAAACTGCATACCCTTTGGCCCGGCAATTCCACTACTAGGTCTGTGTTCCAAAAAGATTAAAAAAAAAAAAAAAGAAAGGAAAAGGACCTATATGTACAAAAACATTTACGGCAGCTCTTTTTGTGGTGGCAAAGAACTGGAAATTGAGGGGATGCCTATCAACTGGGGAGTGGCTGAGGAAGTTTTGGCATGTGATTGTGACGGAATATTACTGTGCTATGAGAAATGTAGAGCAAGATGGTTTCAGAAAAACTTGGGAAGATTTATATGAACTGATGCAAAATGAAGTGAGCAGAACCAGAAGAACAGTATACATAGTAACAGCAATATTGTACAATGATCAACTATAAATGACTTAGCTATTTTCAGCAATACCATCACCCAAGACAATTCTGAAGAACTTAAGATAAACCGATAGATTCGGAATGCAGAATAAAGGCTATTTTTTAACTTTTTCTTTTTCTGTTTTCTTCTGCAACATGGCTAATATGGAAATATTTTGCATGACTGCACACGTATAATCTATAACAAACTGCTTGCCTTCTCAAGAAGGGAGGCCAAGGAGAGAATTTGGAACTCAAAAAAAATTTTTTAAAAGAATGTTAAAATTATTTTTACATATAATTGAGGAAAAAAACTTTTAAAGGAAAGAAACAGCCAATATATGGATTTGCTTTGGGAGATTAAACATATTTTTTACAAGAGGATTTTTTTGGTAGAGGAGAATAATGGGGAGGAGCTGTGTCATAGTACTAAAAGAAAATAAAGAAAATAGTGTTGATGAATCATTTTAAAACTGAACAGAAATGTAGAAGGGGCATAGAAAAGCTAGATAACAACCAGGTTAAGTCTGAAATATAGAAAAAGAAAAATAGTAATTTACAGCTTCTGCTTCCCTCTTTTCTTTTTTTTTTTTATATAGGAAAAAGTTTATGCTTATTGATGTTTGTCAAATTCATAATAGCCATCGTTTTCCCAGAGTTTTCAACTCTGAAACTTGCACCTCTTCCTCAAGATTGGAGAAGGTGGAGGGTGGACATTGGAGAGCTCCTCCCAGGCTCTCCTTAAATGGAAAGTGCCCAGGGCATTCAGCTCATCACTTCCCACTAGCTAGCTGCTTTCCAGGACTTCGTGTGATCACAAACTCAACTTCCTGCAAGACGAAATCAACTCCCACCTCCACAGATCATTTCCCACCCAGCTTGCAGGACTTCACCATGCCCCCAAGCTGGGGACCCTCCTCCCCCTGCTCTTCTTCCCCCCATTAGATTCTTTGTAGCTTCAGCACTTGGCACAGGGATAGGCAAATAGTAGGCACTTAATAAATGTTTACTGACTAATAAAAAGGAAAATTAAGGTAAAAAAAATGTTTTGCCTTATGTAAAACCAAAATCTACTTTCTTTAATCTGTATCCATTGGTCCTAGTTTTTCCCTCTTGGGCTAAGCAGAACAATTCTAATCCTTTCATGTGACCATCCAGGCAGTCAGAAAGCTCTGGAGGAAGAACACAGGGGCTTTAAATACTCTAAAAAAACCCAAACTACAACCAAGAATGTGACCTACACATACACCTACCTGGAGCTGTAAATTCCTTCTTCTTGTCATCAAAGAAATGAGGATTGGTAAAGAATTCAAATATATCACTCAATTACAAGATCTCCTACGTGACTTACCTCCATCCCTCCCCTCCCCCCCCATCCTTACTAATCTATGCATCTTGGTACAGTTAAGGAATAAATTGATTTGACAAAACCAAGATGTTGTCATCAAAACCAATGGTTCCATCCCTCCTAAATGGGGAAAAGGAACCTAGAATAATTCAAAAGCCAGTAGAGCTAGAGAAAAGAGGGTGGAAGGAAGCTGGGACTAGGCAAGAGGCACAGAGAATGATTTCCTCTGTCAGGGAGGCACTTTATATTGAACAATTACTCTATTAAGCACTGATGGCTGTTCCCAGGTGAAAGCTAGAGTACCCACCCACAGCACTAAATGGCTTCGTACTGTGCTTTTCCATTTTATAGCCCGAATGACTACTTTCAGAAATGAAATATTACCCAGATTATTAGCAGGCATTAAAAATGCAAGCAGGATTCTCAAAAATGACACGAGGGGAAGCCCATTAGGGGAAATGTCACCAGTATGCCAAAGAGGAAAGAGACACTTTCCACAGACAATATTACTTGCCTGCAAAAAATGCTTTGCACCCAACTTCAAACTCTGGACAAGAATGCATCCACTCCATTTCCACTGGGTCTTTTTGGAAGAGGAAGGCAGGTCAAATTACCATCTGGCTTTCACTTGCTAGGGGACCCTGGTGTTTCATAGAAATACAGGAGGCTACTGTGCAAACCAGTATTAAAAATACCATGTTCCTGAACAGAAGGAAGGGTGGTGGAGACTGGTTCAGTCTTGCAAGAATGGATATTTCTGCCAGTTCAAACAAATTTTGTAGCCAACCTATTCTCCCTGCGAGGTATACACCAGGAATCAAATTAAACAAAATTAGGCATCTTTACTGCCTGGCACTTATCCAAAAAAGATGGGTGCTCTCCGCATACAAATGACTAGTGGCAAAACTGGTTCAATGTCCCAGGAGTCTGGTAATGTTAGGAATCTAAAACTACTACTTGATGTGAAGATCAATGAATCAAGAGATTTAGATCTAAAAGGCCTATCACAAGTCATCTTCTTTGTATATCCAGGGTTTAGCTCATAACCCCAGCACTTAGCACTGTACTTGCCACATAGTAGGTGCTTAATAAATGCTTACTGACTGACCTGGTCTAGCCTTTCTTTAGGGGGAAAAAAAAGATGAGGAAACTGAGGCTCAGAGAGGCTAAGTTACTTACCAAAGATTATACAATGACTCTTCCTCAGGATAGGTGAGAATTGCTCCCATGACTCTCTATCACTTTTGTACAAAGGCATGATGGCCTCATGTCTGTGGAGTTAGACGACCTGGGCTCAAGTACAGCCTCTGAAACACAGACTATGGCTCTGGGTAGGCCCATTAACTTCTCAGTGATCCCAGGCACTCTCCTAAGACTAGGAGAGAGGCTAAAGAGAGAGGCTCTTTACACTGAAAAGGTCACAGTCAGATAAAACAAACCCGCTACTGTAAGCCTCTGACTAACTGGGGCAGAGGGCAGAGGAGATAGGAGCTAATACACAGTCAATCTGGGTGAAGCATTCGAAGTATGGGGAAATGGTAGAGGAAGTATGGACTAGCTGAATGGAGGAATGAGGAAGGCCCTAGCTCCAAACACAGAGCCAGGGTTGGGCCTTGGCATGCCTGGGAAGAGGCTGGGTTTTTTCTCCTCAAGTTAGGCAGCAGGACCACATGGCCAGCACAGGGAATGGCTAGGCTGGGATATTGATCAAAGGTCTAGAGCTGGAAGGGACCATAGTGATGACCTAGTCCAAATCCTTCATCCTGGAACTAGGAACTAGAACCTAGGTTCTCAAATTTCAAATCCAGAATTCTTTTCACTGTCCCATGCTGCTATCTCTTTATCCCAGAAACACTTAGGGATACAATTCCTGAGCTTCTATCACTGTACAAGTTTCTTCTTTGAATTTTGTTTCACTGTTTTCTTTAATTTTATCTTATCTAAATAAATATTTTATGTTACACTCTATCTAAATAAAAATGTTTTTAGAAACCCATTCTTGGTCTAGTACTGGACTCTGGGAAGAAAAGGGAGTATTCCAGCTGGGTTGGGCACAGGCTAGTGGCCCAGAGGTCAAAGTGAAAGCTGACTCAAATTCACCCGAATGGAATGAGGGTATTTCTCTAACATCTGAAGCCCAGGTTGGAAAATATCTGAAGACATTCCACTGTGAAGAGGATCCTGCAAAGACGGGAGAGTGCTGGTTAAACATAGGCAAAGGCTAGCCATGTGCGTGTGTGGTTTATACAAGAGCAACAGCAGTGGGAATGTGGGGACATGGTTCTTGCCCCATTGTAATGAAGGCATTAGGCACTGAGACGGGCATGTGACTTCATTTTCCAAGGGAAGAATGGCTTTCAGTGTGATATACTAGGAAAAATACTCAAAAAGACCTAGGTTCAAATCCCAGCTCATCCACTGACCATCCGTGTAACCCTAGGTAACCCCCTTGATCTCTCTGGGCTTCAACTTCCTCATCTGTAAAATGAATGGGTTGGAGGTGGAGCCATAATAGCAAAGTAATAGAAAGAAGTACATCAGGCTCCCTCCCACTCATCCCCTTAGGCCCCCCTCCAAACAGATCTAGAAAATGCACGAGACTGAAGTCTGATGGAAAAATATAAGAAAAAATTAAAGAGAGTCTTTTCCCATCACAGGCTGGCATAGGGAGACAGTGCACAGAGCACTCCAGTGCAAGGGAGAGGCTGGGCACCAGGGCAAGAGAAGTCCCAGATCCATACTGGGGCACTGGGAACAGGGGACTCTGGAAGCTTTGTCACCTACCACCCAGTTCCAGGTCACAATACCAGGGCAGAGAGAAGAAAGTACACGTGGCAAGGTAACAGCACCGCCACAGGGAACAATCCCAGGACTTGGGCTGTGTATGGAGAGAGGAACAAGTTCAGAAATAAGTAGCCATCATGTGGCTCAGTTCCCAGGAACAGAGCAGGTTCTAAGTTCCAACGTCTAACCCAGTCTGGATCCTGCAAAGGAATAACCAGGGCAGGAATCTCAGACCAAAGAGGATTCTGTAGCTTTGTCACTCAGAATCAGCAAGGTTTCCTAGCTGGCTGATAGTCAGTAGCAATCTCCTGCTGCTCAGACCCAAAGCCAGGTAAGGAACTTGCAGAGCTCAGACCAGGGGGGCAGTGATTAGACAACTTTGGAAGCATTGATAGCTTGCAGGTCCCCAGCCTGAGCTGTCTCCAAGACCCTGAAATAACACAACACTCAATAAACCCAAGAAAGCAGCAGTAGGAGAATCTCCGACCTTCCTCCAAGTGTGCCAAGCCCGGCCCTAACACAAAGTTAAAAGATAAGAAGTTAGCTGGAAAAATTAGCACACACAAAATAGAAGCCTACCATAAGAAGCTATTACGGTGACAGGGATGCTCAAAACATAATCCCAGAAGGCATGAATGACTCCAAAATATCTACAAGCAAAACTTCAAAGAAAACCACAGTATTGGCATAAATTCAACTAGAATTCCTGGAAGAGATGAAATAAGAGTTAAAAAGTATTTTTATAAATCAAATGAGAGCACAAGAGGGAAAAAAAAACTGAAGTGAAATGAGAGTTGTGCAAGAAAGAATTGGAAAGGGAATTAACAGCTTGGTACAAAACCTTGCCTAAGCAACAAACTCCCTAAAAATGAGATTGGACCAAAGGGAAGCCAATGACTCCGTGTAACAAAAAATATTAGAATAAAGCTAAAAGAGTGGAAAAATAGAAGAAAAGGTAAGGTATCTCATAACAAAAATGACCGATCTGGAAAACTGATCAAGGAGAATAAAATTTAAGAATCATTTGACTACCTGAACTCCATGACCAAAAGAACAAAAGAAGTCTAGACATCCTATTTCGAGAAAGCTTAAAAGAAAACTACTCAGGTCTCTTAGAACCAGAGAACAAAGTGCAAATAGGGAGAATCTACCAGTCACCTCCTGAAAGAAGTCCCAAAATGAAAATCTCCAGGAGTATGACAGCCAGAGCTTCCAGGTCAAAGAAAAAAAACTGCAAGGATCTGGAAACAAAGAATTCAAGTACTGAGAAACCCTGGTCAGAATCACACACAATTTAGCAGCCACCACTATGAAGGAATGGAGGCAAAAGACACATGTTTACAGTCAAAAAGAAGTTACCCAGCAAAACTGAGTATCATCGTACAGGTCAAAAATAGGCCTTTGATGAAACAGAAGGCCTCTAAGCGATCCTGATGAAAATATCAGAGCTTCATAGAAACAATGAAGTTCTAATACAGAAGTTAAGAGGAACATAAAAGGGTAAACATGAATGAACAATCATAAGAGACTAAATACGGATAAACTGCTTACATTTTAACATAAGGAGATGAAACAGCTGTGCACTATGAGCCCTGTAATCATCAAGGGTCATACAAGGAGTCTAGTTAGACCAAAAGTCCAATGTTGTTATGTCTTCATATTAAAAGAAGAATGGAAAGAGAGGAGAAGGTGAAAAGGAGGTTAGGGAGTATTTTCTCATATAATCAGGGTGAGCAAACATTATACAACAAGAAGGAAGGGGGGTGGGGGGCGAAAGGCTGCCGCTTGAACCTTACCAGCCATCTGAACCGGTCAAGGGAGGGAAGAACATACATAAACACAACTGAGAACAGAAATGCATTTCACACAACAGGGAAAGAGAAGGGGGAAGTAGAGGAAGGGCAGATTAAGTAGGGGATTAGTCCCAATCAAAACAAACTCTAAGGATAAACAAAAATGTTTATTGCTCTTTATGAGATGGCAAAAAATGGGAATCTGAGGGGATTTCTATTCTGCTGGAGACCAGCTGAACAAGATATGGTACATAAATGTGATGGAATATTATTATATTGTAAGAAAGGATGAAAGGAATGATTTCAGAAAAATATGGGGAGAATTGTATGAACTGATACAGAGTGATCAGAACCAGAACAATTTATACAGTGAAAGACTTAAGAACTCTGCGATCAAAATGATCAACCGTGTTTCCAGAAGACTCATGAGGAAACATGTTTCCCATCCTGATAGACGTGGACTATTTAAGAGTGCAGAATGAGACACATGCATGTATATATACACATATATATTTCTTAGTCGATGCAGAAATTTGTTTTGCTTGATGTAAGAAATGGGAGGAGTTTTGTTTCCACAGAACTAAAGATGTGCTTCCCCGCCCTCCCCCACCCCAGCTTTAGCAGAAATCAGGCCTCAAGGTCGGTCAGGTGAGAGGTCAGAGGCTTGTACGCCTGCGCATGTTTTTTGAGAAGGCAGTCAGGGGAATTAGAGAGGCCAAACAGCTTGAACCAGTTCAAGCTTATCTAGGGTCTGGTCTGGGTCAAGAATCCAGGCCTACTGATTTGCATAATTTGCATATGTTAAAGAGGGAAAGTAGGGGAAGTAAAAGAATGTAGTTTAATCCTAAACTAAGACAAGGAAAATCCAATTAACTTCACTTTTGCTTCTGTATCCTTATTATCCTATCTATATAAACTGTATAACCTAGGAAAACCGTGTAAAAAATAAAGATTGTAAACTAACTGTAACTCTAGCAGGAGTGGAGGGAATGGTTACCCCTGCTCCTGGTGTTGGATTGGTATGTGAGTGTTCCAGTGAGTACTACACCTGCTCTCTCGAGGAGTGTGATAAAGTGCCTTCTTCTGCTCACTCTGGTTCTGAGTTCTTTGGGTGAGAATGGGCAAATCACATGGATCTTCCTAAGGTCAAATGAAAGGAAGCAACAGGCAGCAGAAGCTTGCTGCGCTTACTCCTGTATCTTGTCTTGGGGTGTCCTGTGATCCCCACTGCGGTGTTAAGAGGGCTACCACTCTGGATTCCCTTGGGGAACAAGGGGGTATCACTTGGGACTTCCAGCCCTGTCTCGGGAGCCTGTGAGATTACAGCCATCACTTGGGTTCTCCTTAGGGTCTGACCCCCAGGAGGCCCTGTGATCCCCACAGATTAAGGGGGGGGGCTACCACTTGGTCTTCCTCTGGGAGTTCTGTGGTCTGTATAGCCTTCCCTAGGGAGTATCACAGGGTTCTTCCTCAGGACTTTGGCCCTGCCTAGGAAGTCCAGTGATCCCCAAAACCATGTTTCTCACACTTGACAAGTTTGTAACAGGGTTTTTTCTTTTGTTAATGGGGGGGGGGGTAGAGAAGGAAAAAAGGCAGATTTTTGCTGACTGAACAGAAAAATTTAAATTTTAAAAAAGAAAATGGATGTATTGGATTAGATGACCTCCAAGTTCCCTTCCAGCTCTCTAAATCTATGATCCCATCACCTGAGTTTGAATCCTGGCCTTGCTACTTCTGACCCAGGACACTCAACTTCTCTGGGCCTCCATGCTGAGTGTCATCTGTGGAATGATGAAACTGGACTACTAGTCTTTGAGGCCTCTATTTCTAAATCTCATTAGCATAAAATAAGTAACTAGTAGAGCTTGCCAAACTGTCACTTTTCACTGCATGAAGGTCTCCAAAGTACAGCTGTTAGTGCTTCCTAATAGCCAAATTATCTGAACAATTGCACAGAGTTAAGTTTTTTGTTGGAAGAATCTGAGCAGGAAAAAAAAACATAGGCAGGTGAACAGCTAATTGTACTTTACAATTGAAGGTAGACACCAAGTACACACTCAGTGATTAATGAATTCTCAGTTGTAAAGAAAGAGTATATACTTGTGGGAGTGGTTATGAGTGGATGATGAAGCCACATCCATTAGTATTATATGATGCAGTATAGTTCACTTTAGGATGGGGGGTGCTGATTTTACACTCTCAGGGACTATTCTAGTGGAGTACAATTCCATTAAATTGGAAAAGCGTTAAGCACAGGTCCAATGACCTATGCTGTCCATTTAAGTATCAACCTAGCAAAGTCCATCCAGGCTTTCTGCTGGGTGAATTTCTGCCCCAGCAATTCTCAAAAACTAGGTTTTCAGAAAAGTGTTGTTGCACTGTCAGTGAGGAGAGGATCCACACTGATGAAAGCATTGATGTTTGAGGTATTGATGAAATAGAAGCAAAAAGGGGGTCACTCCTCAGTATCTTGTGTTTAGGGATGTTTTCCCCCATAATGATGTCTTAGGGATTCTGACTCATGTATGGACAAGGATTAAAGGGTGCTACCCAGTAATGACTGCTGCGACTGGCTCCTCCTCCAGCAAGCTAAGGATTAAGTGAAAGATTTGCTAACCTAGATAAGGCAAGATATAACAAGCAAGAGAGGAAATCTGAAAACCAAGGCCAAACTCAGATGAAAAGTTATAGCAAAAACTGAACTTTTTAATTATTTTCTTAAAATCAGTCGGTCAACAAGCATTTATGGAAGCACCTACTACATGCCGGCACTGGGCTAAAGCCTTGGGGGGACAAAGAAAGGCAAAAGACAGTCCCTACCCTCAAGGATATCGCCATCTAATGGAGTGCCTCAAATGTCCATTGATCGAGAAAAGCATAAAACAAACAAGCATAAACATTTGTAACAGAATATTACCGTACCATAAGGAATAATGAGTAGGAAGAATCTGAAGAATCATAAGAAAATTTTACACAAACTCCTTGAGTCCACTTCCTGCTTTTCTCATTTTCTTCTAAATCTTTTGAAATCTGGCATCATTATTCAATTGAGACTGCTCTCTCCAAAGTTACCAATCATCTCTTAAATTACCACACCTGATGGCCTTTTCTCAGTCCTCATCCTTCTTGACCTTTCTGAATCATTTAATATTATTGACCACTCTCCTCTTTGGATTTTCATGACCGTACATCTTCTCTCTTGGGTCTCCTTTTGCCTGTCCCCATCTCAGTCTCCTTTGCTAGATTTTCATCTTTGTTAAGGCCCTACCTGGGCAGGGCTGGACCCTCTATCCTGGGCCTTCTTCTCTTTTCTCATTACACCATCTTACTTGGTGACTTCATCAGATCCTATTGGTTTAATTAGCAACGCTATACAGATCTATACATCTAGCCCTAGGCTTCTCTTCCAAGTTCCAATCTCATCATTAACTACCTACTGGACATTCAGAACAGGATGCCCCACAGACATCTCAAACTAAACACATCAAAAACGAAACTCAGACATCTTTGAACACTTAGGAATACCAATCAATGCAATGACCAATCACAATTCCAGATAACTCATGATGAAACATGCTGCCCAGCTCTTGACAGAGGTGATGGGCTCAGAGTAATGTTATTTTGGGCGGGGAGAGAGGGGGAAGACATGGCTAATATGGGGATTTGTTTTGTAGCCCCAGTGCTTAGCATGAGGCCTGGCACATAGCAGGTGTCTAATAAATATTTACTGACTTGATCATTGACTAATATTTGCTTTACCTTCCTTCAAGAAGTGAAAAGTGCTTTCTAAGCCTTAAAACATTTAGAAATAGGAGTAAGTAGGTATAATTATTCTGAAGTAAGTAGACCCTACCTTAACCAAAAGATCAGTTTTGGTATGTTCTCTGTGTACTTCTCATAACATGGGCTTTGCTGCACTTTTTGGGGGTGATTCAAATGGCTTTTCAAGTTGGACTTAGAAAAATGATCTCAAAGCAGTATGCTGGGGAAAAAAAAAAACCAATGACACTGTAAATGATCTAATCGGGTAGTATTCCTAACTCATTTATATTGTAAGTGGTAGGGATTTGTGTCCTCCTCGCCCTAAAAAAATGAATTTAATGCCTTTTGTTTTTATATATGTCACTTCAGAAAATGCTACCTCTCCTAATAAAACAACAACCACAACATCTCTTTGAATGAACTATCTTACAATGTATAGCTCATTCTGCCACAGTGAGAAAGAGAGAGTGAGGAGTCTGGGATGACTCTGAGGTTTCCAGCTAAGGAAGTTAGGGGGTGAGGAGGTTTTAGGGCATTGTCATTCTCCTCTTACAGATGAGGAAACCAAGGCTCAGAGAGGTTAAAGGACTAACAAAAGGTCATGCAGCTGGAAGCACCAGAGCTGGGATTCCAAGGCCAGGTCCTGCACTCTTTCTGCTATATCCTGACACAAGACTATAGACTGAATCTCTAGAAAG
Organism: Trichosurus vulpecula; assembly: GCF_011100635.1. NCBI lineage: Eukaryota > Metazoa > Chordata > Mammalia > Diprotodontia > Phalangeridae > Trichosurus > Trichosurus vulpecula. The sequence continues at coordinate 48,575,714 of NC_050574.1, forward strand.
CCAAATGGGGTAAACAGTTTCAAGGTTGACTTCATGGAAGAATTCACATTTCTAGCTACAAGTGATTATGTTTGTGGAAACCTAATGGTTCTGTCCAATCTCACACACTGGGGGCACAGTCACAGGTCTACATTCGCATTCCATAAGCCCCTCCTCTCCAATTTCCCAATTTTCCCAGATGAATGCTGAATGTCAACGAAGAAATAATAAGAAGCAAAGTGTTGGTTCATTTTCCAGACATCCTCCTTTTTCTACAGGCACACTAACAGCCATTTTGCTGAACTCCTTCACTTGCTATGAATTTCCATCAGATTCATCCCCCCCATAACACTATTCCTGTTGTACCCCAACATTTTCACACCTGTTTTTGAAACTGGCTTTCAGATTCTCTGGATAAAGACTGATTACATCTAAAGGCAACCTGAAGATATTGGAAAAAATCCCTGGCTCTGGATTCCTAAAGCCTAGGTTTGAAACCCAGTTCCATTACTTAATGGCTGTATAACCTTAAGACAAGATAACCAATCTCTTTGAGTTTCAATATCTTATCACTAACAGCATATTAGCCAATAAGTCAGTGTCCAAATATGCAAAAACATTCAGTGGGGCAAAGCTCCAGCCATAATAGGGAGAGCTCACATTTATATAGTTGTTTTTTTAAATTTCAAAGCAAATTCTTTACATAAACTCTGAGGTAAGTAGTATAAGTATTATAGTCCCCATTTCACAGATAAAGTAACTAAGGGTCATAGAGAGGAAACAACCTGTCTATAGTGATACAGTAATCATCAGAGTTAAGAGCTGAACCCAGGTTTTCTGAGCTCCATTATACCACGACCTTGATACAAAAGATGCCTTATTTTCCAATCCTCTAATTCATAATGGCAAAAGGGTCTGACAAAATGTGTTGTTTAATTGTTTAATGTGTTGACAAACTGATACACTGACTTTACTGGCCACATAAGCTGTCTGCCCCTGAACAGAGAAGTTTCTGGGCAAAAGAACTCTCACAATGAAAAAGTCTGATGAAGTGCCCCTTCACTTTCTGAGATGACTCACTGATTTGAGCAAAATTACTATAACCTCTCAGGCACAGTCAAGTATATTTCATTTACAGATTTTGGGGGAGAATCCTTTCCATGTGGTAAAAGCCAGTTTTTTTTCATGTCTTAAAATGACACAGAAATTGATGTTCCTACTTAATACCTGCAGTGGCTAAGACTTCTTATCCAGCCCCAACAACTTTCTCTGGCTATAGTTACATCCATCACTACTATGGAGCCAAAAAGAAAAAAGGATATGTATCCACTCAAAGATGACTTTCACTTGCTACAAGCTGCCATAAAAGCTCACCAGGAAAACAGAAGGTGGTTCATGGGCTTGAGGGGAAAGGGGGTGGTGTGAATGATGTGAGATCTGAAGATGCAATCAAAATATCCTTGTCGGGTATTTTCAAATCTAACAAAGATACCCTGCAGCTTTGTAAAGATATTTTCAGGTCTGGTAAAAGACAGCAAATTATGGATTGGACAGAGGGGCCCAGAGGAAGTGTGCAGCCTTGCTGATAAGCTTCCACCTGGACTTGAGGGTACTTCCTCTGCTAAGGACTAAACTGCCTTTAGGTTGTGGGATTAAAACAGGAAGACAGACAGGAATCCTTATTTTCAAGGGGAAAGAAGAGATCAGCTGATAAAAGGATACATGAGAGCTGTGCTCTAACACCTAAAGGGTTGTCATATGAAAGAGGAAGAAGGCCCAGGTAGCTCTGCTCCAGAGAGAAGATCCAGAATTCATGGATGGAAGTCAAAAGGAGACAGATCTTGACCCATTTCAAAAAGTAATTTTCTCACAACTAGCATTAATTAATTCTTTTCCCTTAACACTAGATCATATGACAACAGCTTATAAAACCCAAGAATGAAATATGCTCCGTTCCCCAACTTTAGAATTGGCTGTTGCTACATAAGGAAAGTCAAAAACTAAATAAAAGTACAGCTTGCTTTACAAAAGATAAAATAGATAACTTTTATTATATTAAGCTTCTGCATAAACAAAATTAATGCACCTCGGATAAGAAGGAAGCAACTGAATAGTAAAAAAAAAAAACAAAAAACCTGTATAAAATTTCTCCAAGGGTTTGGTATCCAAGATAAAGAAATATTTAATAAATATACATATATATATATAGTTACATAACTTCCATATAGTTATATAACTAACAGCCACTCCCCAACAGATCAGCCATAAAAGGATAAGAACACACAGTTGTCAAAAGAGGAATTGCATATTACTCACAACCACATTTAAAGAATGCTCCAAATCACTAATGAGAGAAACGCATCCCTGAGGTTTTACCTCACCCTCTGCAAATTGGCAGTTGACAAAACATGGCAAGAGTAAATGTTGGAGGGAATGTGGAATGACAGGCACGCTAATATATTGTTGGTAAAGCTGTGAATTGGCACAATCATTTTGGTAAGCAATTTGGAATTAGGCAAATAAAGTAACTAAAATGTCTGTTCTCTCTGACTCAGAGATCCCTTTACTGGGTTGATATCCACAAGAAAGCTACTACAGAGAAGAAAAGTTCCCAAACACCCCAAAATATTTTAACTGCATTTTCTGTGTTAGACAAGAACTGGAAATAAAATAGCTGCCCAGTGATTGGAGAATGGGTAAACAAATTGTGGTAAATGAATGTAATGGAATATTGCTGTGCATACTGGAGTATCATAATCTTATATAATATGCATAATGGAATATTACAAATGACTTCCTTGTAGGCAGCTAGGTGTTGCCATGGATAGAAAAGGTGCCTGGAGCCCGGAAGACTCATCTTCCTGAGTTCAAATCTGGCCTCAGACACTTCCTAGCTGTGTGACCCTGGGCAAGTCACTTAGCACTGTCTGCCTCACTTTCCCCATATGTAAAATGAGCTGGAGAAGGAAATGGCAAACCACTCCAGTATCTTTGTCAAGAAGAGCTGGACACAACTGAAAACAGTGAATAACAACAAATGATTAATGTGAAGACACAGAGAAGCAAGGTCTTGCATGAAGTGATGCAGGATAAAGTCGGGAGAGCCAAGAAAACAACATACACAGTGACTACAACAAATGGAAAGAACCACCACCCCTGAAAATCAAGAGTGAGTTTAACAAAATTATAAAGATCAAGGATGGCTTGAGAGAATAGATACGAGAGGACACTTCCAACCCAGCCTTTCATGGAGCCAGAAGGTCCGTGGGTGTTGCACATAGCACATACTTACAGACTTTTTCCAACGTATTGTTTAGTTGTGCTGATTTCCCTCCCTCTTTCTCCTCTCTGTCCCCCCCTCCCCCTTTAACTGCCTAAGCTATATCAACAAATGCAGGTAAATGACAAGAACTTTTGGCTGTTACAATACAAAGGACCTTACAAACTGGGTATATTGACTGATGAAACCGATACACCTTAAGGAAAAAGCCTCAAGATCTAGCGTCTAACACTCTTATCCAGGGAAGTAAATTGTTTAAATCAACAGTGGCTGTTTAGAAAAAAAAAGGCAGCAAGAAAAATCCTACAAGGTCTTAATCTTCCAGCCAACCTAACATATTTAATAAACAAAGTTTTTTTTTTCCAAGTGATTTTAAGAACAAAAACTGCCTATAGCTAAGCAACACACTGTGTTTTAACAAATCAGTCAAGCCTGCCTTCTTGCTTTCGTATTCACCAATCTCCTCTCTCCTGCTAAATTACCCTTTATGGATGAAACTACACCCCTCCAATCTCCCAAGCCAAATTTCTCCTGTTTACATCAGAACTCAACGTCCAAGTATTAGAAAACCCTCTCTCCTCCTATGCTTTAAGTGCCAATCCCTTCTGCTCAAATGCTCTTCCAACACCTCAATACGGATGACCCTGGGTTCTTGAAGGTTGCAGGCACAGCACAAAAAGTTCAGGCATGTCCTACTGGAAAATCTATATATGAGAAGTCCAGGGAAGGCCCGTGAGTCTATCCTGAAGTTTAGAAAGGCCCACCGGCGGCAGCTTCCTGGGATCTCTCGAAGCCACCTTAGTCCTGGCTCTCATCCCCTCCTGCCTTTCACTGCATTCAATACCTGCCTCCTTTCCTGCCTTTTTGTTTTTCTCTAAGGCTGGGGTCCCTGCCCTATTGTGAGATGCACATGACACAGCAAAATGTCACTGCCACACACAACCACATGAGGATTGTTTGTTCTCTATGGGCGAATGCCACCTCTTGTGGAATTCCAACACAGAAAGAAGCAGGAGAAAAACTGGGTGGGAGCCCAGTGAGAACAGCAGGGTTTGAAATGATCCATTTGGCTGATTTCCTGCAAATGGTTCAGAACTCAACAGAGCTCCACCCTGACCCGGAAGAGCAAGAATGTTTACTAGAAAGAGACTCTGGTATGTTCTCTTATTTGATCTATCAAATATCTATGATCTATCATTGTACTATCTTATTTGATCTTTACAATAAACGGGGGGGGGGTAGGTACCAATATTATTCCATTTTATAGATGAATAAACTGAGGCAAACAGGTGAAGTGACTTGCCTTAAATCACACAGCTAGTAAGTGTCTGAGGCCATATTTCAACTTAGACGTTTCTGGCTCTAGGCCCAGAGCTCTATCCACTGAACCACTCAGCTGCCTTCAGCACTCCTTAAAATCAGATTGTTTTGCTCACTTTTACATGATCATTTAAAATTTGTTTCCTTCTGTATGCCTTTCTTGGGTCTCCTCTCTAAGCAGTCCTGTTCTCACCATATTCCAACCACCATCACCACTGGGATATTTCTAACCAAGGCAAATTGGAGAAGATGTAAGGGAGACTAGAGAAACTCATCTTTTGGGTCCCCTCCCCAATTTCTGAACCACATTTAACTACAATCTTCTCTTCCCTCAACTGAGGGTTGGCAGATGCCAACTCCCCACAACCACCTCCCAAATGGACTTCCAGAGTCCTTGGCATGATACCTGGGACACAGTAAGCACTTAATAAATGTTTATGAACTGATACGTATAATTCAAGATACAACGGTGATGGAGGGCTTCTAAGAAAAGTGAGGGAAACCATACAAAAGTAAGACATCTCCTGCACACTGTGTTCTGGTCAAAACACAATGCTTGGCCTCAAGCTGTTCAGCCTCTTCTCTACATCTGGAATTTCTTCTCTCCTTTCCACCTACTAAATGCTCTGTCCAACACCATCTGCACCTCTCCCATGTACTTGGGGTGTACTAAAGCAACCTACTTTGGTGTTCCTCCCCTACACGATAGAATGTAAAGACCACTCAAGCAAGGACTAGACCCTATAGAAATTTTATATATACAATGCTTGATGGAACTGATGGAGGACCCTTGAGATAAAGACTCTGTTTTTGTTTTCATCTATATCCTGAGCACTAGCCCTTCGACCACCAGAGGGTCTTTTTATTTCTGTCCCCACCACCGATTTCATCCCGGTAGTCGGTCAATTAGCATTTATTATGCACTGGGCCCAGTGCTAAGCTCTGGGGATACAAAGAAAGGCAAAAACTGAGCCCAAGCCCCCAAGGAGCTCAAGTTCTAAGAGACAGCAAGTAAATAATGAGCATTTACGAAGCACCTACTAAGTGCCAGCGCTGGGGGCATAAAGAAAGGCAAAAACAGAGCCCAAGCCCCCAAGGGGCTCAAGTTCTAAGAGACAGCAAGTAAATAATGAGCATTTATGAAGCACCTACTAAGTGCCAGCGCTGGGGGCATAAAGAAAGGCAAAAACAGAGCCCTTGCCCTCAAGGAGCTCAAGTTCTAAGGGAGGAGACAGTAGTAAGGAGCTAACACTTATTAGACGCCCAAGGTGCCAGGCGCTGCGCTGTAACTCACACCCTGCTAAGTTTCTCCGGGGCCGGGGCTCGGAGAAGTTCGGTGACTTGCCCAAGGTCACATGGGCATTACAGGTCCGGGTCTGGACTGCGCCCTCCCTACCCGCCGCCGGCACCCAGGGGGCGTTCAGTAGGTCAGAAGGGCCGAACGCAGGGAGCCAGACCCGACCCCCTGCCCAGGGTGAGAGCCGGGGTCACCACCGGGGCTGCCCCCTCCTCCAGCGCCGGGGTTGAGGAGGGGTCAGTCATCTCGGCTCAGCTCATGCGGAGGGGCCGTGGGGGAAAGCGGCCGGCCGAGGAGGGCGCTCCCGGCAGACTCACCCCTTCCCCAGCAGCGGCCCATCCACATGGCCGCTCTCCAGCCCCAGACAGCGCAGCCCGAGGCCTTCTCCCCCCGATCCCGCCGCGGCCCCCAGCCAGGAGCGACAAGCGCGCACGCGCGCTGGCTCCCTTCCTCCCCCGCCCCCTCGGAACGCTCCACTCCGCTCCCCACCTCCCCCGCCCCCTCGGAACACGCTCCTCCAGTCCGCCCCCTCCCCTCGAGAAACTGCCCCTCCCCCCTCCCGCTTCGGGGGTGTCCCCCCTTTCCCACGCACAACTGCCCCCCTTTCCTGCCCCTCCCCCGCCGACTTCTCAAGCCCCTATCAACAGGCGCGGCTGTCTTCCCTCCCTAGGCTCCATGCCCCTCACCTGCCATGTCCCGGACCCCGCCGCAGAGGGAGGCGCATCACTGCCGGACGAAGGCCGGGGACGGCACCTCAGAGCAGACAAAGGGCGCCGCCATGTTGGAGCCGGGCGGAACCGACCTCGCAGTGTTTCCCACGGCCGCCGCTTCCGGCGCATGCGTCGCGGTCGTTCCGGCCGGCAGGCAAGCATATAGGGCGCATGCGCTGTGTCCCGACCTCGACCCTCAGGAACCCTGGGGAATTTAGGGGAAAGAGGGCCAGGGAGTCACGTGGAGTCCACATCTGGGAGCTGCCAGGACAGCTGGGCCGAGCTAAGGCTGAAGGGGCACCGATGAGTTTTGGACTTATATCTCAAATATGTCGACCCTAGGTATAACCCCTACAGTATAACCAGAGATAATTGCCAATTTAATTAAATTCAAAAAGTATTCAAATTACAAATTCAAAAAGTGCTGTGTCAGACACTGCACCAGGGACTGAGGGAACTGACAAAAATCAGTCCCCACCCTCAAGACACTTACAGTCTACTGATGCAACATATACAGTGCTAACCGTGTGCCAGACCCTGCACCAGGCACTGTAGAAACAAAAATCAGTCCCTGCCCTCAAGATACTTACAATCTACTGATACAGTATATAGGGTGCTAATAACTATGCGCCAGACCCTGCACCAGCCACTGAAGAAACTGACAAAAATCAGTCCCTACTCTCAAGACACTTACAGAATACTGATAAAACTTACACAGTGCTGATCCTATGCCAGACACTGCACCAGGCACTGTAGAAACTGACAAAAATCAGTTCCTGCCCTCAAGCCACTTCCATTCTACTGAAAACTTATATAATGCTGTCCTATGCCAGACACTGCACCAGGGACTGAGGAAACTGACAAAAATCATTCCTTGCCCTCAAGATGCTTACAGTCTACTGACAGAACTGTGGAAATAATGCAAAGTAATGTCATTAAGTCAGTTAATAAATACCAGGCCCCTATTATATGCCCCCCAATGGGCTTAATGCTAAGAATTGGGTTCAGGAAACCCCTAGTGTAAGAAAATGGTACCTAAGCAAAATCTTGAATGGATCTAGGGATTCCAAGAGCTAGAAATGAAGAGGGATAGCTTTCCAGGCATGGAGGACAGTCAGTGCAAAGACTGAAGAGATGGGCAGCCTGTATGAGAAACATCAAAAGCAGGCCAGTTTGGCTGGAATGGTAGTATAAGAAATATGACAAATATCACATCAGATAAGTCAGGAATGTTATAGACTGGAACCAAGTCTTTAAATGCCAGGTGGGGGAGTTGGGTCTTACAGCTGGATTCTAAAAAATCCACTGTACAAGTGTGGGAGGGAGACTTAGGGCTACCCAATAACAGCAAGCGCAATAAAAGATCTTAGGGGTTTTAGTGAACTGTGAACTCAGACTCAGGGTGGAGTGGAAATGACACTAGTCTAGATTGCTTTAACATCCATTTGGAGGGAAGTAATAGACCTGCTTCATTTTTCTGTGTTCAAACCATATCTGGGGTATCATTTTCTAAAATATTAAATCAGCATTTTTGTGTTTATTTCTATTTATTCTATATGTACTTAAATATGTCATCACCCCTATTTGAATGTAAACTTCTTGAGAATAGGGACTGTTTTATCCTTTTATTCCCAATGGCCCACACATAGTAGAGGCTCAATAAATACTTGTTCATTGGTTTTTACTGATTTTTAAAATTTTTTTTTTACTCCTTTTGACCTTTTGCTGCTGGTTGTTATGGCAAGCAAAGTGGGACTTTTTACTGTTTTTTCTTTTGGAGTTCTAGTTCTTCTCAGCACTAAGGCCATCAAGTGCCTTTGATTGAATCAAGAGTCTTTGATGATCTGCTTACTTCACAAGAAAGCCTAAGTCACATGAGTTTGAGTCACATGGTTGTGACCCTGAAGAAGTGTATACTTACTCCAACATTAGCATTTTGCTTTGGGGCTCACTCACTCGAAGAATGTTCATGTGATTTGGCCAGATGAGATTCTGGGTAGCCATTAAGGAGCACCCCCCACCCAGCTTCGAAAACCCCGATGTTGGTGTTTCTCTCTCTGGTAACTATGTATGTATTGCTATAGACAGCTAGAAGCCATCTGCTGATTTGTGTTATTTTCTCTGTTTATATAATTTCTGCTTGAAATTTCTGTTTGTATTTGCTCTGAAGTTCAGGGTGCTGACTTTTTCCCCTGAACTAAGCGCATGATATATGTATGATTAATTAAAGTGAAATTGTAAACCCCTTAAAGTTGCTTTCCTTAGAAAAGCAGATCAAAAGCAGTCCTCCTGTGTGCTGATGTTATTGGCCTTACACCCCCACAGCAGCTGCAAGCAGCATTGTTGTTACGCCGGGTCAAGTCAGAATCCCTACCTATACAATTCCTATTGAAAAACTATTACTACTGAAAAAACAAAATTCTCCAACCATGTGTCAATCACCTGCTGCTGCTTTGTAGTAAATGTCAAGACCGGGAGGCTGAGTAAATGTTGAAATGTCTCAAAAACCAAAACCTGCACCAAAAATACATTCAAGCACGACTAGAAACAATTGAAGTTCAGAAAAGCTAGTCAAGTTGGTTTTTGTTTTGTTTTGTTTTTTGCTAGAGGAATGCCACCATAAACAGGCTCTCAGCTATTTGCCAAATAGGGTGAAAAGAAAGAGCCAGGTATATCTGAAGGCTTTCAAAGAGCCCACACAGGTGGTAGGCATTTGGAATTTAAAGATTTCAGGAGAGTGGGCGTTTGCAGATTGCCCTGATGAGACCAAGAGCAATCTGGTGCTAGAAAAAGGAGGTCTCAGAAGTTAGGAGCACGAGGATATATTGGCAAAGGGTAGCTTGTCAACTGGAGATGTGGCTTGTGCACCACTCCCCCTCTCTCCCCTGCCCTGTACCCTACTGAGTACAGACACATAGCACCCTTCTGTTTGTGTGCAAGCACCTGCATTGATCTAGTTCTTTCTGGTGAGAGACTTAAGCTGGGCATTGGACTCAGGGGTTTAATAAATATTGTCTCCATTCAGGCCTAGCCCACATCCCTCTATACCCTGAATCAGGTGCCAAATGAGGCCAGTAGGAAGAAAATTCTGATCTATCATCCCTGGCTAGACATTTCTTGTATCACTCTTGGTACTGTACAGCAACAGGTGTCTATAGGATATTTGATGTGGAGGGACAGATGTGTGGCCTCACCCAGGGAGGGGTCGTCTCCATTAGATTATGAGCTTTTTAAGAGAAGGGACTGGATTTTTTCCCCCTTTCTATGCATTATTAGCACTTAGCACAGTGCCTGGTACATAGTGAACACTTAGTGCTAATTGACTAATTGACCATCAAATGGATTAAATGCATTTGTTACTCACTACTGTAGCTTATGAACCTGAAGTATAGAATCTTTCGGCACTACAGAAGCTCATTACTGATGCCATCAGTATGGCCACTATCCAGGGGATGATGGACCAGAGCACCCAGGATTCAAGGTGGACTTCTGCATTGGCCCAGAAATTCAAAAGTACATATCAACATTGTCAAGACCATCATTCCATCAAGGAATGACATGACTGATGTGTAGCAGTTATGTTCGGGACTGAGCAGCAGGTTCTGAAAGCCAACCAGTTAATCAACAAGCATCTATTAAGTATCTACTGTGTACTATGATCTGCACTGGGGATACAAAGAATGAGGTCAATCCTTTTTAGGTGGCATATTGGATAGATCTTAGAGTTAGGAAGACCCCAGTTTGAATTCAGCCTCAGACTCTTATCAGCTGTGTGACCCTGGGCAAGTCACTTGACCTTTCTCCATTCCCACCCCATCTCTTCCTCCCTCTCAACAGAGCTTCTTCTCTAGGTTTTACTGTAAAAAAAAAAAGTGAGGCCATCAGTCATTAACAATTACGTCACCTCAAAACCCATTTTCTCCAACTTTGGTCTTGTCTCTGAGGATGAGGCAGTCTTTCATGGAAAGGTGAGCCTCTCTACTTGTGTCCATGATCTCCTCTCCTTCAGGAGCTTGATCAGTCCTCTCTCTTGCATCATCAGTCTCTCCTTATATAACAGCTCCTTAGCATGTACCTACAACACACTCAGGTCTTCTATATCCTTTAAAAAAAGTTTCTTTCACTCCACTCTGTCATCCTCTCACTTCTCCCTTCCACAGCAAAACTTCTAGGAAAAAAGTAGCCTATGCTAGTTGCTCCCACTTTCTAACCTTCCATTCCTCATCACCTGTCAGTCTGGCTTCCTACCATACCGTTGAAGAAAACCTGCTCTCTCCAAGATTTATCTACAACTTTTAATGTCTAAAATGATTGGTGTTTTCTCAGTCCTCATCCTACTTGACTTTCTTACTTTCTCTCCCCCTCCCTCCCTCTCTCCCCCTCCCTCCCTCTCTCCCCCTCCCTCTCTCTCTCCCCCTCCCTCTCTCTCTCCCCGCCTCCCTCTCTTTCTTTCCCTCCCCCCCCCTCTCCCCTCTCCTCCCTTCTCCTTCCCTCTTTCTCTCCCCACTCCCTTCCTCCCCCCTCTTCCTCCCCCTCCCCTTCTCTCTCCCTCTCTCTCTCTGTCCCTCTCTCTCCCTCTCTCCTCATTAGCTCCCATGGGTTCAGATACCATCTGTATTCCCATGAGTCCCAAGTCTCTATATCTGGCCCTAATCTTTCTCTTGAATGCCAGTCCTATGTCCCTGGCTGCCTTTACCTGGATGTTACCTGGGTGTCCTCCAATAACTCAGACTCCACAGGTCACTATTTTCCTCCCCTAGACCTGCCCCTCCTCCAGACATCCCTTTCCAATGGAGATCAGCAGTATGATTTTCAGCTGGTCTCCCAGCCTTCACCTAATGCCTGGATCCCCATCAATGCTTCTTAAGAATCCTACATTTCCTCAAGGTTAAGCTCAAATGTCAGCTCCTTTTCTAGGAGCTATTAACTTAGGGTCTACAGAATGTGAATAGATTTCAGAGATGAATTTAGATGGGGGAAAAATGCATCCTGATTTCAATATGACTGTGTTCCTTTTTTATTTTATGCATTTAAAGACCACATTCTGAGAGGAGGCCCTTCAGTTTCACCAGATATTGCCCAAGAGGTCCAGGGCACAAAAAAGTGAAGAACTTCTGTTCTCACTTCAGCCTTTCCTTTATTACAAATAATTTTTATTGTATCGTGATCTGAAAAGTATGCTTTGACTACTTCTGCCTTTCTGCATTGGACTGTGAGGTTTTTATGCCCTAGCACATGGTCAGTTTTTGAGTATGTGCCATGTACTGCTGAGAAGAAAGTATATTCCTTTTTATCCCCATTGAGTTTTCTCCAGAGGTCTATCATATCTACCTTTTCCAAAATTCTGTTCACCTCCTTAACTTCTTTCTTATTTATTTTGAGGTTAGATTTATCAAGTGCAGAGTGGGGGGTTGAGGTTTCCCGTTATTATGGTTTTGCTGTCTATTTCTTCCTGTAACTCCCTTAACCTCTCCTCTAAGAATCTGCATGCCATATCACTTGGTGCATATATGTTAAACAATGATATTGCTTCATTGTTAATGGTGCCTTTTAGCAGGAAATGGTGTCCTTCCTTATCTCTTTTAATTAGATCTATCTTTACTTTTGCTTTGTCTGAGGTTAGGATTGTTACACCTGCTTTTTTTACCTTAGCTGAAGCGCAATATATTTTACTCCAGCCTTTTACCTTTACCCTGTGTGTATCCCCCTGTTTCAAATGTGTTTCTTGTAAACCACATATTGTAGGAGTATGGTTTTTAATCCATTGTGCTATCCACTTCCGTTTTATGGGAGAGTTCATCCCATTCACATTCACAGTTATGGTTACTATCTGTGTCTTCTTCTCTGTCCTATTTCCCCCTGTTTAGGCTTTTATTTCTCCCTTTCTCCTTCCACTCCTCAACAAAGTTTTGCTTTTGACCACCACCTTCCACAGTTTACCCTCCCTATTGATTCCCCTCCCTTATCTTATCATTTTCCACTTGCTACTTCTTCCCTCCCTTCTAACCACTCCCCTCCCTTCCCCCCCCTGCCCTTTCCCCTCCTACTGCCTGTAGGACAAGTTAGATTTCTATACTTACCAGGGTATGTTATTCCCTTCTTGAACCAGATCTGATGAGAGTAAAGCTCGAATATTACTCCTCTCCCTCCCTTCTTTTCCTCTACAATAATGTATTTTGTGCCTCTTCATTTGATGTAATTTACCCTTTTCTACTACCTCCTTACCTCTTCTCCCAGAACCCTCCCTTTACATCTCTTAAGTATATTTTTTATCCTTATATCAGTTATTTTATACAGACATCCACAGTCATAATAACTGTACTATTCTCAAGATATATATATATATATATATATATATATATATATATAACATACATAAGATGATATAATCCTATATAAAGATGTAAATAATTTGCCCTTATTGATTAATAAGGTTTATGGGTTTTTTTTCTCCTGTTTGCCTTTTTATGTCTCTCTTGAGTTTTGTATTTGAAGATCAAATTTTCCATTGAGTTCTGGCTTTTCATCAGGAAGGTCTGGAATTCCCTTATTTCATTGAATGTCCATCTCCTTGCCTGAAAAATTATACTCAATTTTGCTGGGTAATTGAGCCTTGGCTGAAGCTCCTTTGCCCTTCAGAATATCATATTTTAATTTCTCCTGTCATTTAATGTAGAAGCTGAAAGATCCTGTGTGATCCTAACTATAGTTCCACGATATTTGAATTGTTTCTTTTTGGCTACTTGCAGTATTTTCTCCTTGACTTTGTAATTCTGAAATTTGGCTATAATATTTCTTGGTGTTTTCAATTTGGGATCTCTTTCAGGGGATGATCGGTGGATTCTTTCAATGACTATTTTACCCTCTGGTTCTAGGACCTCTGGGCAGTTATCTTTGATAATTTCTTCAAAGATACTATCAAGGCTCTTTTTTCCATTGTGGATTTCTGGTAGACCAAAATTCTTAAATTGTCTCTCCTGGATCTATTTTCCAGGTCAGTTGTTTTTCCAATCAGGTATTTCAAATTTTCTTCTATTTTTCATTCTTTACATTTTGTTTTACTACTTCTTGATGCCTCATACAGTCATTAGCTTCCACTTGCTCAATTCTAATTTTTAATGAGTTGCTGTCTTCACTTTGCTTTTGAGTCTCCTTTTCCAATTGCTTGATTTTACCTCTCAGGGTGTCAGTTTCTTTATTTAGATTCTGAATCTCCATAGCCATTTCGCTGATCTTTTTTTTTAAGGACTTGATTTCATCAGTGTTTTTTTTTTTTCCATTTTTTCTTTTACCTCCCTAATTTGGTTTTTAAAATCCTCCTTGAGCTCTTCCAGGAATGCTTTTTGGGCTTGAGACCAGTTCACATTCCCTTTTGAGGTATCAGATGTGGGTATAGTGTCAATGCTATCCTCTTCTGAATTGGTATTTTGATCATCCCTATCTCCATAAAAAGAATCAATGGTCCTCAGTTTTTTCATGTTCTTCATGTTGGTTAGCTTTTTCCTGGTTTTACAATGAATATCTGCTTTTGGGGCTCAGGGCTCTCTATCCCAGGTTTCTTGTTTTGGGGATTGTGAGTCTAGTTACTAGCTTTGTGTATTATAGCCTTCAGCTTCCTGAGGTGTGGGGGAGGGGTCTGGCTGCCTGAAGTCTCCTTTTCCCCTGAGGCTGCTCTCCAGCACTGTTGCTCTTCAGCAATGGTGTTAGCTGTTTGTTGTCTGTGCTGGTGTCTGCCCCTTCCCCTGGCTGTGCAAAGGTATGTCTGGGCTCCTGCTGTTGACCCCTGCTGGCTCTGCCCCTCTGGGTTTCAGGAACTCCCACTGCTCAGCCACTGAAGCCCTACTTCTGTCTCCTCTATTCCAGCATTTTTTCCCAAGGAATTCTCGGGGCGGGGGGGGGGGGGGGACGGGACAGGGGGGGATTAGAGCTAGTCATCTTGTCTCCTGGAAGTTCAAGAAGACATGTCTCAAACTTTTGGGCTGCAGGCCTCAGGAGTTGATATCTCACGGCAGGTGCTGATGGGCTGCTGCCTCTTGTCACTTCTGAAGACTCCCGTCCTGTGTTGGGAGGCCTGGGGAGCTCCACAGGTTTCAGGCATCCAGCTTTCTCCCAGTCTGGGTTGCTGGCTGGTTTCCCTAGCTGCTTCCCCTTTGGTACTGTCTGTTGTAGCTTCTCAGGCCTAGCGCTCTCCCAGCCTACAGATCCGTCCTGTAGATCTTTTGGACTCTCCTGGCTTGGAAATTTGCCCCACTCAGACTGCTAGCAGCTTCTAACTCTCTCAAATCTGTTCAGATTCACTTTCTTATAGGTATCTGACAGAGCTTGTGAGAGAGCTCCGGTAAGACACTGTTTTCATGCTGCCATCTTGGCTCTGCCCCCTAAGCCATCACTTCAGCCTTTCCTAATCCTTCTGATTGTTGATGCTGTCTTCTTCTGCAGTCTATCTTGTATTTATTAATCTGTATATATATTGTTAATAATAATAACCAGCATTTGTAGACTCCTTTAAACATGTTTTACATGTTATTTAAATTGATCTTCACAACAACAACCCTGTGAATTAGGTGCTATTACTACCCCCATTTTCCAGAGGAGGAAACTGATCCTGAGGTTAGTTAAGTTGCCCATGGTCACCCAGCTAGGGATTGTCTGCCTCTCTTCCCCTCCCCCAGGAGGATGTAAGATCCTTGAGCTCAGGCGCTCTCTCCAAGTTACCCCTAGTGGGAAACCCACCAAGTATTAGAATACTAGAGCATTGCAATATCTGCATTCTCCAGAGCAGGCACTGGATGGGTAGTGTTGACCAAGTCTCTCTTCTCATATGTGTTGGACCAGCCACCCCTTGGGATCCCTTCTCACCAAGAGATTCTGTGTTTCTGGTGTCCCCTCTACAAAGTGACAAACGCCATGGTCTTCTTGGGGGGGGTGCCCATACCTAGGGGGAGTGGGAAGCCTGAGCACTAGGAAAGGGATTGCCATTAACTGGCCTGGTGGAAAGAGCACTGGATGCAGGCAGGACACCGGAATTTTATTATTATCATAGTGGATGTTTCTGTAGCACAGTGATGTTTACCAAGTGATGTTCTTATGAGTACATCTTTTGTATCTACTTATCTAAGCACGTGGTGTTTACCCCCAAATGAATGTCTGCTCTTTGAGGGCATCTCCAAAACCTGGCTCAATGCTTGGGCAGGTAACAGCTGCTTAATAAAGGCTGCATTGCTCACAACCTGGTGAGATAGAAAGTGCAAATATTGTTAATTATTTCTGTTTTACTGATGAGAATTTGGAAGTTGAGATAGGCAAAGTGACTTTATAAGGCTGAACAACTTGAAAGTAGCCAAGACAGAATTTGGCCATAGGATTTGATAGTGGAGTTCTCATATACACAACTCTTATGGCACAGTGTATAGGGAGTAGGGTCAGGAAAACCTGAGTTTAAATCTGGCCCCAGAGTCTTACCAGCTGTATCACCCTAAGCAAGTCCCTTAACTACTGTTTCCCTCAGTTTCCTCATCTGTAAAATGGAGGAAAAACAGCACTTACCTCCCAGAGTTATTGTGAAAATCAAATGTAATATTTGTAAAGGGCCTTGCAAAACCTTAAGTGCTATAGAAATGCTATCATCATTCTTATTAAAGATAGCAATAAGGATCTTTTCTACCCATCTCAGAAGGCATGAGGGTAAGAAGGAGGAGAGGGAGAGGGAGAGAGAGAGAGAGAAAGGCAGACATAGAGATAGAGAGGAGAGAGAAGGAGAGAGGTGGGGGAAGGGAGAGAGAGAGAGAAAAAGAGAGAGAGAGAGAGAGAAAGAGAGAGAGAGAGACAGAGACAGACCAAGACTGAGACAGAGAGACAGAGAATAGAGACAGAGAGAAAGGGGTGGGGGTGGGGAAAGGGAGGAAAAAGAGAATTGGGGGTAGAAAGAGAACAACATCATTCAGGGAATGAGGGCTCTGGGGTGTGGTTCCAGAGGTAATTTCAAACCTTGGCCAAGACATGGTGTTGAGACTGCAAACAGACCTTTGTCTGCCCCCCCCCTAACATGGGACTTTGGTATTGGGCATGAAAATAAAAAGTGATACTCTGGACATGAGCAACCTAGGGTCCCAGAGGCTTTTGCCCCTCTGTCCCTCCCACAACCACAGTCCAGAACTCCCCTGGGCTCTTGCACCCCTCTGAGACCAAACAAACTGTGGCTCTATGTTGTCTCAGGCCTTTTCTTAGCCTAGAGAAGTCTCCCTCATATGATGGCCCTATGGCCATGAGGACTGCACTGTTGGGCAGAGTCAAAGCTTCCTAGTGGACTTCCCTCCTGTCATTAGGTCTGTGGACAGGACTTCAAGTTCAGGAGATGACCTGTGCAACTCGCTTTTCAGGCCCATAGGAAGTGCTTAATCAGTGATTCTCCACTGAATCATTATTCTACCAGCAAGATGTCTCTACCACACTTTCTGGCATCTTGCTGGCATAAGGGCAGTCCTGTTTGTCTGAAAAGATCACTTGGCAGACCTGGGTTCTAGTCCCAGGATGCCACCAAGTAGCTCTGCAACTTATGACACATTTCACCTCTCTGAATCTGTTTTCTGATTTATAAAATAAGGAGAATGGACTAGGCCCCTCCCCGCTCTGACATCCTGTGTTCTAAGGGTCCTTCCAGCTCTGACAGCCTAGCATTTTATATAGAATCCAGAGCACACTGACTTTCTGGTATAATGGCAGTGTGTGTTTCTGCCACAACAGTTCTCAACATTTTACTGATGAGCACACAGTCTAGTTCCTCACACTTCTTACGTCCCCTAGCCTCAGGCAAACATTCCCCTTGGGAGAAAACAAAAAAGAGAGCTGAAAGCCTTCCCAGAGAAGGCTGAAGCCCCAGCTGAAAGCCAGGAAATGTTTGTCCGTAATGGACTTGATCCCAGGAGCCTGGAGCAGGCAGCTCTTCCTTCCTCTTCTCTGCCCACAAAGGGACTTGGTGGGGTTTATAATGCAAACTTAGTGCCGAAAGAAATCCCCTAACTGACTCTCACCAGTTCCTGCTGCTCTGGCCTGATGCAGCTGGGACTTTAAATCTAATCCCTGGGCTAAGATGGGTCACTGGGGGCAGGGAGGATGGGAGAGAGACAGAGGGAGGAAGGGAGGCTGCTTTCCACCTGTCAGAGACATTATAAGTACCAGGGGTGGGGATAGCAACCTTCACAGGAGATCCAGGCTTTCCTCTGGGGAGCAGAGTAGGGACAGGAGAGCAGGCTGCACCCAGATTTTGCAGCACAACCCAAAGCCATGTACTTAAAATCCCTGTACCTAAAAACCATGGAGGGCAGCACAGATAAGTGGAAGGAGAAGAGTTTCTTGGGACTCGAACAAAATACTCAGAAGGAGGGGGTACCCCAGATGATGGAAGGAGGTGTTGTCATGGAGTGGAAAGAGACCTGGACTGAGGATGAGAAGGACCTAGCATCAAGCTCTGTGTCTGTTAACTCTGTGACTCTTTGACAAATCCCTTGAGCTCTCCAAGCCTCTATTTCTTTTTCTATAAAATGGGCATAATTTAAGTAAGAGAAGATACAAAGTGTTTTGCAAACCTGAAAGTGTCTAGAAGTGCAAATGATTATTTGTGGGAAAAATATTCATGTTGTACTCGCATTTTAGGCATAAGTCCACCAGAAATAGTTTTAATTTAACATTAATTTGTATCCAAACCATTTCTGGGAGAGAGAGAGAGAGAGAGAGAGAGAGAGAGAGAGAGAGAGAGAGAGAAAGAGAGAGAGAGAGAGAGGTCCAATCTGGCATAGTTCTCTCATGCTCTCTGGCATGACTTTCTAAGACCATTTGAAGTAATATTTATAGGAATTTTGAAAGAGGAAGTTCACATTATGTGAGATTACACATTTGAGGTTAATATTCCAAGACAGTTAAGTACCTTAACCAAGACACCAACTCATTCCTCTTGGGGATTTCCTCAAGAGAATCTTTAGGTCCTCCTCAAGTAAATCAAGGGTTGTTGTTTGGTCTTATTTGACACTTCTTGACCCCATTTGGGGTTTTCTTGGCAAAGACATTGGAGTGGTTTGCCATTTCCTTCTCCAGCTCGTTTTACAGATGAGGAAACTGAGGCAAACAGGGTTAAGTGACTTGCTCAGGGTCATACAACTAGTAACTGTCTGAACTGTTGAACTCCGACCTTCCTGACTCTAGTGCTCTATCCAACTGGAAAAGAAGGTTGTATTCTGCCTAGGGCTTTAAAAATATGAGTTGCTTTTATCACTTTGGGGCCGTTTTTGAGCCCCTCCCTACCCCCAAATCCATTTCACTTTCTTTAGAGTTAAAGCTAAAAACTGACTTTTCCTCCTTGAGAATTGTCTTCGTCTTTCTCTGTCTCCAGTCTGTGCCCGACAAATCCTCATTTTAGACCTCCTCTCTTCATCAGTCTTGGCTCAGCTTGACTTGTAGACATTTCAAAAACATCGATTGAATTCAAACTTCACAGAATAATAAAAGAATTTGTTCTATGAAGTTTGGATTCAGTCAAAGGGCCACACTTGAGTACCCAGAAGGCCACATGTGGCCTCAAGGCCGAAAGTTCCCTACCCCTGATAGAAGAGAGTATGAAGGAGGAAAGAGAGATCAACAGTGTCAAAGGCTGCAGAAAGGCTTTGTCAGTTTAGCAACTTTGGAGAGAGCCGTGGGTGGAATGACAAAGTTGAAGCCAGATTGTGGACTGATCATTTGAACATTGAGAAAACACAGTGTGTTACCACACAGCTGGCAATTTATATAGCACATGATGTTCAGTAAAAAATGCTTTAAATACCTTATCTTAAATTGTTTGAGTCTCATGACAACCCTGAGAGAGGCTTCATGGGATATTGGAAATAATGCTGCCTGGAACCAGAGCACCTGGCTATGCTGATGTTACCTGTGTGATCTTGGATGAAGTTCTGTACATCTCTGGAACTTAATTTCTTCATCTGTAAAATGAGGTAGATGACTTCTTTTTTTTATTTTATTTTTTATTTTTTTACTTTTTTTTGAGGTAGATGACTTCTAAGGTCCCTCCCATCTCTAATTAAGTCTGTGCTTGGAGCCTGGCAAGGAAGGTGAGCTTATTATCTCTATTTTACAAATAAGGAAATCGAGTCTCAGAGTGGCTAAACGACTTGTTCAAGATCAGAGCTTTAACACTGGGAGGGATCTTAAAGGTAATTTAATTTAACCTCCTTGTTTTGTAAATGAAAAAAAAAAAAAAGACCAGATAGGTTAAATGGTCAAGTAAGTGGCAGAACCCAGTTCTTCTCTTTGCGCCATACCTCTACTTTCCCTTGTTTTCCCACCTGGCCGAAGGTTTCCCACCCCTGCTAGGTCTCCAGGATACCCCTGTCTCCTGGTTCTCCTCCTGCCTATCTGACAGTCCATTCTCTATCTCCTTTAGTGGATTCTCATCCAGATCATGTCCTCTAACTATATGTCTCTTAGGGTTCTGTCCTTGGCCCTAGTCTCTTCTCTCTCTATACTAATTCACTTGGTGATCTCATCAGCTCTCATGGGTTTAATTACCATCTTTATGCTTGTGATTTCCAGAACTACCTGTCCTGCCCCAAACTCTCTGCTGAACTCCAATCTCACATCTTCAACTGCCTTTCAGACATCTCCAAGCAGACGCCCAGTAGACATCTTAAACTGAATATGTCCAAAATGGAACTTACTATCTTTCCCCAAAACCTTCCCCATTTCCTACCTTCCCTCTTACTGCAGAGGGCAATACCATCCACCCACCTCCCCAGGCTCACAAGCTGGGAGTTATCCTGGATTCTTCACTCTCTCTCCTCCCTTTCCCCTTCCAATCTGTCACTAAAGGCTGTTGATTTCACCCTTCTAACACCACTCCATTACACCCCCTTCTCTCCTCTGACACTGCCACCACTCTGGTGCAGACCCTCATCACCTCATGCCTAGATTATCACAATAGCCCATTGGTGGGTCTGCCTGCCTCAAGTCTCTCTCCACTCCAGTCCGTCCTCCATTCAGACACCAAAGTGATTTTCCTAAAGCTTAGGTCTGACCATGTCATCCTGCTACCCAATCAACTCCAGTGGCTCCCTAGCACCTCCAGAATCAAGAGCAAAGTCCTGTGGTATTTGAAGTCCTTCATAACTTAGACCTCCAGCACCTGTCCCACCTTCTTTGTCTTCTCACACCTTCTTCCCTCCACATACTCTTCCATTCAGTGACACCAGCCTCCTTCAGATATTTTGAAACATCAATGCTTTTATTCACCCTGAACTTCTCCCTGAAACAAAAGCCCATCTTTCAATAGGCTTCCAGTAGTACTACATGCACTATCAGTTTGTAGGTTATCCAAAAGAGGTACATGGTGGGTGTGAGTGGGCTGTAATTTATTAATAACAAAGAATTACACTGGAGAAATGGTGTAAAGAATATAACCAGGGGAATAACTAAACAGAAAAGGAGGTGAACCAGTTATGCACAAAGAGGTAGTTAGATTGCTTAATTACTACATTGGTATCTGCAAGTCACATCTGGGTCTCCATTTCCTAATCTGTGGATGACATCTAGGTACAGGACACTCCATCTCTTCCCTCCAGATATTTTCTCTGGCTGTCTCTGATGCCTGGCACTCTCTCTCTCCTTATCTCTGCACACTGACCTCCGTGGATTCCTTCAAGTCTCAGCTAAAATCCCACTTTTTACAGGAATCTTTTCCTTACCCTCCTTCTTTCTAGTGCCTTCTCTCTGTTGCTTGCTTCCTATTTGTCCTGTATATTGCTTGTTTGTACATATTTGTTTGCATGCTAATCTTCCCCATTAGGTTATGAGCTCTCTGGGGGCAGGGACTGTCTTTTGCCTTTCTTTGTATTCTTAGGCTTGGCACAGTGCTTGGCACATACTAGGCACTTAGTAAGTGCTGATATTCATATTCCTTTATAGTATCATCTTATAGTATTTACCTCAGTTCATGGGCTTGATCCCTAACTGAACTGGAACAATCAATAAATTATTTTCAGTAAGACTTAGTAAGGATTCATCTCCTGTTCCTTGTGTGTATCTACCTGAGAAGAGGTTGAGAAAATACGATGTCCAAACTCAAGGGGGTTGGCTTGGATTATCAAAGAAACCCAGCTAGCTGTACCTGAGAAAGCAGAGCAAATGTCCCAGTTTTCAAAAAAAAGAAAACAGGAGCTTGACCTCTTTGGGAAAAGCCCAGAAGGAACCATTAAAGAGGTGGTTGGTGAAAATCTGGAAAGGAAGCAGTGATTTCAAAGAGCCTACAAGGCTTCATTAAATACAGAGGATGCCAGACCAATTTTGTTTCTATTTTTAATAAGGTTACTAAATTAGTAGATGAGGGAAATACTGTGGATATAGATTTTTAACAAAGGTTTTGATAAAGTTTCTCACACTATTCTCATGTAGAAATTGGCGAGATTTGGATTTGGCAATAATTCAATCAGATGGGACCCATTTAAAACCGAATAGATACTTGGACTCAAAGAGTAGTTGGTAATGGTTCAATTTCAACATGTGCTGCAACCATTTGGCTAGCAGCTGCTGTGGGGATGAAAGACCAACACAAGCCCAATAACAAGAATGCTGCCAGCACAGGTTCTTTTGATCTGCTTTACTAAGGAAAGTAACGTTAGGGGGTTAACAATCTTGCTTTAATCCAACATATACATATAAACTCACTTAGTTCAGGGGAAAAAGCCAGTACCCTGAACTTCAGAGCAAATATGAAAAAAGTATAAACACACATTATAAACAGACCAAATACAATGCATAGTTACCAAGAAACCATCAACATCTGAGTTCAGGAGCCGGGGAACTCATAACAATGGCTGGCCCAGAATCGCACGCCACTCCTCCTGTGGCTCAGAGCCCCAAGGCAGAATGCCAACCTCTGGGTTTATATATCTTGTTCAGGGTCAAAAGTGAGTCACACATGCAACTCACCCATGTGACCTAAAAGCGTCACAAGAATTCAACTTAAACCCACGTGGTCTAAAAGCCACTGGTGTCACAACCATGTCACTCAAAACCATGTAAAGTAGGCTTTCCCTTGAGGCAAGGAGGTCATCAGGGACTCGTAATTTAATCAAGGAAACAAAGGCCAAACTCTTCAGGGCACTTGATTGAATAAGTGTTAAAAGCCCATTTTAATTACCAATACAACATGGCAAGTGGTCTCCAGTGGAATACACCAGGGATCTATTGTTGACCTTGTGCTTTTTTATAAAAGTAATTGATGAGAAAATATTAAAGGAACATTGAATTTGCAGATGTCACAAGTCTGGGAGAAATAGCCAACACAGTGGATTATAGAATAAAAATCCAAAAAGGGTCTTGGCAGGTTAAGAGCAATGGGCTGGATTTAATAAGGTGGAATTCAACGAGGATAAATTCAATGAAGTGTTTGGGTACAAAAAATCAACCTCACCAGTAGAAGTTGGAGGTAGCATGCTTAGAAAGCAGCTGTTCTAAAAAAGATCTGAGGGTCTAAGTGGACTACAAGCTCAATGGAAGTCAACAGTGGGATTTATTGGCCAAAAAAATCAATGTGATTGTGGGCTACATTAAGAGGCATATAGCCACCAGGTCATAGGGAGGTGATAGTCCCACTGTAGTCTGCCTTTGTCTGACTCCATCTGGAGTACTGTCTTTAGTTCTGAGGACCAAGAAGGACATTGGTCAGCTGGAGAGCATATCCAGAGGAGGACACCTGGGATGAGGAAAGGCCTTAAATCCATGTCATATAAAGATCACTTGAAAAAATTAGGCATATTTTAGCTTAGAGAAGAGAAAACACAGGGGGGACGTGATAGATGTCTTCAAGTATTTGAAAGGCTACCATGTTATTTGGCCCCAGAGGTTGGAGCCAGAAGCAAAGGGAGGAAATTGCCAAGAGGTAAATTTGATGGGGATGGACCTAGAGCTTCCTAACAAATAGAGTGATTCCAGAATGGAGGTGGGGGACTGCCCTTTTACTGGCAGAGGCTGAACAACCATTTCTTTGAGCATGAGATAGTAGGAATCCTTTGGCTCATGTGGGTTGGACTAGATGGTTGGTGAGGTCCTTCCAACTCTCACCTTCTGTGATCCCATAATTCCCAGTGGTTTGGAACAAGTTTTCTTTGTCCTGCCCTCTGTTCCATCTCTACTTTCTTTCTGTCCTTAGGAAAGAGCCAGCAGCCTGAAGATCCCCTTGGAAGACTGCCCAGAAGGTATAAGTTGGAAGGAAGGACTTTAAAGGGATAGGGTGGAAGGCTCCAGGTAAATAATCTCTCCTTATGTTTGTATTTGTTTATATTTGCAATGAATCCAGATAAGGGCTAGAACATTGGTCACCTCTGCTTGTCCTCACTCTAAGCTTGTCAGGTAATGGAGCTAATAGAAAGCCTCCGGATGCCAGAGCTGAAAGGAATCCCCACTCATTACACTTATCTGTGTAACTTGGACAGGCCCTTCACTTTCTGGGCTTCAGCGTCCTCAAATGTCAAATGCTCTAAGTCTTAGGCTTCTGTGATGAAGGAAGGAAACTGGCATTTATTCAGTATGTATTCCGTGCCAGACACCGTGCTAAGCACTTTATATGTATTATCTCACTTGATTCTCACAATGGTCCTGGGGATGAGGGAGGTGCTATTATCAGATGAGGAACGCTGAGAGCGGTCACAGGGCAAGTGGTTTGCTCAGGGTCACACAGCTAGGAAATGTCTGAAGCTGGATTCAAACTCAGATTTTCCTGACTCTAGGCCCAGCTGTGCTTGCTATCTTTTTGTCCCTTTTATTTTAAATTTCTATTGGTATCATAGGTTTTTACATCAACTCCATTTCACAATATATTCCTCCCCTACTCTCTTGCACAAAGAACCAGACTTTATAACAAAGATTTTTAAAAAGAGAGAAAACAGTTAAAACAGGTCAGTCTGACATTATATGCAGTACCTCACACCCATAACCCCCCACCTCTGCCAGAAAGGGAGGGTATCTTCTCTGGGCATAGGAGTGATAGAAGTTAGGACTAGGCTTGGGATTTCTTTGGGATAAGGAACTTCTCAATGAGGAGGAAACCCCTTCTACCATTGCAGGCTGACACCTTTTCTGTGGCTTATAGTCTATGGGGAAAAAAAGGAAACAGAAAAATTCCCCCCCAAACCACTGAAAACCCCCACAAGATAATCTGTCTACTGTAAGAAAATAATGTTTATAAAATGAGGGCATTGGAATAGATCACTTTTAAAAGGCCTCTCCCACTTCTAACTCTGTTATCTGTGACCCCTCTAAGGTGAAGTGCTACTATCATCACCATTTTACAGCTGAGAAGACTGAGGCTCAGAGAAATGAAGCGTCTTGCCCAATGCCATAACTTAGTGTGCGTATGCATTCGAGGACCCCTTGAAATAACTCTGCAGCTTCCTGTAACAACAATGTTGCTAGCAGCTGCTGTGGAGGTGAAAGACCAACAAGACCAACACAAGAGCACACAGGAGGGCTGCTAGCACAGATTCTTTGATCTGCTTTTCTAAGGAAAGCAACTTTAAGGGGTTAACAATCTCACTTCAATTAAACATACATATATCATTCACTTAGTTCAGGGGAAAAAGTCAACACCCTGAACTTCACAGCACATACAAACAGAAATTACAAGCAAGCATTATACAAACAGAGCAAAATAACACAAATCAGCAGACAGGCTTCTAGCTGTCTGTTCAAGCAATACATACGTAGTTACCAGAGAGAGAAGCACCAACATCTGGGTTTTCAAAACGGGAGGGGCTTTTGATGGCTACCCAGAATCTCATCCGGCCAAATCACCAACGCTCTTCCAATGAGTGAAACCCCCAAAAGCAAAACACCAACCTCAGAGCTCATGTACCCTGTTCAGGGCCCTGAGGGCTCAAGGCTTACTTAGCAAAAGGGGTATGGGAAAAATCTCTCATCTCTAGCACCACATCACATACCTTGTTTCCAATCAATGACTCAATTCAAACAAAGACAAGACTGAAAGACACCTTCACTGCCGAGAAGCACTCCAAGACAACAAAAGGTCCTACTTTATTTGCCATTACTTTTGAAAGGCAAGACTCCTTGATTACCTTAGCAGTCCAAAAGAGAAAACAGTAAAAAAGTCCCAGCCCTTCTTACCATTAAACTTCTTGGGGTCCATAACCCTCAAGTTGGCAAACACTGATGGAGTCCAACCCCCCTATCTGACAGACGGGGAGTATATGACCCAAGTAGGTAAGTAGCTCTGTCTAGGTCGATATAGGTGGGGGAGAAGGGAAGGGAGTGTAAGCCTTAGGAGGCACTGGGGATGGGTAGTTTTAACGTCAGACTGGAGGGGGCTCTGGGAAATGGAGAGAGGGTTTAGTCTGTTGCTTGTAGTCTCCCCTCTTCCATTCTGTTGGTTGTA
This sequence comes from Trichosurus vulpecula, assembly GCF_011100635.1. NCBI lineage: Eukaryota > Metazoa > Chordata > Mammalia > Diprotodontia > Phalangeridae > Trichosurus > Trichosurus vulpecula. Next base: position 48,601,732 of record NC_050574.1, read on the forward strand.
GTGGTCATAGGGAACCAGGCATCTTGGGACACAATAGAGGAGGATAATTTGGGTTTAGCGATACAGAAGGCTTGGGGCAGGCAGTTCTGATCAGAAACAAAATCCCTCGCTCATTCTCTTTTTCTATTTCCGTAGACATGCTTTGGAAGCAGACCAGCTGGTAACATTGGCTGGGAAACCTGGGTTTCCTTCCAAAGTCTAGATGCGCTACATGCCCTTTCCCTTTCTGGTGCCTCAGTTTCCCATTTTGATGAACAGAGAGAACCACAGAGGCTGCAAGGCATCTGGAGATGTCATCTGAGAGTTTTTTTTTTTTAACCTGGCTTCCCTTTCCAAAAGATCTGCCCTTATTTTAAAGAGGTTTCAGATAAAGTGATTTTCACATCCTTCCTCACGGATTCCTGGGTGTCCTCCTAGGTGGGGACATTCCCCCCCCTCCCCACCTTCCTGTATAATCTACATCCCTGCTGTTGAAGTTTTAATTCCACTTTCTTTCAATGTTTCCACCTTCTCTGCAGTCTCTGAATCCTTTCCCTGATCTCCTGCATCTAATGATAGTGATAATAATAGTTAGCATGCGCTTCTCGAATGTCATGTAGTTTGATTCACACAACCAACATGAGAGGCAACTGTTCTTCTGGTTTCCGTTTTACAAATCATGAAACTGAGGCAGACAGAGGTTAAGTGACTTGCAAGTGTCTGGTAGCAGATTTGAGCCTCATGTCTTCCTGGTCCAGGTCCTGTGCTCTATCAGCTGCACCACTGGGTTGCCTTGCCATATTAGCGCAGGTCACAGGGGTGGGGAACCTGTAGCCTTCTAGGTCCTTGGGTGTGGCCTTTTGACTGAGTCCAAGTTTTACAGAACAAATCCTTTTATGAAGGGGATTTGTTCTGTGAAGTTTGGATTCAGTCAAAGGACTGCACTTGAGGACCTAGAGGGTCCCATGGTTTCTGGGTTTAGGGTCCTGATTTAGGACCTCATCACTTCTCATTGGGCTCAGAGTTGGGACACCTGGTTCTAATCTTAGCTGTTACACATATTAGCTGTTATGACCATGGGCCGCTCTGGGCCTCAGCCTCCTAGAATTTCAGAGTTCTCAGAGCATCTGGTCCAACCCAAACTGAACAAGAATACTCACTAGAGATGCCTGACAAGTGGGCATCTGGCCTTTGCCTGAATTCCTCCCAAGGTCTCTCCTTCTACTTTACAACATTAGGGAGTTTTCCTTTTTTTTTTTTTTTTTTTGGAAGGGGGAGAGCAGGACAATTGGGGTTAAGTGACTTACCCAAGGTCACACAGCTCGTAAATGTGTCAAGTCAAGTGTTTGAGGCCGGATTTGAACTCAGGTCCTCCTAACTCCAGGGCCGGTGCTCTTCTCACTGCGCCACCTGGCTGCCCCGAGTTTTCCTTTTTTGAGTCAATATTTACCCCTTGATAACTTTATAAAGGTCACCCCTTGCTCCTAGTTGTGCCCTCTGGGGCCAAGCTGAACAAATAGAATCCCTCTCTTGTACACCAGCCCTTCGAACACCAAAAAGCAGTTCCCCTTCCCTTTCCCTGCCACACAACAAAGCATTTCTTCTCCAAATTTAACATCCTCAGTTCCTTCAACTGAACCTCATAAGTCACTGACCCCAGGCTCTCTGCCACCCTGCTTGCATTCCTCTGGATGCTCGCCAGCTTTTATATGGCCTTCCTATGGCAGGACCCAGAATAATGCTCCAGATGTGGTCTGACCAGGGCAGCATGCAACAGGTTCATCACCTCCCAGCTCCTGGAAGTGAGGCCTCACCTCATGCAGTCTGAAATGACATCCCCTTTCTCGGACGACTCATTGAGCTTACAGGCCACTGAAACCCCCAGATCTTTTTCACACTATCTGCTATCAGGCCTTGCCTCCCCAGTCTTGCGCCTTTGAAGTACACCTCAGTTTTTTCCGCTGTAAAAAGGGGTGATAATGCTTACACTACCTGTCTCTTTGGGGACATGATTAAAGCCCTGTGCAAACCTTAAAGTTTTAGAGAAACATGTACTCTCATGATTATCATCATTCATATCTCACCTATTACAATATTCTCCTGACTGAGCTCCCCACCTCCAGTCTCTTTTCCCTTTCAATTCTCCCTATATATGTTGCCAGATTGGTCTTCCCAAACTCAGCTTTGATCGAGTCACTTCCTTGCTCAAAAATCTTCAGTGGCTCCCCATTATTTCCCGAATAATGTTTGAACTCTTTAGTTTGGCATTCAAGGTCTTTCACAATCAAATCTCAGCCATATTTCCTACTATTCTCCTACCTGAAGCTTCCACTCCAGTCAGCCTGGTTTATGCACTGTTCCTCAAATGTTTGCTCCTCCTGGATAGAGCCGTGGGTCTGGAGTCAGAAAGACTTGAGTTCAAGTCTGGCCTCAGACACATACTAGCTGCGTGGTACGGATTTACGAATCCAAGAATTAAAACAGAGGCGTCTCAAGGTGAAAGTAGAAAGGAAAATTTATTACGATCTCGCGGGAAAGGGCAACTCCAGGCACCTCTCGGTGTCAGAGAGCACTGGGCACAGAGAATTGGGGTGTTTATGTAGGTCCCTAACTGCATTCCCCCTCCCAACCTCCTCTCATCTTGCAGACGTAGGCTTTGAGGGTACAATCTGGACGCGATAAATCTACCCAGGGACCATGGCAAAGAACAAAGTTTTAATTATTTTTGACAAGCAAGTGACGGACAGAACCTTCCCACCATTCTTATCCCACTCTCCCATCCATCTGAAGTGATAAATCTGTCTTAATGACAATGACAATGAACAAATGGTTTGGTTATCTGTGACAGGCAGAAGCCAGTTGTTGGTTACCTCATCTTCACATCTGTGGCAGACTAGCCTTTCCCACCATCCACACATTTGTGACGGATATCCCCTAGCACCCTTACACCTTGTCTCCCATCACTCTTATACCTAACTGGTCTTGCACGTCTACGTTGCACCTGGCTTTCCGGCTTTTCATCCATTCTTCTCCCAAGCTGGGGGTCCCTTATCCTGGGGTCAATGCACAAGGGGTGAGCATCCTGTGTCCTGTCCTTACTCTCAGAGGATTTTATGGTTACTGACTTATTCACTCAACCCTTCTTTCTTCCAGGCCTCTCACTCTTAGGTAAATACACAGGATGGGAATATCTGGCATCCTGTTCTTAACCTCGGGGGCTTTATGGTCACTAGCTTGGCTTACAGAAGGAAAACTATCTAAGTAGAGAAATAGAACTTATTCCTATTTATATAATTTGTTCTCTTTTATGAGAGGTCTTCACTTGTTCCACTCACTAGCTGTGAGACTGTGGGCAAGTCACTTCTGAGGGGACTGGAACAGATGACTTTAAAGATTTCTCCCATCTCTACCTCCATTATTTATGAGCCCTGCAAGGTTAAGTGCCGTTATTAGCACCATTTTACAGCTGAGGAAACTAAGGCTTAGAGAAATGAAACATCTTGCCTCAGTTTCCTCAACTGTAAAATGTGGATAATCACTCATGGCACCTACCTGCCAGGGTTGTTGTGAGGACCAAATGAGATAACATTTGTAAAAATGGTTTGGTGCGGTGCCTGGCACATAGTAGGTACTTTATAAATGCTTACTCCCTCCCCTTCTCTTCTACTTTCCCTTCCCACGTGTGCTCCTACCCTTTGTCTAGAATGCCATATCTCTTCAGGTCCTGTCCATTCTTCAGGGCTCAGCTTACATTCTACCTCCTTCACCACCTCTCCTTGACATCACATACTACCTGGTATGATAGTTACGTATTCATCTTGTCTCCTGCGCTGGACATGAACTTCTCAGGGCCAGGGATTGTGTCTTAATTATGTCCGTATGCCCCACTGCACCTGGCACAGCCTCCCCCCCCCGCCCCCCGCCCTTGACATCCCCACCCCACCCCAACTCACACAGCAGGTGTTCAGCAGGAGCAGTGGAAAGAGCATAAGATTTCTACTCTGAGGACTCTGGTTCAAATCCTGGGGCTGCTACTTGCCACCATTATGATCTCAGTTTTCTCATCTATAAAAAGAGGGGACTGAACTCAATCGTCCCAGTTCGAATTTGTGCCTGGGATCACCAAGATGACCCAGCCCATTCTGAATCCTGGGATGCTGCAATTATGTAATTAAGCCCAGTACTCACTTAGCAGATTCTAACCATCCATATTTGGTTTCTTCCCTTTCTAGATGGCAATGGGGAGCTGGCCTGGAGTTGGAATGCCAATGGCCAGACACACCCAACCTTCCTCATTGACCGTGCCAGTGGAAAGCCTCTGCCTTTGCCTGGGCCATCCCTAACCCTTCCCCAAAGGCCCCACTCGGGACCCACCCCCCCTCACATGGAAACCTACATCCTGTTCTGCTGGGACCTGCCCAGGCCTCCTCAGAAACTTGACTGACATGGAGAAGTTGTGGCAGGGCTGGACAAAAAGCTGAGCAAAGGCACCCAGGACCTGGCTCCCAGCCGGGTCAGGCAGCCCAAGTCCCAGGAGGGGCCCAAGTCCAAAGCAATGGCTTCCAGATCTTTCTTGCCCATGAGGGCTTGGGACACAGTCAAGGACTTCCTGAAAGCATTCTGTGTCTACGTCTATGGGTCAGAGGATTAAAGTTGGGGTGTGTGGCAGTTCAGTTCAATTCAACACACATTTATTGAGTGCCCACTGTATGCATGACCCTGTTCGTGACACTAGGGAGACAAATACAAAAAGGGAAACCCTCAAGGAGCTTACAACCTAAAAAGCAAGTACAATAACTGTTAACAAGCATTTATTTTTTTTAAATAAATTTCTGTCATCTTTTATTTTTACATTGTCTAAATTTCTCTCAGTACTCCTCTTCCTCCCCATCCCATATAACAAAGAATATTTTTGTAAGGAAAAAAATTCAAAAAGATTTGAAATACATTAAAAATAAGAAAACTATGCAATGTTTCACCCTGATGTGGCCCCTCACCTCTGCAAAGGGATGGGGTGGGAATGTCTTGTCCTAGCTCGTCTTGGGGGCCATGATTGTTCTCTGTAATTTCCAAACATTCACTTTGATTTGTTTTGTGGTTTGAGGGTCTTTCCATTTACACCATTACAGTCTATGTGTATATTATTTTCTTGACTCTTCACTTTGATCAATTCATGTAAGTCCATGCTTCCCTGTATTCATCACACACATAATTTCTTTTTTTAAATATATTTTATTTCATTAAATATTTCCCAATTATATTAAAATCTTAACTTTTTTAAAAAAAAGTTTGAGTTCCAAATCCCTTCTCCCTTCCTCGCCCCTTGAGAAGGCAGGCTATATAATATTGGTTATGCATGACACACATAATTTCCTTTTTAAAATTTAATTTAAATTTATTTCTTGTTACATTTTGAGTTCTAAGTGTTCTCCCTCCCCCCTAACACCGCATTGTCGTTGTTTGGTCGATTAGTCATGTCTGATTCTTTGTGACCCCATTTGGAGTTTTCTTGACAAAGATCCTGGAGTGGTTTGCCATTTCCTTCTCCAGCTCATTTTACAGATGAAGAAACTGAAGCAAACAGGGTAAAGTGACTTGTCTAGGTTTACACAGCTAGTGAGTGTCTGAGGCTGGATTTGAACTCGGGTTTTCCTGACTGCAGGCAGGGTGCTTTATCCACTGTGCCACCTAGAAGACCAACATTTGATAGAGACATATATGTGGAACCATATAACATATACTTCCATATATCTCTTCTTTCTCTGGAGATGGATAGCATTTTCCTTCTTTTCACAAATCCTGTGTAGTTGGTTTGAATGGTCATATTACTCAGAATAGCACAGCCTTCCTGTTTGACACATCATTTCTTACGGCACAGTCTTGTTCCATTCATTACGTTCATGTCCCACAATGTGTTTAGCCATCCTTCAGACCACAGGTAGCTACTTGGTTTCCAGTTCTTCGCTATCACACAAACTGCTGCTTCCAATATTTTGGTGTCTATGGGGATTACTGTCTAATCAATGACCCCCTCAATAAATATTTGCTAATTGATCATTACATGCCAGGTGCTGGATCCCTGCCCTCAAGGCCAGATTGACATTCTAATAGGACTTAGAAAATGGCAGTCAGTTAGCAAGAATTATTATTGTACTCATTATGTGCCAGGCACCATGCAAAGTACTCAGGATACAAAGAGAAACTGTTCCCTGGGAGTTTCTATTCAAATGAGAGAAATGATAGGTATACAAATTGGTTGTTGTACCTTCGTTCTCGAAGAGGACCAAAATGACATCACTACGTTAGAGTCAAGGTACAGGGTGTCTGACTGCGGCTGATCAGACCGACACAAGCTTGGAATGCTCAACCACAGGTTGGGCACAAATAGTCTGTGTGAACATTTGGGGTGGATTCTCTAAACGTGCACACCTTGAGTTTCTTTTGAGCTACAACAATTCTGCTTCATTCATAGAGCACAGCACTTTCTCTGATGAGGGCAGGCCATGCTGCCAGTGCTGTTCCAGCATCTCCCATGTCGCATAATCAATTCCACAAATCAGTTCTTCAGAGAGACCTTGAGAGTGTTCTTGTATCGCTTCTCCTGACCTCCTTGTAAGTGCTTACCTTGTATAAACAAAAACAGACTTTTAGTGCCTGTCGCCACAGGACTTTGAGGTAGGTAAAAATGATAAAACAGACAAGAAGCATAGAGGGAAATTGGAAGGTAAACTTTGAGAGGAAGACTGAGGTTCGGGGTGAGGTAGAGGATGACTGTGGGCACCTCAGAAGGCCTCCTGCAGAAGGTGATGCTTGAAGAGCACCGAAGATTAGGGGGCTAAGTCTGTTGTGTGTGAGCAATAAGCAGGCCCCATTTGGTGCAGCTGGACCACAGAATGTATGGAGGGGACCAAAATAGAAAAAGATTGGAAAGGCAGGAAGAGGTCAGGCTGTGAAGAATATCACATGATAAAAGACTCTATGTTTGATCCTAGAGGCAAGAGGAAGCCACTGGAGTTTATTGAGTAGAAGGATATCATCCTATCTACACTTCAGGAAAATCACTATAGCAACTGAATAGATGGATGGAACTTGAGGGATTAGAGGTTATCCCAATAGTCCAGGGGAGGGATGATGAAGATGTGAACCAAAGTGGTGACTGTGTGAGTAGGGAGATGAAGGAAATGTGGAGAAAGAAATGACAAGATTTGGCAAATTGCTTGGATGTGCGAGGAATCAAGAATGACTCTGAGGTCACAAATCGGAGTGGTGGTGCACTCAACAGTCAGAGGGAGGTTTGGAAGAGGGGTGGGTTTTTAGGGAAAGATAATGATTTCTATTTTAGACAGCTTGAGCTTGAGAAGCCTAAGTAACTTGAAATGTCTAATTCATTCAACTTGAAATGTCTAATAAGTGGTTAATGATGCAAGATTAGAGCTCAGGAGAGAGAAAAAGGCTAGATTGTTGTTGGTGTTCTTCAGTCATTTCCAACTCTTCGTGACCTGAGTGGTTTGCCATTTCCTTCTCCAGCTCATTTTACAGATGAGGAAACTGAGGCAAACAGGGTAAAGTGACTTGCCCAGGGTCATACAACTAGAAGGTATCTGGGCCAGATTTGAACGCAGAAAGATTTGACACAGGTCTTCCTGACTCCAGGCCTGGCATTCTAGCCACTGAGCCACCTAGTTGCCCAATATAGATCTAGGAGTTGTATGATACAACACACATTTGCTAGGTGCCTTCTATGTGCCAGGCACTGTGCTAAGCACCAAGGATACAAATTTTTAAAAAGAGACAGTCTCCACCCTACCAGGGGAAGACAACGCATAAAAGAAGCCAAAAAGGGTGGGAGTACGATGATGACGGTGGAGTCAAAAGCTATTGAGTCCTCTGTAGAGGGAGGCGATGGGAGAATTTTTTGCTCTACCTTTCAGTCCTCCAATCAGAGGGGCAGAAGCAACTGAGGGTAATGATAAGCTGAAGCAATCTCCATTATGATACACTTTCTGGGTGATGAGCTTATCCTTGGAATAGGGGGTGAAGAATGATGAATTTCTTGGTGATGAGCTCAAACCAAGTGAAGCAGCTGGTGGCAGGTGAAGAGACATCTGTATCAAGATGATAATTAAACCCATGGAAGACAATGAGATCATCCTGTGAAAGAATGTAGATAGAAAAGCGAGGAGGGCTCGAGATAGAGACTTAGGGGGCACCCACAGTTAGGGAGCATGATGTGGACAAAGAAGATTCAGCCAAGCATGTCAAGATGGAACAGTCAGATAGGTAGGAAGAGAAATGGGAAAGAATAGAGTCATGAAAATTCAGAGAGGAGACTGTATCTAAGATGAGAAAGTGCTCTGTGGTTCAGCTAGGAAGGGGAGGAGTGCCATAGGATAAGAGTGGGGACTGTAGCACCCAGGGAGGGTGATTTTTTAAGGATGGAGGGAGACTAGGGGTATATGGGGTGTTCAGGGAAGACTATCCCACATCTGGTGTGAGGGCTTGTTGAACTCTTCAGGGCTGCCCATCTGCCTTTGGTGTCTACCTGATCCATCCAACTTTCACCTGTAGCTCCAAGAAGCTGTAGTCACACCTTGGTAAACCATTTTGGCAGATGGGCTAAACCAGTTTGAGGTTAACCGAGGGGCCTCAAATCCTTTGGTGAGTTATGGGGGTGTCTACTCTAAGCACATAAGGACTTTTCCTGGTTGAACAGGTGGATGGGACCAATTTGTTCCAGTGGCCACGAAGGCAGCTGAAGCAGGTGCTGTGGATGCCAAGGCCATAGTCCACTGCAGTTGTCTTGACTTTTGTCTTGCCACTGGACTTTGATGCTTCAGGAAGAAAGAGTGAGGCTAATGACTTGGAGCAATTCTGCCTCACTTAAATCCAATTTATGCTTGAGTCAAAAGATATCACCCATAGCATTTTACCATTTTTACCTATCTCGAAGTCCTGTGGAGACAGGTAAGTGATGAAGCAGCAGGTGTTGATATACTGGGAGCTGTAGTCACAACCCTGCACATAGGTGGCTCAGGCCATAGGGTTGTCTTCCGAATGGAGGCAGCAGAGGGATTCAGTAGCCTCCTGGGTATATGAGCAGCCTTTTTAAGGAACTGCTTCTGGTACAAGGAAGGGGCTAGAAAAGAAGCCCTAAAAATTGTCTGCTTTACTGAACCCTGGCTTGCTTACCTCAGCAGGCAAGGATCCCACCCTGAGGATGAAACAAAAAAATGTACAAAAACTTTTTCAAAGATGATTCCACTTGTCACTGGTACATGGAATGTGTGCACTCTTATGGACAACACAACATCTAGTAGACCTGAAAGACAAACAGCTTTTGTTGTGAGAGAACTCATCAGGTATCACATCCAAATAGCAGCCCTGAGTGAAACAAGGCTGGCAAATGAAGGCCAGGTTACTGAAGCCAGAGCTGGGATACACATTTTTCTGATGGAGAGTGTCATGAGGCTGGTGTAAATTTTGCAATCAAAACTAATCTAGTCAACAAGTTTATATACCTCCAAAAAGGGGAGAATGACAGGCTCATGACCATGCGATTGCCACTTTTAGGAAAGTGCTGTGCCACTATCATCATTGTATGTGCTTCCACCATGATGAACCCTAATGAGGTTAAAGAAAAATTTTATGAAGACCTGGAGACCCTTATCATCAGTGTGTCAGAAGAGGACGAGCTTGTAATTCTGGGTGACTTTAATGCTAGAGTAAACTCAGACTACCAGACGTAGCAGGGAATTCATGGGGGGTGGGGAGGGGAATGGAGTTGGAAACAAACAGTAACGGTCACTTACTACTGAAGACTTGTGTGTCTCATGATCTCATCACCAATACTGTTTTTCATTTACCTAAATGCAATAGAACTTCGTGGATCCACTTTTGCAGCAAACATTGGCATTTAATAGACTATGTCATCATACATAGAGGAGACAGGCAGGATGTGAGAGTGATGAAGGCATGTGTGGTGCAGAGTGCTGGAGTGATCATAGACTTAGCTTCTTTAAGCTAACCATTCCATTTAACAAAATATTCGGCCCCAAAGCAAGGCAACTACCAGAAGACTTAGTGTCCACAGATCAGATTGCTGCTCCAAGCGTGAACAGTTCATTGCCCACTTGGAGGGAATGCCGAGCTAACACAGGGTTGGCAACAGTGGAGCAGAAAAGAAGTGGGCAGCTTTCAGTGATTTGGTGTACAGCACTGCATTTACTTATCTGGGCCAGAACACTTGCAAACATCAAAACAGGTTTGACAAAAATGACGGGGAAATTCAGAAGCTGCTAAAAGAAAAATGAGAATTCCACGGCAAAATAGTTCATCCCTGTCAAAGAAAGCACCATTTAACTCTATCAAAAACTAAGTGCCAAGGAAGCTTAGAGAGATGTAAGATTCTTGGCTCAGTAAGAAGGCAGATAAAATTCAGTTTTACACTGATAGTAACAACCCAAAGCACTTTTATGATGCCCTGGAGGCTATTTATGGGCCAAAGACCTATTGTTCATCTCAGCTCCTCAGTGCTGATGGAGCCACATTGATTAGTGATAAGGACATGATCCTGGATAGATGGGCGGAACACTTCCATAATGTTCTCAACAGACCATCATCAATCAATACCGAAGGCATTGACCCTATACCTCAGGTTAAAGTCAATCCCTCTCTAGCTGAACTGAAGAAGAGGTTTTGACTGCCATTAGGCTCCTCTCTTGGGGCAAAGCATTCAGTGCTGATTCTATTCCAGTTGAGATTTACAAGGTGGTCCATTGCTCAAACAAAAGCTACTGAAATTTCCTGGGTTATATGAGAAAAGGAGGTTATCCCCCAGGAGTTCAAGGATGCCTCCATTGTCCATCTCTATAGATTCTTGCCATAGTCCTCCTTAATAGGCTGATCTTTCACCTGAAAGATGCTCATCTACCTGAGAGCCAGTGTGGCTTCAGAAAGGTCCAAGAAAGTGTTGTAGTGTTTGCTGCCTGCAACTCCAGGAGAAATGCCAGGAGCAGAACAAAGGTCTGTATCCAACGTTCATCAATCTGACCAAAGTCTTTGATACTATCAGTCATGAGGGCTTGTGGAAGATTATGGCGAAATTTGGTTGCCTGGAGAAGTTCATCAATATTGCATGTCAATTTCAATGCGTCATGCTTGCCCAGGTTCTGGATAATGGACGATGCTCTTAAGCTTTCTTAGTTGCCAATGGAGTGAAGCAGGGCTCTGCGGCTTTCTCCCATGCTTTTTAGCATGATGTTTTTAGCAATGTTTTCAGGCTCTTTCAAAAAGGATGAAAACAGCATCAATGTCAGCTACTGCGCTGAAGACAAATAATTTAATTTAAAAAGGCTAAGACTAAAGTGGAGGGAGAACTGGTGCATGACTTCTTGTAAACAGATGATCATGCGCTCAATACAACCTCTGAAGCTGAGATGTAATAAAGTATGGATTGATTCTCTGCTGCTTGTGCTAATTTGGACCTAACAATTAACACCAAGAAAACATAGCTCCACCAGCCAACACCACATCAGCCATATATAGAATCATCGATTATAGTGAATAGAGAAATTTTGAATGCTGTGAATAAGTTCCCTTACCTTGGCATTGTACTTTCCAGGGATGCGCACATAGATGATGAGGTTGATGCATGCATTGTCAGAGTTAGCTCAGGGCTTGGGAGGATCCGAAGGAAAGTGTGGGAGAGAAGAGGTATTAGACTGCTTACCAAACAGAAGACAGCCATTGTGCTGATCTCATTGCCTGTGAAACCTGGACAGTCTACCAGCACCATGCCAGGAAACTGAATCACTCCCATTTGAACTGTCTTAGGAAGATTCTGAAGATCACCTGGCAGGATAAGGTACTGGGCAATGAAGTCCTTTCTCAGGCTGAACTGCCAAGCATTCAAACTACTGCAGACAGTACAACTACAATGGGTTGGCCATGTTGTTTGAATATCAAATATACTGAGCCTTTGCCTAAAAAAAATTTTTATGGAGAACTCACACAAGGCAAGTACTCACACAGAGGGCAGAAGAAGTAATACAAAGATATTTTCAAGGTCTCTCTGGAGAACTTTGGAACTGATGGGGAGATGCTGGCACAGGATTGTCTGGCATGGTGTGCCTGTATCAAAGAAGGTGCTGTACTCCCTGGACAAAGCAGAACCACAATAGCTCAAAAGAAAAGGGAGATGCACAAATTTAGAGACATCTCTATTCCAAACGTTCATATGAACTATTTGTGCCCAACCTGTGGGAGGACCTTCCAAGCTCGTATTGGTCTGATCAGCCACAGTCGGCCACACTGTACCTTGACTCCAAAATAGTAATGTCATTTTGTCCTCTTTGAGAATAAAAGAGAACAACCACCATAGGAAGCAAGAAAGGAACCAGTAGAGAGAGAGACGTTGGAGAGTAGGGAGAGAATGAGATGACAGTGGCAGCTATCTGCTGAAGGAAATGGGGGTGGGGGTGTGTGTGGTACAAAAGGTCAAATAATGAGAGAGGTGTCTCTAGGCAAAAGCAAAGTGAATTTATTGTACAATTGGGCGTCACCTCCACTAGGACGAACTAGTGGAGGGAGGTGAGGCACAAAGAAAATGCACCAATAGATATACCCTAACTCAAAGATTCCCGGCCACCACTATCCCTCCTCTCCATTGGCTGGGAGGTGGGCTTACAATCTTGGTGCAAAAAAACTAGACAAAGGACCAGGAAATCAAGCACAGCCAATCTAGACATATCTGCTAATGTGGTGATGATATGGCTAAGGTAAAAGAGAGGGAATGAGGAAGGAGAGGGGGACCTTCCTGGAGCAGAGAACAAACAGCTCACAGGTAGTCCATTATCTCTTTATTTGGTAAAATTCTTGTGCTAGCACCTAGAGAGGGGGAAGGGAGGGGCACCTACACCTTCAGGCACTGACTTTCTAGAAGTTAGGTAAGTCACTACAAGGTTAAATTCCAAGCCTCTCCTACTCCTTCAGACATTCCTTATTCCAGAAATATGAGAAGAGAGTAGCCCCTATATTCTTACCCTGTGAAATCTTCACAAGTTATGTCCCTCTCACTCAGGTGGGATCAAGGTTGACCTTGGCAAAGAGAAGTGGCCACTCCACCTGGCATGGGGTAAAGGAGACAGGGAGGGATCATATCAGAGGGAACTGAAATGGTAAGAGGAGAAGAGAAAGCTTTGGAGGTGAATGGCCTTGAAAAATCATTTCAATGTAAGATAAAGTCCTTAACTGGGGAAAAAGTGGTATGAGTGGATTGAGAAAAGAAGAGAAAATTTGAAATAACACCTCCTTGTTCTGGGCTCTGCCTTTGCATCAGCTCAGTGGTACTGTGGATAGAGTGCTAGATTTGGGGTCAGGAAGATCTGAGTTCAAATCTGACCTCAGACACTTTCTAGCTGTGTGATCCTGGGCAAGTCACTTAACCTCTGTCTACCTTGTTTCTTTACCTCTCACAAAGGGACAATACTAATGCCTACGTCCTAGGTTGTAGTGAAGATCAAATGAAATAATATATGTAAAGATCTTGACAAACTCTTAAGCACATGTAAATGCTATACATATACTATATATAGCCTAGATATAGAGAAAGTTAACTTCTTGGTTACCATCAATCAATCAACCAATAAGCATTTATTAAGCACTTACTATATTCGAGGGACCATACAAGGTTTAGGAAATACATATCATACCACTGAGTGACATTAAGTCCATGATCCATTGAATCCCCAATGTCTTTTTCACAGGAGTGCCTCCCCTGTCTGGTACTCAGGAAGTTGATTTTTTTGACCCAAGTGTAGTCATTTACAAAACACATTTGCCATTTAAATTTATATTTACTTGTATCAAATTTCCTTTTCTTAGATTCCACTAGCCAGGCAAGGATATGCCAAGCTGTTTTCAAGTCAATGGTTGTACCATTCCTTAGGTTCTATTCAATACACTTTCGAGAAACACTTATTAAATACTTGCCCAGTTTGTGTATATTTTTTCTTCTCTCTTCCTTAAACTCTTCTCTAGCTAAGCCAATAATACCTACTCCCTTTATTGTCCTTCGGTCATTTCAGCCATGTCTGATTCTTTGTGACCCTATTTGGGGTTTTCTTGGTAAAGATACTGGAATGGTTTGCTAGTTCCTTTTCTCGTTCATTTTACAGATGAGGAAACTGAGGCAAACAAGGTTAAGTGACTTGCCCAGGGTGACACAAATACTAAGCTGTCTGAAGCTGGATTTGAACTCAGGAAGATGTCTTCCTGACTCCAGTCCTGACACTCTATGTACTATGGCGCCACCTAGCCGCCCCATCGCATCTTCAACTACCTATCTAACACCTTGAATTGGATGCTTTGTAAGCATCTTAAACTCAACATAGCTCAAACTAAACTCATTATTCCTACCTTCCTCCACCCTCCCTTCTTTCTTATTACTGTCAAATCCTCTCCGTCATTCAGGCTCACAACCTCAATGTCATCCTCAACTTCTCACTCTCTCTAACCCTCCTTTATTTAATCTGTTGATAAGTTCTGTTGATTTAACTTTGTAACATCTCAGGCCGCCATCTTGGTACAGGTCTTCATCACCTCCCACCTGCACTATTGTAATAACCTGCTGTTGGGTCTGCCTGCCTCAAGTCTCTTCCCACTCCAATCCTTCCTCCATTCAGCCACAAAAGTGATTATTCTAAACTGTAGGTCTCACCATATCATTCTGCTTCCTTCCCCCTACTCAATAAACTCCAATGGCTTCCTATTACCTCCAGGATCAAATCCAAAACCATTGGTCTTTCATAGTTCCTTATGAGTTGGTCCCTCCTACCTTTCCATTCTTCTTACACCTTACCCCATTACACATTCTATGATCCAGCCACACTGGCCTCTTTGCTGTACCTTGAACGAGAAACTCTATCTCCTGACTAGGCATTTTCCCTGGCTGTCCCCCAGGCCTGGAAAGCTCTCCCTCCTCATCTCTGCCTCCAGGCTTCCCTGGCTCCCTTCAAGCCCCAGCTAAAATTCTACCTTCTGCAGAAAGCCTTTCCTGATCCCACCTAAAGCCTTCCATTCCCAATTTATCCTGTTCATATCTTGCTTGTACAGAGTTGTTTGCATGTTCTTTCCCCTATTAGACAGGGATCTCCTTGAAGGAGGGAGGGTTTCTGCCTTTCTTCGTAGCCTCAGCACTTAGCATTGGTGCCTGGGCTGTGTTGTTGCTTTTGAGTCATTTTTCAGTCATGTCGGACTCTTTGTGACCCAATTTGGGGTTTTCTTGGCCTTAAAGATACTAGAGGGATTTAGTCATTTCCTTCTCCAGCTCATTTTAGAGATGAGGCAAACAAGGTAAAGTGACTCTCCCAGGGTCATACAGCTAGAAAGTGCCTGAGGTCGGATTTGAACTTAAATCTTCCTGACTCCAGGCCTGGTGATCTATCCACTGCATCATCCAGCTACTCCAGTAGGAGCTTAAATAAATGCTTGTTGACTTGCCTTGAAAGGCACGATTACTTTTCCTTACTCCAAGGACAGTCTTTTATCACCTGCATCATCTGCTTCTCCTGCCTTTCACTATCTGGGGGATTTGGGGGGATTCATTTTAACTGCTCTGGATCTCTTTTTTCCTCCTGTGGGAAATGGGGGAGTCAGGCTGGAAGAGTTTGGAAGTCCCTTCCAGCACTAAGAACCTGTGAAGTCGAGGTAGAGGGAGAGAAATTGGCTGACCGCTGGGTCGGTCTGTGCTGCCCCATCACCACTAGGTGTCGCCCCATCACCAGGCTGGAGGGCGAGAATGGCCTGGGTTCATATCCTGCCTCGGAATCTTAGTGGCTGATGACCATGGGAGGTCGCAGAACCTTTTCAGCACCTACCTCCCAGGGCTGTTGTGAAGATTGCACAGTCACATGCTGTGTTTGCAAACCTGAAAGTCCTGTGTAAATAGGAGTTTTTATCATAACACATCTGGGCTTTCTTGTTCCATCTGGGCTTTTGTGCTGGTTATTGTTCAGTCGTTCCCGACTCTCCGTGACTCTGCTTGGGGTTTTCTTGGCAGAGACACTAGAGTGGTTTGCCATTTCCTTCTCCAGCTCATTTTACAGATGAGGAAACTGAGGCAAACAGGGTTAAATGACTTACCCAGGGTTATGCATAGCTAGGAAGTGTCTGAGGTCATATTTGAACTCAGGTCCTCCGGACTCCAGACCCAGTGGTCTAGCTGCTGTGCCACCTGGCTGCCCCATCCAGGCTTTTTAGCATCCTATGAATACTCCCAAAGGGATCCTGGTACATGACACATTGAGGGCCCTCACCTGTGTGGGTGCCAGTGAGAACTAGGACTTTGCCTTGCTGAGAGTACATTCCATTCCATCTACCCTAAACATATCTTGTATCTATCTAGTTAGTTTATATGGTGGCTCCTCCGTTAGAGTGTGAGCTTCTTGAAGGTGGGGGCTATATTTGCTTTTCTTTGTATATCCAGTGCTTAGCGCAGTGTCTACTACATAGAAGGCTCTGTAATGAATGCTCATTAACTGACTGACTTCCCTTTCTGCTCTGGTGTGTCCCTTTTATAATGTTTTTCATGGGCAAATCGGTGGTAGGGAGCATAGTGTGGCTTGCTTACATCCCCAGTGGGTTTTTCTACTACTCTTCAGACTCTGCCACAGTGATGCCCCGGCAATCCTGGTGTCCCATGATTTGAAATCATACTGGGAGGAGACATATAGGAAGTCACCTCATCCAGGTGGGCACTCCCTCCATCCAAAGTATTGGCGATCCATCTGTACCAATCCATCCTATAGGCTTCTTGTCTGTTCTCCTGAAGATCCTCCACAGGGCATCCACTTGGCTTCCTCAAGTCCCAGCTAAAATCCCACCATCTACAGTAAACCTTTCTTTTTTTTTTTCTTTTTTTGGAGGGGGGAAGGCAAGGCAATTGGGGTTAAGTGACTTGCCCAAGGTCACACAGCTAGTAAATGTCAAGTGTCTGAGGTTGGATTTGACTACAGGTCCTCCTGACTCCAGAGCTGGTACTCTATTGCCACTTAGCTGCCCCTACAGTGAACCTTTCTTGATCCCCCTTAACTCCAGTGCCTTCCTTCTGCTGATTATCTCCAATTAATCCCATAAATTGTTTGTCCATAATTGTTTGCGTGTTGTCTCCCCATTAAACTGGGAGCCCCTTGGGAGCAGGGATTGTCATTTGGCTTTCTTTCTATCCCTAGGGCTTAGCACAGTGCCTGGCACATAGTAGGTGCTTAATAAATGCTAGCTGACTAAGGCCTTCCTCCAGGTTTCTTAAAACAATATTTTATTCATAACAATGGTATTCACTTAAGCTGTATATATGCAGCTATCCCTTCTACGCCTCAGGGGTTAGGGTCATGGAGCCTCTGTAATCTGGAAAAATCTGTGTAAAATGTTTTTAGCCCTCCCTTCCTACCATAGAAAAAGTCTGAATTTTTTCTTTTTCTTTTATGCGATGTTTATAAGACTTTATTGTAAAATTTGGGCTATTTGATCATAGGCTGTGTGTAGGTCAATGTTTAGTAAAAATGCTGTATGAAAAAGAACTTTTCATATGTAGTCTGTTGGCCTTTGCATGTCATCTGCGGCTTCCACAAAACTCCCCCCAAATTTCCATTTAATTTCTTATGCCTACCCACGATATATTGAAACTGTGATGGGGAAAGTCATGATGTGGAAGGGATAATTGACTTATCCTCTGCTCTCAGTACATGACTGGCTTGTTCTGTTTTCTTTCTTTCTTTTTTTTTGGTGGGTTTTTTCCACTTTCTGTATTTTTCTTGAGTTTTTTTTTTGTCTTTGTTTTCTTTCACAACATGACTATTATGGATATGTTTTGCAAGACTACACATATATAACCTATATGGAATTTCTTGCCTTCTCAATGAGGGGGGGTGGGGAGGGAGGAAGGGGTTAATTTGGAACTCAAAATTTTGAAAACAAATGTTAGAAATTGTTTTTAGATGTAATTGGGGGAAAAATAAACAATAAATAAATAAAAGATGAGTCATTGAAGGAGGAAAGATGATATTTCCTTCTTTAGATATTTTGAATTCAAGATAGCACCAGGATTGTCTGGCCTCTGAGGTCCTCCCCAGCTCCAATAATTCTTCTGATTCTGTGGTGGTAATAAGGCATGTTGTGGCTGGGTCCTTCAGTGGTCTGACCCTTCAAGACCCCATGGACACAGTTCATGGGATTTTCTTGGCAGAGACACTGGAGTGCTTTGCCATTTCCTTCTCCAGTGTGGTCCTATTTTCCAGATGAGGAACTGAGACAAACATAGTGAAGTGACTTGTCCAGGTTCACACAACTAGGTAGTGTCTGAGACTGGATTTGAACTCAGGTCTTCCTGACTATCCATGGCACCCCCTAGCTGCCCTTTCTCTGGCCAAAGACTCCTGGTCCTTTGATGTCTTCTCCATCTGGCTAAAGAGTTGAATTAAGACAGAGACTGACTGCTCTCTGGAATCTGTCTTGTTTTATTTTCTGATGAACCATTTGGCTATCCCTTTTAAAGCACACCATGGAATAATGGATAGTGTTCTGGGCTCCTTTCAAATCCTACTTTTGATATTTAGTAGTTGTGTGACCCCACTTCTCATCTCTGTGCCTCAGTTTCCCCACTTGTAATATGGAGATAATAATGCTGGCCACAGTATTATTGTGAGGATCATATGAGATGATGTCTGTAGAGTGCTTGGTGAAATTTAAAGCAAGAATTAAATATCACTATTTTTATTTCTTTCTACAAACTTCTGCTCTGATGTCTCACAGCAACATGAATGTGACCCTGGGTTCACAAAGGATATGCTTTCTGAGCACAAGCTATGGCAAGTCCTCTCAAGTTGGAAAAGCAACAGACTGAGTCTGCTTCCCTAAACCAGCCTGGGTAAGTACAGAGAGGCTCATGTCCCAGCCTAAGTCCTGATGATGGTTCCTTTGGTTGTGGGATCCAGGAGACAAAGAAGATTGCAAAATGGCCCTTGGTCCAATGCCAGCCTCTTTTGCTCCTATAGTGATGGTGGTAGAGCTGCAGGAAAAGGGGCAGAGAGACTCACAGTCTTTAGGTCATTTGTAAACTTTACTAAGCCGTTCGTACTCTGAGTGGGATACCTTCAACAACTGCCATGCACCTTCTACCAGAGGAATGTATTGGGTCAACCTTGACGTTCTCTTTGTTATAAATGAAACCAGGAGTCAGGAGGAAGATGTAACTAGACGCAAGGATGACTCATGACTTTTTGGAAAGGAAGATAAAGGAGTAGGTGGGGTTGGTTTTGTCAGGAACCAAAGGCAAAAAAACCAAAACAAAACAAAACTCCATGGATTTGTGGGATATTTGGTCATCTTACCTTGCATAAATATTTGCCAAAATACCATTGTGGCCAGGTGGAGCCTTGGTTTCATGCTGCCTGCTGGGTGGTTACTTGAACAAACAAACAGATTTCTACCTCTCATGGCTACTGGCTTATTTCCTTGTTTTATCTGTTTCTCTTGAGTTCACCTGCCGTTTCAGGTGTGAATACCACAGAGATTACTAATATTAGCAGAAATGTTCCCTCTACCACAATATCTGCTGGAGATGAGGAAAATTTCCTTTCCCTTTTGGGTTAGTTTCTTCTCTCAATCTCATTCCTCACACTTTTGTTGAGTCATTTCAGTCGTGTCCAACTCTCTGTGACCCCGTTTGGGGTTTTCTTGACAAAGGTACTAGGGTTTCCTTCTCCAGCTCATTCTATAGATGAGGAAACTGAGGCAAACAGGGTAAGTGACTTGCCCAGGGTCACAGAGCTAGGAAGTGTCTGAGGCTGGATTTGAACTCAGGTCCTCCTAACTTCAGGGCAGGTACTCTATCCACTGCACCAGTTACTGTCCTTACATTTAAGTCATGTAAATTAAATGACCATGCACTTTGAAATGATACTTTAAGTAGCATTTAAAGGAAGATATACACCCAGTCCCAGTGGCTCCAGCCAGTGAGGTTGGACTCATGCCCTCTTCATCCTTATCCTCCTATCAAGAGAGGAAATGGGAAACAAATGGGTGAGGTAGGTAAATAGAAGATGACCTCCCCCCAATCCAGGAAGGCAGGAGGGATGAGGTTTGCTGTGACCTGGATGTGGGTCATCTTGCTAGTCATCACAGTTGCTGATCAATCAGACTCCTGTTCCTCATCTCTCTCTCCCTGCCTCCACACACACACACCTCTGCTATGCTGGGCGGTCTCAGCTTCCATGGCTATTACAAAGGCAGCAGCAGGTCTATCCTCCCCCTCGCCTTCTCTTCCATTGTCCACAGGCAGCTTCTTGGCAGAGGGGAGTTCCAAAGACTTGGGGGACTCTGTGTAACACATGCCAGTGGCATTTCTGCTAATATTAGTAATCTCTGTGGATATTCTCAGACCTGCCAAATCCCCCTGGTGACAATTAGAGGTACAAGATCTATAGTACCATGTGAATAATTGTGCCTTAGAAACAAACACCTGTTGCAGAGAATGAAGAAGTAGAGACATTTTACAAAGAACTGAAAAGACCATCCAAATTCAATCATATCTTTGTATACATACACAACACATACACATACACACACACAAGTTGATGTTTGGGCAGCTGGGTGGTGCAGTAGATAGAGCACTGGGCTTGGAATCAGGAAGACTCATCTTCCTGAGTTCGAATCTGGCCTTAGACACTAGCTGTGTGACCCTGGGAAAGGCCCTTAACCCTCAGTTTCCTCATCTGTAAAATGGGCTGGAGAAGGAAATGACAAACCACTCCAGTATCTTTGCCAAAAAAAAAACCAAACCAAACCAAATGGGGTCACGAAGACTGGGACGTGACTGAGCAACGGACTTCAGTGTGAAGGTGGGGGTGAGGATGGTGAGAAATATATTATAAAATATAGGTCAGGAATAAATACTGAGAAAGGGCTGAAAGTTATAGACTATGCAGAAACCTTGTACCTGTACATCATAAATATTTTTTTTTGAGAAAAGAATCGATGGACATTGGATATGGTGAACAATGAATGTCATGTAAAAAAGAAATTGGTTATATTTTGAAATATTGGAAATGACTTGCTACTGATGGGGAATCTTTCCTGAATTGGCTGATCATTTGAGTCATAGCGCCAATTTCTTAGAACAAAGATCTAAATTGTTGCAAAACTAGAAGGAAGGATAAAGTTGAGAAAAAGGCATAGCATGTAATTGAAAACTCAATCCTAACTTATTCAAACAAGTTGATGCTGAAAATGGAATATATGCAGAAGGAAGGAAGGAAGGAACAGACTATGATAATTTCATGGAGAAATTTATCCAATGTAGATGAAATCATCATAACTAGAAGCCCCCCAAAGCCTAAAATGTACCTTTAGTCAGCAAAAACCTCAATTTTTGCCAAGCAGAGGAAGATGGCAGCCAAAGGCAGCACTAACTTTGAATGTAAACTCATTTGTAGAATTTTCTAGTAGATGATGGAGGATTTGGGGCAGTCTAGCCTCATGCCACAGAAGGGAGCATTTTAAATGAAGCTTGGGGAGAGACAGTCAACTTAACAAAGTCATCTCAAGGTCGTTTGAAAATGAAAATGGGAAATGTCTGAAAGATTTTTGAATGAATGAAATCTCTCATCTTCCTAAACAGTAGAGCCTCTGCACTTGGAGTGTAACATTCCAATCCTGGATGTGCTCCCCAAGGAGGCAGAAATGCAACCAGGGAGAACAGAGAGCAGAAAAGCAGTGGGATTAGAGCAAATACACAGGGGCAGCTAGGTGGTGTAGTGGATAGAGCACTGGTCCTGGAGTCAGGAGGACCCCAGTTCAAATGTGGCCTCAGAAACTGACTGGTTGTGTGACCTTGGGGAAGTCACTTAACCCCAGTTACACCCCCCCCCCAAAAGAACAAACACACACATAGAAATTGGAAATCAGTGCTAGAAGCAATATGATTGTGAGGGTATTGAGGGATCAATTCAGGACCTATATTGAGGCAATGATGGTGTGAACTCAGAGTTAGGAAGAGCTGGGTTTGAATACTTCCTAGCTGAGGGACCCTAGGGAAATCACTTAACCTCTGTCTGCCTTAGTTTCCCCATTTGTAAAATGGGGATAATCATAGCACCTACCTCCCGGGGTTGTTGTGAGGAACAAATGAGAACTTGTAAAGCATTTTGTAAACCTTAAACCTTGTGAAACTTAAAGTGCGACATAAATGCTAGTGGAAGGAGGGGAAGACACAAAAGGTGTGGAAAAGGTGTGGCAGAGAGTAAACAAAGTACCAGGCCTGGAGTCAGAAGACCTGAGTTCAAATGTGGCGTCAGATACTTACTAGCTGTGTGACCCTGGGTAAATCCCTTAACCCTGTTTGCCTCAATTTCTTCATCCGTAAAATAAGCTAGAGAAGAAAACGGCAAACCATTCCAGTGTCTCTGCCAAGAAAACTCCAAATGGGGTCATGGAGAGTTGGACACAACTAGAATGATGAACAACAACAATAAACAACATTAATACTCCTCTCCAAAGGTGACCATGAGAACATCAACCCCTGTGTACTTACTTTCCCACCTATTTTATATCATTTTTATATTTTAATAATTTATATTGTTTATTAATTTATTGGTTTATTTAATTATTATTTTTATTAATTTATATGTTTTATGTTATTTATTTTTTTATCCTTGGTAACAGCATCGGTAGGAAACAGGCCAGTTTTTGCAAGAGATAGTCCTCAGCTGGCTACATCTTAAGCATGGCACAATTACTAACAGTTACGATAACTAAAAGCTGTTGAGAACACAAGGTTCTACTGTGTTTATTGTTTTGTGGTTCTTCAAGAGCATTTGACTTGCTCGAGCAAAATACCGTCTTCCATCCATCCTCCATGGAGCCACGATCAGAATTACTCAGAATCTCCTCAACGATGCACATGTATCTCTGAGAGACAGTGCAAATAGACAGTGAGTTCGACCCAAAATCAAATAAGAAGAGGAGAGTAGGTGGGATTGCCTTAGGAAAACTTCACTGCTCTTTCAATGACCCCAAAGTCCTCTTAGAAATAAAGGTCAATCTTTTGCACACCAATATTCTACTAATATAGCCGTTGGCTTGCCAGTCATGGGACACTGGTCTCTGAAGATTTGCAAATGAGCGTTGCTAGTTACTCACAGGGCGATGAAGAGACACGTGTTGGGCATGAGTAGGCTGCAACATAGCACAAACTAGGAGCTTTGTAGAAAAAAGAAGCAAAGACTCATGATGGAAAATGCCATCCACATCCAGAGAAAGAGCTATGGAGTCTGAATGCAGATGGAAGCAGGCTATTTTCTCTTTTTTTGTTTGTTTGTTTTGTTTTTTCTTTCTTGCAGTTTTCCCCTTCTGATTCTTCTTTCACTGCATGACTAATGTGGAAATATGTCTAGTATGACTGTATATGTATAACCTATATCAGATTGCATGCCGTCTTATGGAGGGGGAAGTGGAGGGAGACGGGAAATTTAGAACTCAAAATCTTATAAAAGTGAATATTGAAAACTAAAATTAAATAAATGAATTTAAAAGAAAAAAGAAAAAAAGAACAAAGAATGTCACCAGAGAAATATATTATTTAAAAGGATGGGCTGGTCATGTGGCAGGAGAAACATAATAGGTGAATAGCCCATATATTCTGCTGGTATGTTTGTGATGATAGAGGAAGTCAAGGAAAGGCGCTAGCATGTTGGTTGGACCCCTGGTAATGGAATCGTGGAAGGACATGGACAAAAATCACCCAGGAAGTGCAGGCATGGATGGGTTGCAATCTGCACCATTAGAAGGAATATCAGTCAGTCAGACAGCATTTATTAAACACTTACTGCATGCCAGACACCGAAAAGCTAGTGAAAGGCAAAAGCATTGTCTCTGCCTTCAAGGAGCATGTTCTAATGTAGAACTGTGTTCTACAGTCCAGTAAATAAGTATGTAGAATATTCAGATTAGATGAAAGCAATGGGGAAAGGGAGGGGACTAGCAGCTGGGGGATAGGGAAAGGTCTGTTGAAGAAGGGCTCTGAGCTGAGGTAGAAATAAAGCCAGGAAATGTTGAAAACTAAAAATTGATTCATTAATCAATTAAATTAATTTTAAAAAAGCCAGGAAATGTTGAAAACTAAAAATTAATTTGTTAATCAACTAATGAGTTAACTAAAAAAAGAAAGCCAGGGAAACTAAATGGAGAAGGTGAGAGGTGCAGAGCATTTCAGGCATCAGGGACAGCCAAGGCAAAGGCAGGAAGATGGGAGATGGAGAGTCGTGTTTTCTGGTACAGGTGGGGGTGGGGGGAGAACGGATCTAAGGGCTGGACCCTGGTCCCCCTTTGGGGAAGAGTGAGAGAGGCATGACCTTGGAGGAGGGCCACTTTGACATTTGGCTAGGAGGTGGATATGGAGGGGGAGGGGACCAGGGAGACAAAGAGCCCTAGGCCTTCCCAGAGTCCAGCTGGGTGGAGCTGTTGAAAAGCTGTCACCCAGTCTCTCCAGCTGCCAGCCAGAGCCAGAGAGGTGACCTTGGCAGGAGAGAGAAGGGGGAGAGAGAGAAAGAGAGAGAGAGAGAGAGAGACAGAGACAGAGAGACAGAGAGAGAGAGAGACAGAGACAGAGAGACAGAGACAAAAGGAGAGAGAAGAAAAGGAGAGACAAAAGGAGGGAGGGAGAGAGAGAAGAAAAGAGGAGAGAAAAGGAGAGAGAGAGAAGAAAAGAAGAGAAAAAGGGAAGGAGAGAGAAAGGGAGGGAGGAAGAGAGGGAGAGAGACAGAGATAGAGAGACAGAGACAGAGAGACAGAGACAGAGAGAGAGAGAGAGAGAATGATGGGAGAGAGTAAGGAAAGGAGAGGAAGAGGGGGGCAAAAAGGAGAGGGAAAGAATGAGAAAGTCTGTAAGGAAGGTCAGGGAAAGATAAAGAAAGGAGAGGAGGGAAAGAAGGGAGACCTAAGCCTCGCTGAGAGAGAGTCAAGGTTTCCCATCCCATTCACTTCCAGTTCCTCCCACTGTCCCTGAGGGAGTCTGGAGCTCAGTGTGAAGGCACCAGAATGGGATTTTGAGGTGTGAGGAGAGACAGAACTAGTATCTGTGTCCTCCCTGGAGGTGGGGTAGATCTGGATGGGCCTTGTCCTGTTGGTCCTGAGAGTGGTGGGACGGGAGGTTGGAAGCTTCAGAGGACTGAGCTTCTGACACTCTGTGCTTCTAGAGGTGCCCCGAGGTCCATGGAATCCCTTAAATGAAGTGTCCCTGTTTGCCCCCCTCAATTCCTATTCCTTTTACTATGCCTCCCTACAGAAACCTTGAGGAGAGGGAGGTGAGCCTGGGGTTTGGGGGACAGAGGGCAGTAAGGTGACCCAGAGGGGGGAAATCTGTGTGTAAATAGACCCTGGAACTCCCTCCTTCTATTCCCCCATCCCCCTACCCCAGGCAGCTGAGTGGACTGGGCTGCAAATAGCCAGGGGAATGAATGAGTCAGTGAGGCTGGAAATAACCCCTCCCCCGCCTCCCCAGACAATGGGGGAGGGAGAGGGACAGTGCCCCCAGCTGCCTGGGACCTAGAGGCTGGAATCCAGAGAAACTTGTGCCCAGCTCCCTGTGCCAATGGATTCTGGAGTCAGGGAGGGGGTGGACCATTGGGCTAGGAGGAAGCTGAGTAGTGCAGTGAGCACTGGCTTATAACTATGGTTGCTGCTGCCACTTCTTTATAAATAAAGGATCCCTCTCCCTTTCTTCACCCCCACCCAACTCACCAAGCCGATTATTAATCAAGTGTTTATCCAGCCTCCAGAAGTGGGAGATCACTGTTCATGGGCCACCAAGCCAGACCACAGGGCCCTGCCCAGGAGAGCCAATGCCAGGATTGAAGTCTGAGCCCCCTGGCACCTGTCCTGTAGATGTGAGTGAGTCATAGTCCAGCTCTACCCCCACCTCCCCTTTAGCCATGAGACTGTTTCTGCACCACAATCTTTCCCATATGCCATTCCGCAGATAGGAAGGCTGAACCATACTGTCACCAACAAAGGACTAGACAACTCAACGTCCTGGGGCCCCATGAAAGTCAGGCATCCTGGCTTTCCAGTCCTAGTCCCTATCTAGGGGCAAGAAGGTCATGGGTTTTATTGGTGGCTCCTATGGATATACACAGATATATCTAGGACTTGTGATTTCATCTGGTGTGGGAATTCTCCCACTTAGAGGGTTGCCTCCCGCCCAGAGGCAACTGACTCACTCTTGGTCACATAGCTGGTAAGAGTCACAGACAGCTTGAGCCCAGGTCTTTAGGACTCCAAGTTCAATGAAATTCACAGGCCATTTTCTCCTTCCTCTTCCCTTTTCAGTTTAAAACTGTTCCAGTTGGATTTTTCGATCAGGGAAAAAGTCCAAAACAAAACAACCCAATCTAATTGTTTTGACTAGAATTGAAAGACTCTAGACAAATAGATTATCACTATAACTCTGGTTAGGCAGACTCCATCCCTGGTCAGGAGCCTGTCCTTCCTGTATTTTAAGTCCTTGTCCAAATATCCAGATCTCCTCCTCAAACAACTTCCTTTTAGCTGTTCACTTCTCAAATCTGCCTTCCATGTTTAAATTTCTTGTCTTCAATGAGTAGCAGAAACAAAAACAGCACCTTTATCTTTAAGGCTTTCAGTTTCTTGCCTGAGATTTATTAATTTTATTAATCCTGAGGCTTCTGTTGGGACCATTGCCTACTTTAAATATTCTTCTCCGCATGGACAGGAAAAGGACTGGGATAACAGGGGCCTTAGATTGATGAGGGCTGGGAGTAGATAGAGGTTCTAAGTATTAAAGTTACCAGAAGAAAAAAAGGTAAATTGGTAGTAGAGAAGGTAATTAGGAAAAGACAATGTTAAGAAGGTATGTTTGTTGTTGGTCAGTTGTTTCATTTGTGTCTGACTCTCCATGAGCCAATTTGGTTTTCTTGGCAAAGATACTGGAATGGTTTTCCATTTTCTTCCCTAGCTCATTTTACAGATGAGAAAACTGAGGCAAGCTGGATTAAGTGATTTGCCCAGGGTCACACAGCTAGTGTCTGAGGCTGGATTTGAACTCAGGTTTTCCTGACTCCAGGCTTGGCACTCTAGGCACTATGGCACCACCTGCCTGCCCTTAATAAGGTATACCTGACTCCACTTTACCAAACTCACTTATCTCACATTATTCCCTTTCATATGCTCCATCTGTCCCAGTCAGAATGGTCTACTCTGTCCTTCTCTGGAGTCTTTTTTTCCCTCTGGAATCTTAATGTCTTTTCTCATACTATCCTCCATTCCCCAACCTGGAAGGAATTCCCATCTGTGACCACCCACCATGTCCAGCTGTGCCACCACCTCCATGAAGCCTTCTCTGTCTACCCATCATACTCTTCTTCAGTGTGTGAGCCTGGATGATCCACTCACCTCTGGAAACATCAGTTCCTTCATCCGTAAAATGGGAAGCAAAGTGCTTGCCTCCTCCCACCTCAATGCTGTTGTAAGGAAAGAGCTTAGCGAACCTATAATAAGACATTAAGATTCTGCAATTTCTTCTGCTTGGGTACTCGATACTGAAGTAGAACTTGACCCTAATGGTCTCAGAGAGTGGCTGTGGCCCCAAAGATAATTACCCTACAACCAGCCTAGTGGTACCCTCAAAACAGCCGGGCTGGTCCCCAGGCGGCTGTGGATAGAGCCAAAGACCCGGAATTAGGAAGACTGAGCTCACATCCAGCCTCAGGCACTGAGTAGCTGTGCGATTCTGAATAAGTCACTTTAGCTTCTGTTGGTCTCAGTTATTTTTGTCTATAAAGTGGGGATTATGATAGCATCTACCTCCTGTTGTGAGGACCAAGTGAGATAACATTTGTAAAGTGCTTTACAAGCCTCGAAATGCTATATAAATTCAAATTCTTAGATACGGCCATTGCTGGAAAGAAGCTCATGAGATCAGTCACTCCCTTGGCATGGCTTTTGAGAACAGAGTCACTTCCACACTACAAGTAGGCATCAGAAGAAGACATCAACGGAGGCAAACTCTAACTGGAAATGGTAGAGTGTGTGTGTATGTGTGTGTGTGTGTGTGTGTGTGTTGTTGTTGTTGTTGTTGTTTGTTTTTTAAGCTGAAAGAAGACCATGTATGACTGGTAGGAATGGTGTAGACACAAACTATATTCATAGACCTCTAGATGAGAGAGAAGACAAAATCTGGAGGTGCCCTAACCAGAGAGGCCCCCAAACAAAGGCCAAGGTGCTTCTCCCTGGGCCCTGAGGGCTTCCCCCTCCCCTCAAATCTCTTCATGTTACATTTTAGACAAATGTATGAGAGGCAACACAGTGTAATGGGTGGAGAATTAGCCTCGGAGTGTATTGAAGTCTTGCCTCTGACCTATAGTGGCCGTGTGATTCTCTTGACCTCTTAGGCCCTCGGCAACTCTGAGACTAAATGACAGAGAAGTGTGCTTTGGTAGGACTCTCCTGATCCAGATGTCCCCTATGCCAATGAAATGACAGGTCTAGTATATTTTATATATATGTTTCCCCCTGTATTTTATGTAGAGTTCTATGTCTGTATGCTGTCTCCCCTGAGAGAACGTAAGCACCTCGAGGGCAGGGATTGCTTCATTTTGGTCTTTGTATAGTGCTGGCATACAGGAGGCACTTAATCAAGCTTTCTTCATAGATTGATTAATTGATTTAGGAAGAAGGTTGGATGTTTTGGAGCAGGGCGCACCACTCTGGGAACCAGCGGGCAAACCCAAGTTTGGGGAAGGCAGGGACTCATCTAGAAAACGCAAAATGTAAAATCTGTTAAAAAAAAAATCTCAAATGTAATATGAAAGCACACAGTAGGTGCTTGATAAATACTTCTTGACTGACTGTGAACAGGGTGGAGCCTCCAGGTCCTGGGCATTGCCCTGGTCCAGAGGGGAAAAACTTTTGTTGAGGACAATGGCCTGCCCAGTGAGTGGAGAAGCAAAAGAAGAAATGCTATTCACCAAGGACCCCTCTGACCCCATGTCATGTAGCATCAGAAGGTACTGAATGCAAAGCTACACCTGGCGGTGGGAACACCTGGCTTCAAAGCCAGCCTCCAACATTGACCTTGGGTGGTCTATAGAATCATAGCTCCAGAACTGGACAGCACCTTAGAAGTCACTTCAAGGGGCAGTTAGGTGGTACAGTGAATAGTGTACCAGCCCTGGAGTCAGGAGGACCTGAGTTCAAATTTGACCTCAGACACTTGACACTTACTAGCTGTGTGACCTTGAGCAAGTCACTTAACCCCCATTTAAAAAAAAGAAGTCACTTCATCCAAGGGTTTATTTTGCAGTAGAGGAAACTGAGTCCCAAAGAGGTTAAGTGACTTGTCCAAGGTCACACAGCTAGTAAGTGCCAGAGGCAGAATTTGCTCTCAGATCCTCAGATTCCAAATCCAGCACTCTTTCTACTGTATTACACTAAACAACCTCTCTGAGCCTTGGTTTCCTCATCTATAAAATGGGGGTACCCACAGTGGATAAAGTTCTAGGTCCGGGATCAGGAAGACCTGAGTTCAAATTCAGCCTCGGACACTTGCTAGCCATGTGACCCTGGGCAAGTCACCTCACTTCTGCCTCAGTTTTTCTCATCTATAATACAGGGATAATAAGAATACCTCCCTCCCAGGGTTGTTATGAGGACCAAATGAGATAATAAGAGTAAAGCACTTTGCACAGTGCCAGGCACATAGCAAGCACTGTATAAATAAATGTTTATTCCCTTCCCTGTCCTCCATAGTCTCTTTCTCACAGGGCTATTGTGAGTCTGACATGGAATAACCTAAGTAAAGCTGGTTTCGATCCTTAGAGTACTGCACAAACGTTAATTCTGGCTCTTATTATTTCTCAAGGGGCTGAGGCCGAGACCATTAGGCACTAGACAGCAGCAGTCATAAATAATTTATCAGGAACCAACCCAGGTTAGAAAAATCCCTATATACAGACAGGATACTGATAGGCTGCTCCCCCTGCTCCAGGGCATAGGTGGTGGCTGGGGTAAGAGCCCCAGGAGATGACTCGGAGCCTGGAAGAGAGAGGGGGCCAGGGAGCCCAGGGCTGAGGTTGGGCTGGGAGATGGAGGAGGTTGTGTGATGACCCTGGAATCTGGTATAGACTGAAGGGGATTGGCCTTGAGGTCAGGAGGCCTGGGTTTGAGTGCTAGCTTAGATACATGGATCTATCCTAACATTAAGCCTCAGTTTCCTCTTCTAAAAAATAGAGGGAGGAATAATTGCCCTGCCTACCTCCTAGGGCTTTTGTGAGGGAAGTGCTTTGTAAAATGATATGTTCTTAGGATTAGTCTTATTTGTCCACAGTAAGTGGACTCTTGCCATCCCTATGGTCTCCCCTCCCCTCCCACCACAGGCTCATCAGATGGTAAAGCCAGAAGGGACTGCACTGTCTAGCTGGGTTTATAGACATTGGCCAGGGAAAAGACCGGGGAGGCTGGGGACAATGGGTTTGGGACCTAACAAGGAGAGGATACTGTACGTGGAGGTCTCCATGCATCCCTATGGCCAGAGTGAGGTGCAGATCCCCAGAGATCCAGAGCAATGCTGCTGGGGGTGGGGATGCAGGGGGCAGATGGAAGGCTGTGGGGATGGAGGGAGGCCCAGCTGGCGCATCATGGCAAGTCCAAGTCAGATTGTAGAATTGGGATCCACTCTAAAGGAGCATAGACTGGAGAATGAGAAAGGACCTTAGAGCTACTATAGTCTGACCCAATTTACAACTGAGGAAACTGAGGCTAGAAGGGTTAGGAGACATGGTCAAGGTCACATAGGTGACCAAGAGCAGATTTGAGATCTGAGCTAAGGTCCTCTGGCTTCAAGTCCAGGGCTCTTTCATTGACCTAGGATGTTTTAAGGACACAGGGTCACTGGTGATGGGAGAAGGGGTAACCATGACATAAAAGATACTTAAAAATTGCTTGTTGATTGATCGCTGGGACTACTGGCCTCTTCCCTTTCTTAGCACTCTGTTGGGTACTGGGACAAACACAATCCACTTTTCAGGGGATTGAATGGGAGAAGAGAGTCAGCTTAGGCCAAGTCTCAGAACTTCCCAAGAGACCCCCCCCCCCGCCACCTCCCTTGAATGGGTCTCTATCCATATTTGACTCCCAGTCCTAAGAAAAAGGGAAAGAGTCTTAGTTTACACACGGTGCTGAGGGACCCCTCATTCCTACTTCGGTTTCCTCCATATATCTGGAGCCCAGAAAAGACTGAAGGATGCACTAAGAATATTTTCCATTAGTCTCAATGCTGTCCCAAATCCCAGAAACCAAATCCCTTCTCCAAAGCTCCCTCTTCCCTCCAAGTTTCTTACCCTAGAAGTTAAGAACACTCCCTTGAGAGAGGTTCTGCTCTAAGCTGTCCAGATCTAGCACCCAGAGCCAACTAAGCATGAGTCCCAATGTATTGATCTAGAACTTACATGGGGTACAGGGGTAGGCCTGCCCTAGGGGTGGTAAAGAGGATCACAGTTTCCACCCCAATCTAAATCAAGTGCCCTGGGCTTCTGGAGTGACCCACCAGGGGTCACAGAAGGGGAGCTGGAACCAGGGTTGGGGAGTGGAGATGAGAGGCTTGGAACTGAGATCCCAGAACCAAGATCTAAGACATGGAACCCAGAGCTCCATCCAAGCCCCAGCCAAGTTGGGGATGAAGAGGAGAGAATGAAAGCTTTTTTATCGGGCCTGTTAGTGGGGGGAAAGTAGAGGAGAACACTCCCCTTGGGCAGGCCAGAGAGGCTCCAGGATGTAGCCCCTCAAATTTTGATCTCAGTTCGGAAGGTCTGCTGCACATGCTCCGGGTGGGGGTGGCGTCGGGCACGGATGGTGAGGCTCCCGTCATCGCCCAGGGCTGAGGTCACGGATGTGGGGTCCACATCTTCTGGGAGCTGGCATTTGTGGGTGAAGGTATTCATGACAGTGCCATCTGGGGCCAGCTGGGGGTAGAGGAGGAAGGGGTCAACACAGGTCACTTTGGCCTTGCTGTGACCTTCCTGAAGGAAACAAAGACCTTGCAATCTTCCCTTTTCTCCCTAAACCCAGTAAAACACAGTTTAGTGAAATGTGTACTGGGACAGTGAGGAGGGTGTGGCCAGGGTTGGGTGGCCAGAAGTTAAGAGCACCTGACTGTGGCCAGCAAAGAGCTTATACCATGTGTCCAGGTGTTTGTTTTTCCTGGTCAATTGAGCACATTTCAAATACTTTCAGGTCCAGGAGGGGAACAGGGGGACCTCAGGAAATGGGATGGAGGTGAAGTGAGCAGGATGGAGAAGCTTGACGTGGTGATGAAGGAAGTGGGGATGGAGATCAATTAGGGAGGTAAGGCCTCAACAGAGGGGAATAGGAGGGAAATGGGGCATAGCGAAGGGGAACGGGGCTCAGCGAGAGGGGAGTGGGAATTAATTAAGGAGATGGGGTCAACAAAGGGGATAGAGTTCAATGAGGAGATGGAATCTCTGATAGGAGTGAGGGTTCAGTGAGGGGGACTAAATTGGGGGGTTAGTGAAGGAGCTGGCTCCTCATCAAGGAGAAAGAAAGGATTTCAGGGAGGGGGATTCAGGTGCTATGCTAGGGATGGGGGTAGGTTTATATTGTTTTCAGGAATCCACTCTGGGAAGCCATAGGGTAGGAATGAAGGGTCTTCTCTGGAATACCCTTCCCTTCCCTTCCTTAGATACCTGCCTTAATTAAGTGCCCACCCACAGAAAGCCAGGTCAATGTTTAGGCCTAGGTGGCTCCTCCCAGTGGCCTCTAGCCAGGACATAGTGTTCTGATGGTGGCAAGAGGGAGCATGAGTCATGTCCAGTCACTGGGCATCAGGACTGGCACATGCCTGGGCTGTCTGGGGCTGGCACCGGGGTCGTCTGCAGGGACAACTGTGGGTGGTAGCTGTGCTGGTTTCTCCTTCCTGCTCCCTGGAAATAGGACCTGGTCCAGTCCCCTAGAGTCCATCTTTCAGAGCTGGCTGCATTCCTGGCCCATTGCTGGTGCCCACCTACAGCTCACCTTGAATCAACAGGGCTAGCACTTCCCCTTCTACAAACAGGGAAACTGAGGCACAGGATGAGGAGGTAGCTTGCAGTAAGAGTTGAGTTATGGCCACAGACTTGCCACTTCCTAGCTGTGAAACCAGGGGTCTCAGTCAGAAGACCTGGGCTTCAGGACTGGCCCTGACTCGTGTTAGCCAGGTGACTTTAGGCCCATCATTCCCCTTCTCTGAGGCTCAGTTTTCCTCTCTGTAAAATGGTAATGATAGTACTTGTACCACCTATCTCCCACAGCCCTTACCCCTTACCTTACAAGGAGAGAACTTTGCAAACTTTAAAGAGTAATGCAAATGCGAGTTATCATTGTTATTATTTGAGCATCTGGTAAAGTCTTAATAAACGCTTGTTCATTCATTCATAGGTTGTGGACAGATTTGTTGTGTCCTCAGGAAGCCAGGGGAGAGCTGTTGGCCTCCTTCTGGTCCCTCCAATGAAAGGTTATACAGAGTAGGGCCACTAATGCGATGTTTCTTCCTTTTGGAGCATAGCGGCCCCCGTGCCCCCCCAGCCCATCCCCCCCACCCCTGTTCTGGGGCTGCTACTGAGAAATGAGCAGCAAAGCACAGGAAAACCTTAGTGAGGTCCTTGGGGCCTGAACTGCCTCCCATGGCCTGCCTGATGTTTTCTTTCATCCCCCAAGCCTTAGAGGCTCCAAGGGCTGGTCAGGGCTTGTGGCCCACCCAAGATCCAGGAAACTAGACTCATGAGTCCTGAGAAAGTGGGCCTCCCAGTTCTCGGAGGGAGCGGGAGACTGGCTGGTACCCACTCTCTTCCTGTCTCCATTGAGATCTGTCCACTCCCTGTCTTCCCAAGTATATCTCCCATCCAGTCTCTGCTTCTGTCTCTGATACTCTGCCCTATTCCTCTATTTTCCATCTCCTCAACTCTTGTTACACCTCCCCTTAATAAAAAGCGTTGACATGTTTTGTTTTTACATGAGCTTCGTTTCCAAATATGTCCCTTTCCCCTCCCCTCCCCAGACTGATATTCTCTTGCAACAGAGAATAAAAAAGGGGAGAAAGAGCAGTTCAGAAGAACTAACCTATAGATAGACTGAGTCTGACAATATATGCAGTATTACAGATCCATAGTCCCCCACCTCTGCAAAGAAAGAAGGTTCATTTTCTCATCTCTTCTCCCAGTCCAAGATTAGTTATAGTGAATTACATGCTGCTTTGCATCCTATTGCCCTCCCCCCTTCTCCCCACCCCCCAATCTCCTTCTGCCCTTGCCTCACCTTATTTCTCTCCTCTTCTACTTCTTCTAATCTCATTTAGGTTTCCCTAACCACTCCCCTTTGCCCACCTTGTCTGCAGAGCGAGTCTGGGGAGATCCCAAAGGAAGAGGGCAGACTCGGCTGGGTCAGGAGGGATGGATGGGATCCTCAAGTCTAATTGGGACAGAGTGCCGCTCACCTTCTCAGCTCGAACCTCAATCTGGTTGTTGGATGTGGTGACAATGATATCTTCTGGGGAGAAATCGCTCACGTCCACTGCGAACTGGTAGGAGTCTCCCAGGGTCTTGATATTGCCTGTACCCCCAGATCGGGCTGTCGTGGCAGGGGTTGGGGGTGGGAAATAGGAGACGGAGTGATTTTCAGTCCTGAATGTGAGGAGGCTGATTCTGCCTTTCTTTCCTCTTCCCAAATACCCATTAGATGATCAATAGAATGCTGCTGCTGGAAGAGACCTTGGAGATGATCTAATGTAGCCCCTTCATTTTACAGATGAAGAGATGAAGGACTTGCCTGATTAGAACCCAGGTCCTCTCTCTGACTCCCAATCCAGCGCTTTTTCCATTACACCATGGCATCTGGGTTTTTTCCCATTCCAGAGTGATTACAGGAGACAGCTTCTCCAGTCCTGGGCCCCACATGTCTTGGCTATAGCCCCTCCCCAACTCTTCCCCTCCTGGTTTTTCCTCTACCTCTAAACCCTGACACATCTCTCCATCCCCCCCCCCCACCCCAGCCAGGCCACCTTCAGACTAGCAGCAGTGAGTGTTCTCTGAAAACCCCCAAACTCCCATCATTCCAAGGAGTCAGTACTCTGGAATCCCAAGGACCTGCCTTTGAGTCTCAGTTGTGCCATCTGTGCGACCTAGAGCAAGTCACCTAAGCTGGGTCTCAGTTTCCTCATCTGTAAAATGGAGGAGTTGGTCCAGATGGCTTCTGAGGTCCTTTGTAGCCCTGGATCTAGGATCCCAGGTTCCTTCCTAGTCAGTTGGGATGCCCTCTTCACCCCAAATTCCTATTCATTTCCCCGGGCTCCCTCTAGGCCAGAACCCATCATAGGGTTAGAAATGAAAGAGGCTTTAGAGGTCATCTAGTCCATCTAGTCCAACCCTCTTATTTTACAGAGGAGGAAACTGAGGCCCAAGAGGTTAAGTGACTTGCCTAAGGCAAGACAGGAAGCAAGTAACAGAACTAGGATTTAAATGAGATCTTCTGACTTTGGCTAGTCGACAGCAAAGAACCCCATCTACCTTTTTGGGCCATAGCTGATTCTCATGACTACACTTATCCATTGTATCCACATCTGTCCTTTATAGCCACTGCTTTCCCCTTGTGGCCACACCTGCCCCACCCCAGCTCCCATAGCACCTCCTGCTGGCGGAGTTGGCTATAACAGGCTTTTGGAACCGATGGAGTCCTGGGTGCGGGTACATCCATCTGCCTCTGTCTCCCTCCCAGCTGTGCCAAAGAGACCATGCTCCCTGGATCTCCTGCCTTCTTTCCTTTCCATCCCAACTTGCCTGGAAAGCCCAAAGGCTCAGTGTGGGGCCGCATGAAGCTGCCGAAATCCTCAGAAAACATGCTCAGAGCCTTCTCCATGGGCAGGTCCCGAGCAGGAGGGTTGTGGGAGGCTGAGGAGGATGAAGAAGATGAGGAAGAGTGGAAACTGTGTTCCGCTCGGAAGGTAGAGGAGGTCTTGTGGCTCATTCACTAGGTGGGGGAGGGCTCTGTCCCAGGAATCGCAAGGAGGCACAGCAGGGCAGGCAGGCTGATCTACGGGAGTGCTTGGGGCCCTGGTGATTGGGGCTTTATAAGGCCCTCAGCCGCCCCCCAGGCTCCGGGCCAGCCCTCTTGTCCACTGGCTAAATATAGGTCTCTGGCAGGCAGTAGCAGGATCGAGGAGGGGGGTTGGCGGGCTGGTGGGTGGGGACGTAGGGGGTAGAAGGTTTTCCCGCTGAGATGTTGGTGCTGACATTCCAAACAAACCAAAGCAGGGACTGAGGCTGAGCTCATCCAGAAGCATTCCAGTTCTGCTGATAATGGGAGGGGGCTGTGAAAGGGGCAGAAGGGAGGGTGGAGGAATCAAAGGATGTGTGTATGTGATGGCAATGGGGACCTGCTTAGGAAGAGAAGAAAGAGGAGGATGAGGAGGAGGGAGAGAAGGGGAGGAAGAGGGAGACTGGGAAATAGGAGAGATGGAGGCACTGGACCAGGAGCGACCTTCCATGAGGACGTGTTTAGGAAAGGGGGAAGGAGGAGGAGGAGGAGTAGCGGAAAAGGGGGAGGAGAGAGAAAGAAAAGGGAAAGGAGAGGAACTGGAGGAGAGAAAGAAGGGAGAGAGAATGAGAGATGGATGGAGGGAAGGAGGAGATAGAAACAAGGGAGGTAGCCCGTTCAGCACTTTCAGACACTGGGTGTACGAGTCATTTGCTTTTGTTGATTCGTGACTGTGAATCTGATCTAACCCATCAGACCTAGGATTATCCGCCACCATCACTCAGGCTCCCTAATGTCAAAGACTTTCCCCTTTAAGACTTGGGAGGATCCTTGGGGACAGGAACTATATCTCTTCCCTTAGACTGGGGACTCCCTAAGGTTAGGGACTGTGTTTCCACCATCAGATTTAGGGCTCCCTAAGGGCAAGGATAGTATTCTCACCTCAAATTAGAGGACTCCCACAGTGCAGATTATACCTCCTCCATCAGCCACTATCCTATAGTGCAAAAAAAAACTGTCTACACCTGTTGCCCCCATTTTCTTACCTGATACTCATTTCTCAGATCATTACAATCTGGCATGACACCTCATCATTCAACAAAAATGATCTCTTTTTTGCTAATGGCTTTGCTTTTCCTAAAGATAAATGGTCATTTCTGCCTTATCTTCCTTGACCTGTCTGTAGCATTCGACAGTATCGCCCACACTCTGCTCTTAGATACTCCTTTCCTGAGTTTTCATGACCCTGCTCTTTCTTGGTCTTGCCTGCTTTACCTGTCTAGCTGTTCTTTCTCACCTTTCTTTACAGAATACCATCTTCATCTCACCCCCTAGGCATGGATGTATTCTAGGGTTCTATTCTGGGTTCTCCTTCCTTTCTTCTTTATACTCCCTCCTGTTGATTTTATCTCTCCATGGATTGGACTCTTATCTCTATGCAGAAGATCTATCCACCCAGTCCCAGTTCTCTTCTGAATTCCATCACTAACCATTTACTGGAAAGTCAACATGTCCAAAACTGAACTCAACTTTCTTGCAAACCTGTACCTTCTTCCTAACTTCCTGATTTCTGTTAAGGACACTGCCCTTTCAGTCACCCAGGATTGTAACCTCAGCTCTCCTTGACTCCCTCTTCTCTCTCATCCCTTATATCCAATCAACTGCCAAGTCTTTGTTTCTTCTACTTTGGCAAAATCTCTTGCATCCATTCTTTTCTCTTCATTCACATGACCACTATCCTAATTCAGGGTCTCATAACCTCTCACCTGGACTTTTGCAGTAGACTTTTAACTAGTCTCTCTGCCTAGGGGGGGAATAACATGGTGTAATAGTAATTAAGGTGGGACTTTTTGCTGTTGACCTTTAATGATTCTGGCCTTTGTTTGAATGGGGCAGATAAAGTGGGTTGTTTTTGTATTTCTCAGCACTGAGACAATTGGGAGCTATTGATTTGTATCTGATGTGATATTGGGGGTGGAGAACTTTTCCATGCCCAGCCTGGGTGAGGTCGGGGCCCTTCGGGGGCCCTGAACAGGATATATAAGCGCAGAGGTTAGCATTCTCACTCAGAGCCCGGAGCCACAGCAGGAGTGGTGAGTGACTCTGGGCCAGCCATTACAATGAGCTCCCCGGCTGTACACCCAGATGTTGAATTGTATTTGGTCTGTAATTCAAGGTGCTGGTTTTTCCCCTGAACTCAGCAAATGATATTTGTATGCTGGATTAAAGTAAGATTGTTAACACTTTAACGTTGCTTTCCTTAAGTAAAGCAGATCAAAAGGACCTGTGGTGGCAGCTTTCTGGGTGCTGGTTGTTGGTGGATCTTACACCCCCACAGAAGCTGCTAGCTGGATTGTTGATACACGTGGCCAGATCTACACTTTAGAAATACCAATTTGGCAGTTATGTGAAGGTTAGATTGGAGAGGGAAGGGGCTGGCTGGAAACCAGGTGGCATGTAAAAAGTAATGAGGGCTTTAACTAGGATGTGTGAGTAGGAAAAAATGAGGAATGGTTATAAGTTATGAAGACTTAGCAGCTGATATGGAGGGTGGAGAATAAAGAAGAGTCAGAATGACTTTTAAGTCCCTAACTGGAATGACTGGAAGGATGAAGATGATGACCTTGACAGAAATGGGGAAATTAGGAGCAAGGGTGCAATCAAGGAAAAATTGAATTCAAACCAGAAGTAAGTATCATATGCAATGGGGATATGCTAGAATCTTTTCCAGTAAATCACGGATACCAACTCTCCCCACTTTTGTTTGCTGTAGTTTTAGAAATGATAGTAGTAGCAGTAAGGTAAGAGAAAAAATAAAGGCATAAAGATAGATAAAGAGAAGATAAAGCTATCCCTACTTGCTGATGATATGGTTTACTTGGAAAACCCCAGGGAACAAGCAATAAAACTAATCCAGACAATTAATAACTTCGGCAAAGTTGCAGACTACAAAAAAATTCTCAAAAATCAATTGCATTTCTATATAATAGTTACAAAATCCCAGAAGAAATGAGGGAAATGAAAATAGCTACAAGATGCATAAAAACTTGGGGATCAAAGCACCAAAGCCCATGAAACATTTGTATAGGTTTAATTACAAAGTGTTCCTTAAAGAAATTAGGAATAATTTGAGTAGCTGGGGGAATATTCAGTGTTCATGGCTGGGCTGTGTCAATGTTGTTGTTGCTTGTCCTTTGTTCTTGAAGAAGACCATGACATCAGGAAGATGATGCCATGACATGCAAGTGAATTGGATTTAAGTGAGGGAAGGTTGTGCAGAGTCACCAGCACTGCTTTCTCTTCTGGAACCATCTGGGTCCAGTGGCCAGATATATGTGCCAATATAATAAAAATGACAATACCACCAAAGTTCATTTTCAATTTTAATGCTATGCCAATTGAGTTTCCAAAGGGATACTTTACAGAGTTTAGTAAAATACTGATCAAATTCATTTGAAAAAACAAAACATCTAGAATAGCAAGAGAAGTTATGGAAAGTGGTAGGGATGAAGGAAGGATAGTATGTCCAGACCTCAGACTATCTTATAAAATAGCATTCAGCGAAGCCATCTGGAATTGGCTAAAAAGTAGAGAGATAGATCAGTGGAACAGACTTGAAAAAGGAGGACCAGAAACAATGGAACTCAAATACCCATTTTTTGGGGGATAAACTAGAAAACATAAACAACTTAGGAAAGAACTTTCCATTTGATAAAAACCGCTAGAAAAAACTGGAAAGAAATCTGGCAGAAATTGGACTTAGACTAACACGTTATGCCTTGTTCCACAATAAATTTTAAATAGGTTCACAACCTTAATATTAAATATCATGCCATCAAAAACTAGAAGAGAAACAGATCACATACTTCTCATATATACAACTAGGAGGTGTACTCTCAACTAAACAAGGCATGGAGGCAACTACAAAGGATAAAATAGATAACTTTGATTACAAGAAACTGAAAAGCTTTTGAATGGACAAAATTAATACACCTAGGATAAAAAATGAAGCAGTCAAAAAACTTTCTATCAAATTTCTCTGACAAGAGTCTTGTATCCAAGAGATATTTATATCTCTATGTGTAATCTACACAATACACACATAATATAGATACATATTCACATATATGCCTATACATACATACACATATATACATATGTATATATAAATGTACATATATGTGACTAAAAGTCATTCCTACAATAAATAAATGGTCAAAAGATATCAACAAACAGTTCTCGAAAGAATTACAAAGTATTAACAACTACAAAGTATTAACATACTCTAAATCACTAATAATAAAGGAAACGAAAATTAAAACCCTGGGTTTCAGCTCACATCCTGCAAATTGGCAAGGATAACAAAAGATGTGAATAGTCAAGTCAATGTTTGAGGGTTTATGGTAAGAGAGGCACGCTAAAGCATTGCTGATGGAGTTGTGAATGCATACAACCATTTTGGAAAGCAATTTTGGAATTATGCAAATACAGTGCCTGTAAACCCTGATCCAGCGATTCTATAACTAGGTTAATACCTTGAGAAGGCCATTGATAAAAAGAAAATTCCTATATACACCAAAATATTTATAACAAAACTTTTTTTGTGATAACAAAGACTTGGATACAAAGTAGATGCCTATTGATCAGTGAGCTACTAAATAACAAATTGTTCATGAAGACAATGGAATATGATTGAGCTGTGAGAAATAATGAAATGTATACAACACAGAGACTAAGTGGTAAGATCTACATGAATTGTTGCAGAGTAAAGTCAGAAGAACTAAGAAACAACATACACAATGACTGCAACAAGGTAAACAGGAAGAACAACCATGCAAACACACAACCAAAAGTAAATGTTGCAAAATTATAAGGGACATGTTCAGTCATTTCAGTCATATCTGACTCTTCATGACTCCATTTGGGGTCTTCTTGGCAGAGATACTGGAATAGTTTGCCATTTCCTTCTCCAGCTCCTTTTACTGATAAAGAATTGAGGCAAACAAGGTTAAGTGACTTGCCTAGGGTCACACAGCTAATAAATGTCTGAGGCTAGATTTGTACTCAGGAAGGTGAGTCTTCCCGACTCCAGGCCTGGTACTCTAGCCACTGTGCCACCCAACTGAACAACTATGGCACAAAAGAAGAGAGATGAGAAAACACCCCTACCCCACCCCTTTGAGAGGTAGGAGGCTTATAAAGGTTATATAGTGCACAAATTTTCAGATTTTTAAAATTTATTACTCAGTCATGTTGATTTTTTCCTCTTTCTTTTTTCTCTTAAAATACTATTTGTTATATGGGATGGCTCCCTAAGAAAGGGAGGGGTAGGATACTGGGCAACATTACGGTGATGTAAAAAAACCCATCAATACAATCTTATTTTTTTTTTAAAAGATGAGTTCAGAATTGAACATGTTGAGTTTGAGTTGTCTGTCTGTATCTACTTAGAGATACCCATCAGGCATCTGATGGTGTGGAACTTGAGCTCAGGAAATATCTTTCAATCAACAAGCATTTATTAAATGCTTACTATGTGCTGAGCACTGTCCTAGGTGCTGGGGATACCTCCTATCTACTCTCTATACCTTGTATGTACCTACAAGAAGTAGCCTTTCCCAATCCCTTCCCTCAGGGCTAGTCCCTTTCTTCTGAGTATCTCTAATTTATTCTGTCTATATCCTATCTACACGTGGTTTGAATGTTGTCTCCCTATTAGACTGTGAGCTTCTTGTATCCCCAATGCCTGGCACATAGTAGATACT
Source organism: Trichosurus vulpecula (assembly GCF_011100635.1). NCBI lineage: Eukaryota > Metazoa > Chordata > Mammalia > Diprotodontia > Phalangeridae > Trichosurus > Trichosurus vulpecula. The sequence continues at coordinate 48,643,563 of NC_050574.1, forward strand.
TAAAAGATGGTTGTTCACTTGACTTGACCTACTTATTTGCCTCATTAGAATGTGACCCTCTTGAGGGCAAGTTCTATTTTTGCTTTTCTTTGTATCTCTAGCACTTAGCACAGTATCTGCCACGTTGTAGGCACTTAAAAACGCTTTTTGATTGATTTATAGATAAAAATGAATGAGTACCTGCCCTCAAGGAGCTTATACATTTTCATAGGAGAGACATCTACATGTGTAAGTATATGCAAAATATATGTAAATTAAATACAAAGTAATTTTGTTTGAGGGAGGAGAGGCCAGGGGTGGTAGGGGAGTGTAGTTCAGTAAAGTCTTCATATGGGAGACCAGCATTTGAACCAAGCTCTGAAGGAAAATAAGGGATGAGGACTGGCCATTAAGATTTGTGAACCACCTGCAAAGAGATTGCTAAGTGAACCCACAGAAGCTGTTGAGATCATTGAGAGAGAGGGTGCTGGTTGGTTGGTTGGTGGTTGTTCTTCATTCTCGAAGAAGACCAAAATGACATCACCATGTTGGAGTCAAGGTGTAGTGTCACTGATCAGACCAATACAAGAAGGTGTAGAAGGAGAAGAGAAGATGGAACAGGATGGAGCACTGCTGTACGCCCTTACAAGGGCATAGGATGCAGATGAACCAGCAAAGGAAACTGAGAAGAAGCCGGTAGATGGGAGTAGAACTGAGAGAGACAGAGACAGAGAAGAAAAAGAGGGAGAGACAGAGACACAGACAGGGACAGAGAGGTATCATTAAACCAAGCGGAGTATGTCTGAGAGGAGAGGGTGATCAATACTGTTAAATTCTGCTGAGGTCAGGAAGAATGAGGACCAAGAAGACACCATTAGTTTGGACAATAGGAAGTTTCATTTACATGGTAGGGTCAAAAACTAGAGTGCAAAGGCTTGAGGTAAGAAAGTGGAATCAATGAATATAGACAAGTTTTTTGAAGAGCAGATGAAGAGGACAGGATTTAACCTTAATTTAACTGGGCCTCAGTTTCCTCATTTATAAAATGAGAAGTTTGGACAAGATGGCATCAAAAAAAGTCTCTTCCTTCTCTAAATTGTTGAGCCTAAGAGTTGAGGTCCCTTCCAGGTCTTAACCCTGTTATCCTAGGACATGAAGGTCTGAGCTCAGACTATGCCCACTCCCAGCCTTGTCCTCAACCCTGGTGCCTGCTCCCCAGGTTCCCAATGCAAAGCTATTTGTTTACAACTCCATCTCTCAGGAAAGGACACGGCAGCCCCATAGGGAGCGGAACAGAATGTACAGCTGTCCGCTGACTAGCTCTCACGTGGAAGAGGATTCCGACCTCTTTATGGTCTTTGTACCTCTCCTCTCTTTTAGGATTGTCTTAGCTGGGGCCTACAAAAGAGAAATCTGGTGAGGGAGGGGAGAGGGAAGGAGGGATAGAAAAAATAACTTTGTTGTGGGGAGAATATGGAATTTGGAGTCGGAGAGCCTGGATGGAATGGAAAGAGCTCTGGATTTGTGGTCAGATGAACCGGGTCTTTGCTCTGCCTCTTCCTTTTTCTGTGACCACGGGCAGGTTCCTTAAACTTCTCTGCCTCACTTTCCTCATCTATAATGAGGATTGCACTAAATGAATTCTAAGGTCCCTTTCAGATCTCTCTCTATTGATGCATTTCAGCTCTGGTATTTACTATCTGTATAACCTTGGACAGTTCAATCACCCTCTTTGGACCTTAGTCCAGATAGTGGCACCACATAGTCTTTGAGGCCCCTAGCAGCTCTAATTTCTATGATTCTGTGACCTTAGTAACTGTATTTCAGTTTCTGGAAGTTTATATTCCCAAGACACTGTCTTTCTGGCCTCCATTTGTTCCCTGGGGAAAAGCTGGGGTTGTGTGGATGTGAACAATTCTCTTCAAATACCCAAATTTCTTAGTCTTAATTCAGTTTCTACCACATGGAAGAGACATTAGACTTATTTTGTGTGATCCTAGAGAACAGAACTAGGGGCAATGGGTGGAAGTACCAAAGAGGCATAATTTTATCTCAATTTATGGAAGAACTTTCTTTACTGTTTAGGACTGAAATGGTCGACTCATGGGGAGGTGGGCAGACTCAATCTGTCAGCCAATAATCATTGATTAAACACTGTGTGTCAGGCACTATGTTTAGTGCTAAAGATACAAAGAAAGGCAAAAACATGGTCCCTGTCCTCAAGGAGTTCACAATCTAGTAGGAGGAGATGAAAGGTAACCCTTTGTTACAACAGTTTTGTTTTCATTTTTTTTCCTCCTTAATGAGGGGGGGGATGGGATAGAAAATAAATACTTAATAATTTAACATTTTAACTAATTATTTTTTAAAAATTTGGCAATTGAGTAGAGGATAGATTGGAGTAGTAAGGAGACACTCGAGGCAAAGAGACCAACCAGAAATCTACTGCAAGAGCATTGAGCTTCTTGCAGCTAGAAGTACTCAAGCAGCACCTGGATTCCCACTTCTCAAACATGCTTTAACCAGAATTCCTTTACTGAGTGTGAAATTGGAAGAACTGACCTCTAAGGTCCCTTTCAAAACTAAATCTTCAAAGTCAAGCAGATTCACCTCACTGTATTGTAAACTCCTTGGGGGAAGGAAACACTGATCCATTGCCTGCTGGTCTCCTAAGTTGGGTTCTTCCTGCCTGTAGGGGACAAAAAGACACCATTCCTTCCTGCTCCTTCCACTGATACCCTGGTCTGTCTTGTTTTCTGGGATAGGAAGCCCTTTTCTGTCAAGCTCCTCATGACGGTTCCTTTACCTCAGTTGCCTAATACCCTTAGAAGACACCACCCTAGAGATACTAATAACCCTGTTGAATTCTTTGGTCAGTGATTATTAACAAACTCTCACTTGATCAAATCATTCCATACTGGACCATTCCAGTAATTCTGAATCCCCAGCTGTTATTATACAAGACGTATTCTCCATTCCCTACTGTTCACTCCTTTATTTCCATCCCCCTCAAGCCACCCTTACCACCTCTCCCCACAATATACCTCTCGCCACAATGTCACACTCTAAAGCAACCTACCCCTTCCACTATGCCCTCCAGAATATGTGCTCTGAAGGTAACAACCTTGCCTTCATCTTAAATCTTTTCTCATGCCTCATCTTCTGGCTCTCACTAAGACTTGGTTCCCTCCTGATGACAACACAGCCTCTGTCCCTTACTTTTCAGCATCAATTGCGTTTTCATTTATTGCCTGCCTCACCCTACAATCCCACTGGTTCAGGTAGGGAGGCTGGAAAACTCCTTGTTCCCCATTGCACTTCCAGGCTGTCCCTCTCTATCCATCACTCAATAGCCTTTCCTCCTTTGCAGTTCCGTCAGTTCATATTTATCACCTAAACAAAATTCTGGTACAATTATCTACTCACGTCTAGAGTACTCTTTTTCCTTCTCTAATGAGTTTGGGGCCTGGCTCACAGCCCTTCTCCAGTCCCCAGCTTCTGCCCTCCATACACATATTGATATTCCCTGAAATGCCCTAACTTCCCAGTTCCTCCATTTGTTCATTCTCCGTGATTTCTTCCAACTCATTTCAGCTACACGCAGAGACGGTCACACCCTTGATGTTGACATCACCCACAAATGTACTTTTTCCATGTTCATGAACTCTGAAATTCCTTTATCTGATTGCAAGCTGTTGTGATTCTACCTTGAGACCTTGGCCTTGCAACCCTGGACCCCAATCTTCATTCTCACTGTGACCTCTGACCCCTTCACCCCTCAGTTCTTTCCCAGGTCAGCCCTCTGGCACTAGCTTCACTCTCCTCTCTTTGCCATCTTAACTCCTTAGTGAATCAAATCAATTCTACTCTATCCTCTTCTCTACTCTATCCCCTTCCCCCTTTGTCCGATAATCATTGAACTTGCCCTACCAAACCCCAGGCTTTTGATCACTCCCATCATCCCCTACCTTTACTCTTGCACTCCTCCCCTCCCCTCCCTTCTCCTCCCCTCCCCTCCCCTTCCCTTCCCTCCCTTCCCCTTCCCCTCCTCTCCTCTCCTCTTCCTACACACATAGGGTATCATGCACTTACCTGAAGGTGTTCGGCCCAAAGGAAGGTAAATTTTGATGGCTGAAATCTACCAAGTAATCTTGGGGTTTCCTGGCTAGATTTCTTTCTTAAAGACCATGTCTGAAACCCAACTCATTCTGACTCTCATTGATTGGACAATATAGATCCTTGCCCAAACATCACTTGATGGTAATTTTTTTTTGAGCCCTCATGGCTCAGAGTGAATAATAATAAGTGTTTGTCTTTTGACCAGCAACACTGAGGGTCTTCCCCTCCCAGTTTGATTTTTTTTTTTATTAAAGGGACAATCCCTTAACTCACTTCTTAAACAGGTCTATTGATTGAATGGTTGTTGCCTCACTCAAAGTGAGAACTCAGGAAGACTTTAGCTTAAAAAGTGAAAGGTCTCCCATTGCATCCTGGGCTATCTCCAGTTGTCCCGATCTATATCTAGCCACTGGACCCAGATGGCTCTGGAGGAGGAAGTGAGGCTGGTGACCTTGCACAAACCTCCCTCATTCAAATCCAATTTAATTGCAAGTCATGTCATCATCTTCCTAATGTCATGGTTCTTTTTGAGAACGAAGGACAAACCACAACTTGATTAACTCCCGTGGCTCCCTATCACCTCCAGGATGGTATATAAAAGTCCTCCGTTTGGCCTTTGAAGCCCTCCATAGCCCGACTCCCCACCTCCTACATTTCCAGTCTTTTTATACTTTATACCCCACTCTCACCACCATAGGCACATATACTCTGCTATCCAGTGACTCTGACTTCCATCATGAAACTTCATCTCCCAGCTCTGGTCATTGTCTCTGGATGTCCCCCATGGCCAGGAGGCTCTCCTGCCTTATTAGCACCTCCTGGAGCCCCTAACCTCCTTCAGCTCTCATCTCAAATACCACTATCTACAGAAAGCCTTTCCTGAACTGCCTCTATTCTGCTGCTTTCCCTCTGTGACTTATCTCCAATTCATCCTTGTATGTGGCTTGTTTGTACATTCTGTTTGCATGTTGTCTCCCCCATTAAACTATAGCCCCTCGAGGGAAGGGACTGTCTTTTGCCTTTCTTTGACTCCCCAGGCCTTAGCACAATGCCTGGCACAGAGGAGGCATTTAATAAATGTTTCTTGATGGGCATTGTACGTAGTAGGAGTTTTAGGAATATTAGTTGAATAAAATTAAAGTACTTATCATCTCTATCAGACCAAAGAAAATCCTGCAGTAAGAAAGCCTTCATCTGGAAGTAACCACTGAGCAGACTGAATATGGAGCTCCTAGATGGCACTATTGGTCAAGTTTCTGCCTGAGATGGTAAGTATGAGGGTATATCTGCCTGGAGACATGGGCCAGACTAGGCCCTCCTCCCATCCTTTTGGAGGCTTCCTTCACTCCATGAAAGGCTAGGAAGCCTGGAAAGGGAGAAGGGGCCTACTGAATGTGTTAAGACCTAGGGTGAGGGCAGGGCCGACTCTATCACTTCACTGCTCTTCAAGTACGGACAGGAGTCTTCAGGTATGCTGGTCTCTAACCCCATTTCTACTCTGGGGACTGAAATTCTGCTTGTCCCTTAAGGCTTAGATCAAGGCCTACCTCTTCTAGGAATGAGATTACTGTCATCCACATGGATCTCACCCTTTACAGACTTTCCTGGGGTCGTGTCCAGGAGTTTTCTGAGGACCAAAATGGAAGTTTTCCTAACAGACCCCAAGGGAAGGGGCTCTCCCTGAGGGCAGCGATTGTCTCCCTTTGAAGAGGAGGTGCTCCTTAGGACAACATTTGGGCCCCCTGCTTCAGACTGGGGATGCCCTGAGGGCATGGACCAAACCTTTCTGTGTCTGATACTCCCAGTTTTCATCTGGAACTCTGGACATGAGGCATCATCAGTCTCTGGGCATGGATGATTGTACCTGAGTCTGAAGAGGCCACGAAGCAGGTCCCTTGACCAGAAGGGAATGAAAGGGAACAACTGAATAATAGGATTTATATCTCAAATGGATCTTAGAGCACAGAATGGCAAAGGGAGGAACGAACTTAGAACAGAGAATGACAGAGCTGGGAGGACTCTTAGAAATGAACTAATTCCTAATCTGACGGAGGAGGAGACTGGTGTAGACACATTTCCTGTCTCCAGATCCAGTGATGGGGGGAGGGAGGGGCAGGGATGGAGAGGCACCACAGGGGCAAAAGAAGGACTTCAGGGGTCACTGTGGCAGGACATTCTGGTCCAGCATATACTTCCTTTCTTGCCAGCTGGGTGCTAGCTGGGCAGGAGTCTAGGTTACTCTGCTCCAACTGGGCTTAGGGGTTCCCAGCATCCGTCCCTCTTGCCCAGAGTCCAGGCCTTCTTCATGGTCCAGGGTGAACCTGACTCACTCTTCTCAGAAGTGGGCCAGTGATGGAGGGGAAGGGGTCATGCAAAGGGGGTGGGGCAGGAGTAGTCCAGGAATAAGGTTCCAGACAGGGAAATAGGAGCTGGCCGGCTAAATGCAGACACGCTGTCATGGTGGCAAGGCCCTGAGTCACTGTTGCTGGGTGAGAGATTATGTTCCCCAGCTCTGAGGAAGGACAACCCCCCTCCTTCTTCCCCCCCCACCCCCAATCCAGGCCCCTAGGCCTTTGACACATATGCTGAGAATTTATGTTCCAAGGGAGCTTGGAAGGTCACCCAGTTTATACCAATGTCTTTGGTCAGAACCAGTGTCCCAGAATTATTTACAGTTATATCTAGAAGGGTCCTTAGAACAGAGAATGGCAGAACTTGGAGGGCCTTTAGAACATAGAATGTTAGAGCTAGGAGAAGACAGAATGTCAGAGCTAGGAGGGGCCTTAGAACACAAAATGTTAAAGTAGGAGAGTTCTTAGAACAAAAGATGTCAGACCTGACAGGGACCTTAGGACCCAGCTGGAAGGGACCTTAGTGATCATTTAAATACCTAACTGGGCACTGCTAAAGCCTACAACTGAGCCAGCACTGTATGCCCTAACACCAGGTGCCCACGGGAACATTGTCACCCATCCCAGTGGGACCAGAAGCCTGACTCCATTTGTAAACTCTTTCCCCTGACTAGGGCTGTCTGTGCAGATCCCAGGGATGAGATGACAGGGCCCATGAGGCCAGCTAAGGGAGACACACTTGCCCACCTATCCAGCCAAGGTGGGAGAGCAGGAACCTCAGGACATATGTACGAGGGTCACCCCTACCCCCTGTAGCTTCTTCAGCCCCTTCAAGGGGAGAAGGACCCCAGTAACTCTAATATGTGATGATAACCTCCATGACCCCTAACATACCCCGTTACTGCTATGATGACCCCCAGATGCTGAGAGGGAAGAGAATAGCCATGGGGTTCTCTCTCTCTCTCTGTCTTTCTCTGTGTCTCTCTCTGTCTCTGTCTCTTTCTGTCTGTCTGTCTGTCTGTCTGTCTTTCTCTCTCTGCCTCACTCTCTCCCTGGCCTCCCTGTCCTCACTGACTCCCTGGGTATACAGTAACAGGATCTGCTGGCAGGCCCCAGGCTTTCCTGTTGATAGCCCAAACCTTGCCTTGGGCAGCAACTGCCTTAGCCTGTAGCCCCAACTCGCTGGCACACCCAGAACCTTCCCTCTGTCCCTCTACCTCCTAGACTTCCAGTGCCCCAGAGCATTGGTGGGGGGTACACATATGCTTTAGCTCCTCCTGCCCAGTCTTGAGGAAGATCCTTAGAGGAAGAGCCCCCAAGCCTGACCTCTGTGTACCTAGCACAGATAGCCTCCTCCATCTTAGCAGCCAAAGGCCAGAGGGCCCCCCCCCACCCAAGACAGAAGAGGAAGGCTAGGGAGAGCAACCTTCATGGAACACAGGGAATCTGAAGGGGGAGGACTAAGGCTGAGCTGATATCTTCCAGGGTGTCTAGAAGAACCCCCTCCCCCATGTTCTAGCAATTCATTAGAATCATAGGATCACAGATTAAGACAGGGAAGGGGCCTTAGTCTGACCCCCTCACTTTACAGATGGGGAAACTGAGTCCTGGAGACACTAAGTGACTTGCCCAAGGTCACACAGCCAGTGTCAGAGCTAAGACCTGACCTCAGGCCCTCAGATTCCACGTCTAAGCACACTTTCCACTGAACTCAATGATTCAGATGCTGAGGCTGATGTTGACCTAGAGGAAGGGCCAGGAACATGGACTTGGGAGTCAGGGAACCTGGGTTCTAGCTCCAGCTCTGCCACTTAATCACTATATGAGCTTAGGTCGGTGACCTCTCTTCCCTAGGCCTCAGTTTCCTCATCTGTAAAATGGAAATCATAGTACTACCTCCCCTGCCCCACTGGTGGGTCCCTGTGAATAGCAAAGGAACAGAATGGATTCGAAGTGCTTTCTACATTGTCATGTTAGTGGGAGCTTTTCTAGCTTGGAGGCCCTGAGGCCTGATGGATGAAACTGGGTCTGAGTCCCATCTATGACCTGCCCTGTGTGAGCCTGGCAGCTCTGCAATGTAATGATTGCCTGACCTCAGATCCATTCCCTTACTGTACCCCTCCCCCTCCCAACCTTGAAAGAGAGTCCTGGGCAAATAACTGTCATCTTGCTTTTCTGATCCTCAGTTTTCTCACCTATAGGATGGGAATAATGATAGCGCCTCCTTCACAGGGTTGTCGTGAGTCTCAGATAAGGCAGTGTGTGTGACATGCTTTGCAAGGTTCCTTAAAGCATTATGGCAATGGGAGCTGTCAGCCAGTTAATAAACACTTATTGAGCACCTACTGTATACCAGGAGCAGTGCTGATCAGTATTATGGGCTGTACTGGGGAGAGCAGTGAGCCTGGAGCCAGGAGCCAGGGTCTCCCTAGTGCTGTCCTTGTAGATAAGCCAGAGAGAGCTGGGCTCGACAGCCTTGTAGAAAGCCTTATTTGGAGCTTGTGGGATGATCTGGCCCAGACCTGTCATTAACAGAGAGAGGCCAGCCCCAGGGGATTCACGATGGAGCACCCCAGGGGCCCGTGTTTGGCTAGTGGTGTTTGACATCAGCCATAGACAAAGGCGGGGATGTCGTCCTTGTCTAGCTGACAGATGACACAAAGTGAGGACCTGAGGTTGGAGGACAGAACTGAGATGGTATGAAAACATCTCGGGCTTGAACCCTGGGCTGAATGGGAGAAGAGGACCTTTAATAGGGGGTAGATGGCTACTCCTACACTTTGGTTCAAGAAGTCACCTTCCCTGGGACAATACAGGGGAAGCAGAGTGAGATGACAGTTTTTATGAAAGAAATCTGGGGGTTTTGATGGATAAGAAGCTCAGGATGAGTCAAAAGTGTGATCCGGCAGCACCCAAAGCTAACAGGAGCTGGGCTGCACTGAGAGGCTGAGTGTCCAGAGAGAGGAAGGTCGATAGGGAGGTATTGGCCTGGAATCAGAGATTTGGAACTGGAAAGGACTTCAGAGGCCAGCCAGTCTAGCTGCGTCACTTTATAGATGAGGAAACTGAGTCCCAGAGGAAGGGGGTGACTTGCCCCAGATCAGACGTGTAGAAATGTCATAGCCCATATTTGAACATAGGAGGTGGCGCCCTAGTGCACAGAGCACTGTGGTGAGAATCAAACTCCTCTTCCTGAGTTCAAATCCAGCCTCAGACACTTAGTAGCTGTGTGACCCTGGGCAAGTCACTTAACCCTGTCTGCCTCAGTTTCCTTATCTGTAAAATAAGCTGGAAGAGGAGATGGCAAACCACTTCAGAATCTACCAAGGAAACCCCAAATGTCTGCATATGACTGAAAAATGACTGAAACAGCAACAAGGGCATGTAAATGAGTGGGGTCAAATTCAAATAGAAACAGGGTCCAAAAATTTGTACATAAGGATCCCTACTTAAACATATTGACTTAGCTTTAAAATGTAATCTGATGCATTTTTGTTTATTTGTTAGCATTTGGCCTGTGGGCTGAGTAGATAGTCTTGTTCTGTTTGGCCTCAGAGCAATGAATTAGGAGTACTGGGGGTGGGGTGGAGCTGAAGAAATATGGATTTAGGTTTGGTGTAAAGAAGTTTCAACCACCTAAATAATATCTGAGGTCTCTTCCAGCTCTCTCATTCTAAGTTCTAGAGCTCCTCCCAGCTCTGACATTCTGTGTTCTAAGGGCCCTCCCTGCTCTGACACTCTGTGAGCCAAACAAAGGTCTCTCACTGCATCTTGAGCCAGAGGCCCTGGCTTAGAATCTCGGGGCTATACACTAATTACCTGTGTAACCTGGAGGAATCCCTTCCCTTCTCTGGCCCCCAGTTCCCTCCTCTGTGTAATGAAGGAGATGGGCTGGAGGATCTCTAAGCCCCCCTCCCCCACCTCTGAATCGGTGATTCTGTGAACTGGGTGATGCAGCCCTTTGACGTTTGATGCTCCATGATGCCAGCTTCTCAGCAGCAGACGAGGACCCGAGCCTGCCTCTGTGGACTGGCTGGGGCTCATTGATTCCTTGCTCTCTGGAGGAGCCTGGGGGCCTAGGAAGCCGTGATCCAGACCCTTTGCTTCTTGTTTCTAGCTCCCTCCCTCCATGCCTAGAGTAACTGGTGTGTCCTGTTCAGGTTGACTTGTCAAAGACACTCTAAATAGCTACCATAAACTCTCCAGGCTTTGGGGAGGGGGGGGCAGAGGGGGAAGAGGCTGATTGGTGGAGTTCACACCTGTCCAGGTGCAGCTGAGCCAGAGGGGGAGACTCACAGTAGAAGGTCTGCGCAGCCAGACTGAGGACAACGGTGAGTTGGTCAGAGGTGGCTCTCTGGATGTGGGGGGCTCCCTGGGTAAGGCTGGATCATTGTGGAGCATTGTGGCATTGCACGATGTGTGTGTGTATGTCTGAAGCAGTCTAGGGAGAAGGCTATTTGAGCAGCCCTGCTGGGATCAGAGCACTTGGACCACAATCTTCTCTTTGTGGGTCCTAGCTGTGTGACCTTGGGTAAGTTCCTTCCTTTCTCTGGTTCTCCTCCTCCATAAAATGAAGGAGCTGGCCCATGTGAAATCTAGGTTCCCTTCTAGCTGTAATTCCAATCATTTTAGTTCGGGAACAAGCTCTGGGGAGCCCAGGGAGGAGAGATGGAAAGAAGCCTGGGGGGCAGGAGCCAACTCTAGGCCTGCTTGTCCTATAGAGGTTAAAGGGCAGGTGGACAGAACTGTTCGGTAGGTACTGCCCAGGCACTGACTGCTTCCATGTCCCTCAACACACAGTTATGTGCTGGGCAGAAGGGGATATCTTGTTTTATTCAGGGACCCGGTCTAGTCTCCCTTGCAGCCATCCTCCTGCTCCAAGGGGCTATGAGGGGTGGCCAGAGACATCCTGGAGACCTAATGTCAGAAGGCCAGGTAGAGGGGCTCAGGGAGGTCAGGTGGCCTGGGAGACACTGTATCTGAAGGCTGCTCTTTCTGCTGCCAGCCTGAGGGGCTTTGCCAGAGAACTCTCCCAGAGCGTGCTCCCAGGCATACTACATACACACATACGCAGGAAAAAGGCACGTAACACAGAAATACAAACACACAGAAATGGATTCACTCACACACACATTCCCAGGGATGACTGGTTCCTACATGCATGCATACACACATATCACACATATATACATACCACTCACAAACATACCACACACATATACACCTACCACACATACACACCATATGCATACCACACACAAACCACAAATGCACATACTACACATACCACACACCACACACAAACACACATGCACTCACATTCCCACATCTCTCTTCTAGCTCCAAATCCTCGTCTGTATAATGTACACATTCATCAGAACAAGATTTGAAATGGGCCTTGGGGAGGAAGGAATCCTAGGTGACCTCTTCCGAGCCCTTCATGTTTCCAATGAGGGTCCTGAGGCCCAGAGATGTTAAGTAACTGAGTTGAGAGGTACAGTAGGTGGCCAAGTTGGTTTTCTTTCCATTTCCCCTTGTGCCCTCTGAGCTGAGTTTCAGCCTGGAGACCAGCTGAGTGGGTGCTGGGGGTGGGGTGTGAGTGGGTGGTCACTACTGGGAGAATGAGCCCCCCCAGATCAGAAGAGGAAGGCCTAACTCTCTGGGCCATAGGGAGCAGCTGGGCTGCCCAGCAGGGTCCTCCTGTCTGTCCCCGCAGGGCTCTATGATGGAGGATCTGGTGGGACTTCGTGAAGGGGCTTCAGGGAATCCTGTGGCCTTGCAGGAGCTATGGGGTCCCTGCCCCAGGGCCCAACGCCAAATCAGAGGTGAGAGGGCCCTGCCTGCCAAGCTCCAAAGGATCAAGGGGGAAGGGTCATGGGATCCCTGGGCTCTGCCTCTTTCCCTGACCTGGCCACTTCTCTTCCCCAGCTTGCCTTTCTTCTACCCCTCCTCTCCCAGCTTATTCCCTTCCCTGCTGCCTTTTTTAGTGGCCTGTTTCTCTCTCTATCTCAGACCACCTCAGCCCCTAAAAATAGCCCCTCCCCTAGGGCTCAGTCTGTAATCTCAGCCCCTGAGTTGGACAGATGGGCGAGCTGCCAACCCCCATTCATCTGCCCCCTGCACTGTCACTGCCAAGCATGACCTGGGAATGGGGAGAAGTGAGGTTCCCCAGCTTCCCTCTGCTGCCTGAAGAGCAGGGAGGGAGCCACAGGTCTCTCTGTCCTTTAGAGTCAGCTGTCCTCTGGCCTCTCTGCCCCTCCCCCTCCACAACCTCCTGCCCCTCCCCTACCATCCACCTGCCTGCCTTGGGAGACACAGCCTGGGCTCCTACCTCTTTGGCTAGACTTTGTGGGCACCACGGTGGGGTGGGAGGTGCTACCCCCTCACCCACTTCTACTAATCCTTATCTAGGAAGGTGAGGTGGCAGTGCAGTGGTCACTCTAGACAGCATTCTGGGTGTAGAGAATTATCTGAGGGTATAGTGTGTATGTGTGTGTGTGTGTGTGTAAGGGGGTCATAGGAGATAAGGCTAAGAAGATGGGGTGGTCCTAAGTGAATGCCAAGTGAAGGGTTCTGAATTGGTACTCAGGGGTATAGTCCTGGCAGAGTTGAACTCTTTCTTCCCTGAGGACCCTGTCTTTATTGTACACCCCTTCTTTCTGATGGACAAGTGTCCCAAGTGCTTAGCCTAAGGCTCAAGGTCAGGACAGGGGTTGGAGCCAAGCCTCTGGGGGAAGGAGGGAGCCTCCAGGTCCTTGGAGTTGGCAGAGGCTCCCTCTGTCTCCTGCCTGGTCACTGGAGCCCTATCTCCCAATCCCTCGTCTTGGGGGACCCACCCGTGGGGTGGGATTGGCTTCCTTATTTACTCTTAGCAGTAGGGTGGCAGGAGACTTATGACACGCAAGAGCTGACACTGAGGGCCTGCCTCCTTCTTCCTCACCAGACTATAAATACCCATCACAGCAATTCTCTGGGAGGCAGGGAGGAAGTAGCTGGCCACACCCGTCTCCATGCAACCTAACCCCATGGCTGGCTGGCCACAGCCCCCTCCCCATGCCATCTTCTCCAGCTTGGCATCACATCCTCTTCTAGTTCTAGCTCCCCCCATTCATGCTCACTGGCTCTCCTAGCACTGAGGCTGGGTAGAAATCTGCCCTGGCATAGTGCCAGGTTCTGAGCCACCTTCTGCTGGCAGGATGCCTCACTACACTATTTGCTCTCTTAAGCGATACACGCTGGCCCTTCCCAACCTGAAGCCAGACACCTATTTGCCCTGAGGTTGGCAGGCTGTACCAATTTGGCCCTGACTTTCTCTGATCTTCTCCCTCCCTCCCTCTTTGAATGTGCTCATGCTGGCCAAACTTCTGCAGTGACATGGGGTTCATTCCCAACCCAGCCCAGGCCACTGCCCTCCAACCAATCCCTATACCCTGAACGTTCTAACCTTAACCATGCCTCTTCCAATTTGGTAGGCTTCCTGGAGAGAGTGAGGAGACATCTGTTCCGGGTGGGTGAAGACTGGTATTTCTTGGTTGGCCTAGGAGTGCTTATGGCTATCATCAGCTTCACCATGAACTTTGCTGCCTCCAGGGTTGTCCGTGGTAACTATGGGCATTGACAGCCAGAGCAGTCCTATACTTTTATATCTTTGGAGTGGAGGGGAGGTGCTGATGCATGGGCATCTGCAATGCCAACTGGGTTGTGTGGCATGGGGAGAAGTGCCATATCCCCTTTCCTATCACTGCATACTCCTTCTTCCTCTTCCCTTTTATCTACCTCCCTCTGTGAAATGATCCCCATTCCCTTCCAGAAGAACGGTTATGGTAACTCCAGAGTCAAAGAATATTGGATCTTAGGAGGGCCCTTAGAACAAAGGATGTCAGGGCTGAAAGGGTCCTTAGAACTCAGGATGTCAGAGCTGGAAGGAGCCTTAGAACACAGAATGTCAGAACTGGGAAGGCCCTTAGGATATCAGAGCTGGGAGAGCCCTTAGAACACAGAGTACTAGAATCTAGAATATTAGTGGCCTACTCTGCATAGATTGGATACAGTCTGTTTGTCCACTCTGTTCTGATTGGACACAGTCTCTCTCTCTCTCTCTCTCTCTCTCTCTCTCTCTCTCTCTCTCTCTCTCTCTCTTTCTCTGTGTGTGTATGTGTGTGGTGGGGGTTGGGGCTGCTTGTTAGTTTAAGTTCTGGATGCCAGATGATAGGAAGGACAATGACAAATTTGGTCACATTCAGAGGAAGGCAAGCAGGGTGTTAGGAGGCCTGGAGACCATGTCATGTGACAAGAGTTCGAAGAAACTAGGATTGGGAAGCCTAGAGAAAAGAAGATTTAGGGAGGACAGGAAGTTGTCTGTTGGAAAGGGGATTCAGTTTATTCTGTTTGATCCCAGAGGGCAGAACAAGTCTGCAAGTGGTTGGAGTTCATTGGAACAGATTTTGACTCAATGTAAGGAAAACTTGCCAACCATCAGAGCTATCCCAAAGCAGAAGAGGCAGCCTTGGGTGGGGCAGGTAGTGAAGTCTTCAAACAGTGGTTGGTGACCCACTTGGCCAAGCATGTTGTAGGGGAAATTTCTCTCCAGGTTGGGCCTTGACTAAATGACCCCTGAGGCCCTAATCAATGCAGAGACTCTGTAACCTTAGAACACAGAATATCCAAAGTGACCAAATTCCTCCATTTTATGGAGGAGGAAACAGACCCAGACAAGGCAAGTGACTTTCTCAAAGTCACTCTTGAAGACATCAGCAAACACCCCCATCCTGAGTGTGAACCTGACCATACCTTCTGGTTACCACCCACTGTCCCCAGCCCCAACCTTACCCTCTCCTTGGTGACTCTTGATACTGACTCACCCACTCAAGCCAGGAGCTCAGGGGCAATTCCATGAAGAATGGCAGGCAGGGGGTCTTCCAAACACTACACTGGAGGCTGGCAAGGCCTTCTGGCCCTGCATCCCCCATGGTCCTCTCTTAGCACACATGTGGCTGTATCGAGAAATCGGGGACAACCATCTTCTCCGCTACCTGTCTTGGACTGTGTATCCCATAGCCTTGGTCTCCTTCTCCACTGGCTTTTCCCAGAGCATCACCCCCTTCTCTGGAGGTAAGAACCATGGCCTGAAGTCCTTCTTCTCCAGGGAAAAAGATAATAACAATAATGTTAGTAATAGGTATTGTCTCCATAGCATTTTCAGGCTTTATACAATGCTTTCTTTGTAATAACTCCAAGAAGAGGGC
Organism: Trichosurus vulpecula; assembly: GCF_011100635.1. Taxonomy (NCBI): domain Eukaryota; kingdom Metazoa; phylum Chordata; class Mammalia; order Diprotodontia; family Phalangeridae; genus Trichosurus; species Trichosurus vulpecula. The sequence goes on from NC_050574.1 coordinate 48,659,257, forward strand.
AGGGTAAGGTTCTGTTTTTTTTTTTAAAGCAGATGAGAAAATGGAAGCTCAGGGAAGATTAATGGATTATCTATGGTCATTAGCTAACAAGTGTTCAAGCTAGGATCCCAACTCATGTGGCCAGATTTCAGGCTCAACGGAGCTCCTGCTCCCTCCTACCCTGTGCTATCCTTCCACTAGTAGTGTCTTGAATCTCTAACTTTGTCTACACTTTTCCAAGTGCTGTTTAATAACTGTATCTCAATGAAGGAGCTCACATAGATATCACTACCTCCAATTTATATATGGGGAAACTGAGGCCCAGAGTGGTCAAGTATTAGAGGTAGCATTTGAATATAAGTCCTTGGATTCCAGAGCCCATACCACACAGCCTTCCTGGGATTATGGGTTGATCTCTGTGTGTGTGTGTGTGTGTGTGGAGAGGTAGGAAGAGGACAGTGAATTAGGAGATACTGGCCTCAATCCCACTAGTTTTTGCCCCAGGCATATGACCAGTAGATAGGGGTTTCCACACTTGCTCCCCATAGCCCAATAAAACCACTTGCCTCTCTCCTCCTCACATTCTCCCTGCTATTAGGCTCTGGAATCTCAGAACTGAAGGTCATTTTATCTGGTGTAGTTCTGGAGGATTACTTGGACATCAAGAACTTTGGGGCTAAAGTAGTGGGCCTCACGTGCGCTCTGGCCTCTGGCAGCACCATATTTCTTGGCAAAGTGGTATGTGCCCCTGGGGTAGGGATGGACGGGAGGACAGGGAACAGTTTATATACTTCTGGGATTATGGTGGGGCTGACTGGCATGTGGAGTGTACCTGCCTCGCTGTGCTTATTCACCCTTTTTTCCTCCCAGGGCCCCTTCACACATATTTGCTGCATGCTTGCTGCCTACATGGGCAGGGTTCGAGTTTCAGCCCTTGGAGAGTATGAGGTAAGATCTGGGGCTGTGGGTGGTGCAAAGCTCATCTTTGGAGGGGTTTGGTTCTCTGCTCCAGAAATCCCTGAGCTCTGGCTGAAGAGTCTGGGAAAGATTGGGAAAGTGGGATATCAAAGGGAAACTGCAGGATCATAATAGTCTGGGGTCTTGCCAAGCTTTGGTGTTCTATGTTCTAAGGGCCCTCCCAGCTCTGACATCCTGTATTCTAAGGGCCCTCCCAGCTCTGACATCCTGTGTTCTAAGGGCCCTCCCAGCTCTGACATCATGTGTTCTAAGGGCCCTCCCAGCTCTGACATCCTGTGTTCTAAGGGCCCTCCAAGTTCTGATATTCTCTCTTCTAAGGCCCTCCCAGCTCTGACATCCTGTATTCTAAGGGCCCTCCCAGCTCCGACATCCTGTGTTCTAATGGCCCTCTCAGCTCTGACATCCTGTGTTCTAATGGCCCTCCCAGCCCTGACATTCTGTGTTCTGAGGCCTTTCCCAGCTCTGACATTGTATGTTCTAAGGGCCTCCCAGCTCTGACACTGTATGTTCTAAGGGCCCTCCCAGCTCTGACATTCTGTGTTTTTCCAAGCTTTCTTCTAGCCTGGACATTCAACATTCTAAAGTCCCTTTTGTTGTTGTTCATTTGTTGAGCTGTGTCCCATTCTTTGTGTCCCCCCCGCCAGGCCCTCCTCTTGTAAGCTATCTCCCAAAGTCTGTCCCAATTCGTGTTTGCTGCTTCCGTGACACTATCTATCCATTTCACCCTCTGCCAACCCCTTTTCCTTTTGCCTTCAATCTTTCCCAACATCAGGGTATTTTCAGTGAGTCTACTTCACATTATGTGGCCCAAATATTTTAGCTTCAGCTTTGTCATAAACATCCCTTTTAGCTCTGGTTTTAAATGACTCTTGCAACCTAGGGTGGGCATATTCAGAACTGGAGGGTGTTTGGAAGACAGGAAAGGGACAGGACCACCAGGTCCCAAGGTCTGTCTTTCTTCTCAGAACAAGATCAAGCAGAATGAGCTGTTGGTGGCTGGAGCAGCAGTGGGGGTGGCCACTGTCTTTGGGGCGCCCATCAGTGGTGAGAGCTGGAAGGGGGGAGGGGAAGAACAGAGCTCCCCCTGCCCCTAGCCCTGGGACCTCCCCATCAGGTTTTTACTCCCTTACTCCAGGCCCCTTCCTCTCCAACATCCAGGGGCTCCCATCTCTCAGTTTTCCTGACCTTAGGATGGAAGGAGCATTCAAATTCCCACCCTTGCCCCATTGCCTGGGATCCTGGGAGCTGTGTCCTGCTTGAGCCCAGCTAATAGATGGGTATGTGCTTCTTAAGCACATGCCATCTGCCCAAACCTCTGCAGGAGACAGAGAAAGGAAAGGAAAGTTCCTTCTCTTAAAGCATTTATGACTTAATTGGGGGAGATAAGACAAGAAAACCACTGGGAAACAACGTAAGACAGCATTAGAACTAAACTGTTAGAACATTAGGGGCTGGTAGCTGGCACCATATTGCACAGAGCTCTGGCCCTGGAGTCAGTAAGACTCATCATCCTGAATTCAAATCCAGCAACAGATACTTACTGGTTGTGTGACCCTGGGCAAGGCACTTCACCCTGTTTACCTCAGTTTCCCCACCTGTAAAATGAGCTGGAGAAGGAAATGGCAAACTGCTCCAGTATCTTTGACAAGAAAACCCCAAATGGGGTCATGGAGAGTCAGACACAACTGAAAAATAACTGAGTAACAGCAAGGTTCCTCCCAGCTTTGAGATTCTGTGACTCTATGAGAACAGTGTGACACAAGGTCAGTAGGGGTCAGGTTGTATAAGGCCTTGAATGTCAGGCTAAGAGTTTTTGGAGACTTCACCGGACTTCCCTAAGGTCACACAGCTAAATGTCAGAGCCAGAAGTAGTGAGCTGGTCACCTTTGGTGTCAGAGGACCTCGGTTCAAATTCTGCTTTTTCTCTCTAGACCTCAGTTTCTCCATCTGTAAAATGATGGGGCTGGATTTGATGACCTCCAAAGTCCTTTCCAACTGTAAATCGATGACTTCGTCATTCACCCCTGTATCTTCTGACTCTAGGCTCAGGGCTCTGAACAGAGGTTAATCAGGGAGGGCTTCCTGGAGGTGGTGGGATTTGAGCTAGTCTAGGTCCTCCCATTTCTTTTTGCTCAGGGAAAGTCCATCTGGGAGTTAGTAGGGGAAGGGGGAAGGAGGCTTCCCCTTGCAGCTGGGAACTCCGGCTGGGTCGGGGAGGAGGCTGATTGTTAGCTATCAGGTCTGGTGGAGAGGCTGGGCTGAGCCTCTTATGTCGGCCCCTCCCCCACACAGGGGTCCTGTTCAGCATTGAGGTCATGTCCTCCCACTTTGCTGTCTGGGATTACTGGAGAGGCTTTTTCTCCTCGGTCTGTGGAGCCTTCATGTTTCGGCTCCTGGCTGTCTTCAACAGTGAGCAAGGTGAGTGGAACCTGAGAATCCTCCTAAGAGGACATTTTTGTAAATAACTCAAGAGCTCCATGTTCCAGATCAATGGAGGGGTTTCTGCTCCACTGTCTCTAGGGCCTTCTTTAAGGAGGTGGCAAAGGGATTTGGCTTGGTTCTTCATGGTCCCAGAAAGTACAACCAGGAGCAGTGAATGAATGGACAATGAAGTGACAAAGAGGCCCACTGAGGCTTGATGTCAGGAAAATGTCCTAACTCTTAGGGCTAGCTCCAAGAGGAATGGACTGCCTTGTGGAAGGAAGGTAGTGAATTCCCCATCCTTAGAGCTCTTCAAGCAGAGACTGAACATGACCACTTGTTTAGGATATAGTAGAAAGGTTACCTGTTGAGGCATTTAAGTTAAATTAGATGCCCTCTAAGGTGATGCCAGGCCTGGAGTCAGGAAGATTCATCTTCCTGAGTTCCAATCTGGCCTCAGACACTTCCTAGGTGTGTGACCCTGGGCAAGTTACTTAGCGCTGTCTGCCTCAGTTTCTTTATCTGTAAAATGAGCTGGGGAAGGAAATGGCAAACCACTGCAGTATCTTTGACAAGAAAACCCCGAATGGGGTCACAGAGAGTCAGACACAACTGAAAAATGACTGAATTAACAGCAAGGTTCCTTCCAGCTTTGAGGTTCTATGATTCTATGGGAACAGTGGGACACAAAGTCAGTAGGGGTCAAGTTGTTTAAGGCCTTGAATGTCAGGCTAAGAGTTTTTGGAGACTTCACTTTGGGGAAGGAGATCCCCTGGCAGGGGCTTGAGGAGTGCAGTTGTGGGGACAAGGTACAACAAGCCAAGGATGTAATTCCTTTCTGCTCCATCTTTCCCCCAGAGACCATCACCTCCCTCTTTAAGACTCGATTCCGAGTAGATATACCCTTTGACCTACCAGAAATCTTCTTCTTTGTACTGCTTGGGTGAGTAGGTACAAAAAGGGCCAGAGACCCAGAAAGATGAGTGGGCCTTTGGCTGGGCATGGGCCTCCTCATTTTCAGGGTGCTCCTGGCCTGCCAGTCTCCCCTTTCCTCAAGGAGAAACTCCACTCTGAACCCCAATCTCTACAGATACAAGTGGATGGTGACCTGCTAACTTATTTCTGGGGTCCCCAGGCAGGGAGAGGGGGAGGGGATCTGAGTTGGATTTGAAGGTTCCTCTTGCCCCTCTCATTCCAGGTTTGTCTGTGGGATTGTGAGCTGTGCCTACCTCTATGGCCATCGCCGTTTTGTATTGTTCATTCGAACAAACTGGATCACCAAAAAACTGCTATCAACAGAGTATGAACCAGGATGAAGGGCTGGAGAGAGTTGGGGGTGGGGATGGTGTTCCTTGCCAAAACTCTTCCTGAGCCCCCATCAGCTACCTGGGCCCCCTTCCCCAATTTTGAGCTCCTAGCCCTGAGTGCCAGGCCTTAGTCCAGGACTAGGATCAATCAATCAATCAATCAATCAGCATTTATTAAGCACCTACAAAACTTAAATACTTTGGCCACGTGATGAGAAGATGGGACTCATTGGGAAAGATGCTGATGTTAGGAAAAGTTGACGGCAAAAGGAAAAGGGCATGGCAGAGGGTGAGACAGCTGGATAGTGTCATGGAAGCAATGAACACGAGCCTGGACAGACTTTGGAGATAGAGAAGTTTAGAGGGTCCTGGGGTGCCATGGTCCATGGGGTCCATGGGGGATACAGAGGTAAAAACTGTCTCTGCCCTCAAGAAGCTTCCCTTTAATGGGAGAAGAGAACAAATACAGGGATCTGGAAAATGGGATGAAGTGGAACATGCCCAGTCAGCAAGCATTTATTAAGTGTTTACTGTATGCCAAACCTTATATAAAGAAGAACAAAACCAGTTCCTGCCTTCAGGGAGCTCACATTCCAACGGGGTTGGGAGTGGGAAGAGACAACAGCACTAGGTAGACATGGGATCTATACTGAGGAGATGGAAGGCACCCTGAGAAAGGAAGTCATTAGGACATTGTAAGACTGCCCCTCACTCCCAGCATCCCCCACTGCATAGGGGATAGAATGGGGTCATCCTGGCTGCCTTTCTCTCCCTTCCAGCAAGCCTGTGTACTCAGCCCTGGTGGCCCTGCTTCTAGCCTCCATCACCTATCCACACAGCCTGGGAAGATTCATGGCCTCCAGGGTAAGAGGGAAATGAGGTGGCAGAGCTAGGTGCTTTGCCCTCTGTATCTCACCAGAACCCACTATTGCAGAGAAGTATGAGCAGGGCTCTCTGCCCTCAGAGAGCTCACAGTCTAGATGGGGAGACAGGACCCCCAGGCACCACCTACACCACACAGTGAGGGGAAGAGAAGGAAACAACATTGATTAAGTGCCTTCTATGTTCCAGGCACTGTGCTCAGCCCTTTATAAATATTATCTTGTCTCATCCTCACACATCCTTACAATTTGAGGAAACTGAGGTGGACAGAGGTGCAATGGGTTCTCCAGGGTCACATGACTAATAAGTGTGTGAGGCTGGATTTGAACTCAGGTCTTCCTGACTCCAGGACTAGCTCTCTATACACTGCACCACCAGCTGCTTCTGGATATGAGGGATCAGCAGGAGTGGACAGGGAAGGCTCCTTGGATGAGTTTGGAGGCCTTGGGTAGGAGAGAGCAGTAGTGGGGGGGGGAGCAGGGAGGGACATCTATGAGAATTTACTCCCATCTCTACCCCCAGTTGTCTATGAATTTGTACCTGGATTCCCTGTTTGACAACCAATCCTGGGCTCTGCTCTCCCGGAATTCCTCCCCTGAATGGCCTCCAGAAGTGGACCCCAACAACCTATGGTTTGAGTGGTACCATCCCCAGTTTACCATCTTTGGCACACTCACCTTCTTCCTGGCCATGAAGGTAAGTATCCCCACCTGGCCCCCTCAGCCTCCTCGCCACCTTCTCTAACCTGGCAGTATCCCCACTCAGGTGCCATCTCTTCCACCTGCTTCCTTTCCTGACCACACTGGCTTGCTGCTGTTGAGGCTGTAGCTGGGCCAACCTGGGCAGGCTGGTGGAGAGAGCTTTGGTTTTCAAGCCAGAAGGCCTGGGTTGAAACCCCAGCTCTGACACCTGGTTCCTGTGTGAAGGAAGCAAGTTGTTTTATTCTCTGGGCCTCCTTGCCTCATCTGCAGCACAAGGGGACTGGACCTCATGCAGTAGCTTTCAAGGTTCTTGATGGGTCTCAGCCTATGATCTCAGCAGCCAATGAACTACTCAGAGACATGAGGTGGCTAGGTCTCCATGTGGGTGTTGGGTCCCTTGGGAGTACATGGCTTAGGCACTCACTGTTCCTAGCCATCTCTGTTATGGCTCATTTCCCCACCCTGCTGACATCCTTCATCCTACCAGCATGCAGGCCAAGATCATTCCCTCATTCAGCCCTCTCTCCCTCCCTACTTCACATCTCCTACATGCTGGGCATTACCCCCAAATATACCCTTACCCTCGGACCCCAACTCTGCCCACAGTTTTGGATGTTGCTCCTCGCCACCACAATACCCATGCCAGCTGGATATTTCCTGCCTGTATTTGTCTATGGTGAGTCTGGAGGGCCCAGATGTGGTGGGTACTGTATGATCCTTAACTTGCAAAGTTAGTCTCTATATGCCCATTATATGTGGAAGAGGCCTGAGACCTGTAATGGGCTGTCTGCCAAATGGCCTTGAAGCCATTTACTCAGCAAATCTTTGCAGAATATGTCTCGCGTGTAAGAAAGGGTGCTAGGCATTATGGCAGATATGAAAGCTAATGTGACCTTAGGTCATATTAATGGAAGCATAGCATTCAGAATCAATGAGGTGATGAGTGCCAATGCATGCTGTCCTGGGCATACCACATCTAGAATGTCCTCTTCAGTTTTGGGTGCCACATTATAGAGAAACATTATCAAGATGGAGCATATGAATAAGAAGGCAACCAGGATGGTGAGGAGAGGACTGGAGATCATGCTATTCTGGGATTGTTTGAAAGAACTGGGCATGTTTAACTTAGAGAAAAAAAGGCTCAGGGGGACCCTGATAACTGTCTTCAAGTATTTATAGATCTGTCACATGGAAGAAGAAAGACATATTCTGCTTGGCTCCAGAACGGTGAACTAAGGAACAGTGAGTGGAAGGTGGTGGTTGTTGTTCAGTTGTTTTCAATAGTGTCTGACTCTTCAAGACCCCATGGTAGAGATAGTTAAGTGGTTTGCCATTTCCTTCACCAGCTCATTTTATAGATTAGGAAACTGAGCCAAATAGGGTTGAGTGCCTTGACCAGACTCATCTAGCTAGGGTCTGAGGCTGGATTGGACTTATGTCTTTCTGACTCCAGCCCCAGTGTTTTATTCATTGAGCCCACACTGAAGTGGTCACCTGAATGGAAAGTTACAGAAAGACAAATCTTAATTTAATTTAAGGAAAACTTTGTTAAAAATTGGAGACATCCAAAAGTGGAAACTCAGGAAGTTGTGGGATCACCTTCACTGGAAGTCTTCAAGCAGAGACTGGATGGTTCCTGGTTGGGGATATTATAGAAGGGGTTCCTGCTCAGGCAGAAGGGATTTGATGTGCTAGATTTGTGGCATAGTGGAGAGAATGATGGACTTGAAGGCAGGGAGACCTAGGCATGAATCCTACCTCAGACACTTAGCCATGTGACATGGGACAAGGCACTTACCAAGCTGGCCCTCATTTTCAAAAAAAATAATTAATTCCAATTTTTAACCCTCATTTTTAAAACTTTGGTTTCCTAATTCTCTCCCTTCCTCCCTCCTCCCCCCCCCCCCATTGAGAAGGCAAGCAATTTTATATAGGTCATATATGTGGAGTCATACAAAACATATCCATAATAGTCATGTTGTGAAAGAAAACTTAGACAAACAAAACCCTCAAGAAAAATCAAGTAAAAAACAGTATGCTTCAATCTGTATTCAGACACCATCAGTTCTTTCTTTGGGGATGGATGGCATTTTTCATCCTAAGTCTTTCAGAGTTGTCTTGTATTGTTGTATTCCTGAGAATAGCCAAGGTATTCACAGCTGATCATTTTACAATCTTGCTGTTACTTTGTACACAATTCATGTCACTTAATATCAGCCCATGCAGTCTTTCCAGGTTTTTCTGAGAACATCCTGTTCCATCATTTCTTATAGCACAATAATATTCCATTATAATCATATACCACAACTTGTTCAGCCATTCCCTGATTGATGGGCATCTCCTCAAATTCTTTGCCCCCCAGAAAAGAGCTGCAATAAGTATTTTTGTACATATAGGTCCTTTTCCTTTTCGTTTTTTATTTCTTTTGGGATACATACCAGATAGTGGTATTGCTAGGTCAAAGGGTATGCAGGGTTTTATAGCCCTTTGGGAATAGTTCTAAATTGCTCTACAAAATGATTGAATCAGTTCACAACTCCACCGGCAGTGCATTAATATCTCATTTTCCCCACATCCCTTACAACATTTGTCATTTACCTTTTCTGTCTTTTAGCCAATCTAATAGGTATGAGGCTGTACCTCAAAATTATTTTAATTTGCATTTTTCCAATCAATAGTGAATTAGAGCATTTTTTCATATAGCTTTAGTTAGCTTTGATTACTTCATCTGAAACCTGATCATATCTTTTGATCACTTTTCAATTGGGAATGCTTCTTATTTTTATACATTGGATTCAGTTCTCTATATGTTTGAGAAATGAGATCTTTATCAGACAAACTTGCTTCAAAAATTTTTTCACAGTTATTATTGCTGTGTTTCCCTCCATCCTATTCCCCCCACCCATTTAATCTATTCTCTCTTTCCTTTCACCCTGTCCCTCCTCAGAAGTATTTTGCTTCTGACTATCCCATCCCCAATCTACCCTCCCTCCCTTCTCTTGTCTTCTTCCTCTCCTACTTTCCTGTAGGGTAAAATAGATTTCTATACCCAATTGAGTGTGTATGTTATTTCCTCTTTGAGCCAATTCTGATGAGAATAAGATTCACTTACTCCCCCTTACTTCCCACCCTTCCTCTCCATTGTAAAAGCTTTTTCTTGCCTGTTTTGTGTCAGATAATTTAGCCCATTCTACCTCTCCCTTTCTCTTTCTCCCAGTACATTCCTCTCACCCCTTAATTTTATTTTTAAGATATCATCCCTTAATATTCAACTCACATCTCTACCCTCTGTCTATATATTCTCTTTCTAACTGCCCTGATAATGAGAAAGGTCTTATGAGTTACAAATATCATCTTCCTATGTAGGAATGTAAACAGTATAACCTTATTAAGCCCCTTTTGATTTCCCTTTCCTGTTTACTTTTTTATGCTTCTCTTGAGTCTTGTATTTGAATGTCAAATTTTCTATTCAGCTCTGGTCTTTTCATCAAGAATGCTTGATAGTCCTCTATCTCATTGAATGTCCATTTTTCCCCCTGAAGAATTATACTCAGTTTTGCTGGGTAGGTGATTCTTGATTGTAATCCTAGCTCCTTTGCTTTCTGGAATATCATATTCCAGGTCCTTTAGTCCTTTAAGGTAGAAGCCACTAAATCTTGTGTTTTCCTGACTGTGTCTCCATGATACTTGAATTGTTTCTTTCTGGTTTTTTGCAATATTTTCTCCTTGACTTGGAAAGTCTGGAATTTGGCTAGAATATTCCTGGAATTTTTTATTTTGGGATCTCTTTCAGGAGGTGATCAGTGGATTCTTTCAATTTCTATTTTACCCTCTGGTTCTAGAGTATCAAGGCAGCTTTTCTTGACAATTTCTTGTAAGATGATGTCTAGGCTCTTGTTTTTGATCATGGTTTTCAGGTAGTCCAATAATTTTTAAATTATCTCTCCTGGATCTAGTTTCCAAGTCAGTTGTTTTTCCAATGAGATATTTTACATGGTCTTCTTTTTCTCATTCTTTTGCTTTTGTTTTATTGTTTCTTGATCTTTCATAAAGTCATTAGCTTCCATTTGCTCCATTCTTATTATTAAGGAATTATTTTCTTCAGTGAGCTTTTGGACCTCCTTTTCCATTTGACCCATTCTGCTTTTTAAGGCATTCTTCTCCCCGTTGGCTTTTTGGACCTCTTTTGCCATTTGGCCTAGTCTTTTTTTTAAGATACCTAGTGTTATCTTCTCCCATTCTTTTGTCTCCTTGACCAAGATGTTGACGGGTTTTTCATAATTTTCTTGCATCACTCTCATTTCTCTTCCCAATTTTTCCTCTACTTCTCTTACTTGATTTTCAAAGTCCTTTTTGAGCTCTTCCATGGTTTGAGACCAATTTATGTTTTTCTTGGATGCTTTGGATATACAAGCTTTGACTTTGTTGTCTTCTTCTGAGTATGTGTTTTGATCTTCCTTGTCACCATAGTAACTTCTATAGCCAGTTGTTTGCTCATTTTCGCAGCCTATTACTTGACTTTTAACTTTCTGTTAAAGTAGGATCCTGCTTCCAGGGTGGAGGATGCACTGTTCAAACTTTAGGGGTTGCAGCTCTTTCCAGAGATACTTCTAGGGACCTGTAAATTTTCTTTTTTTTATATTGAAGAGTAATAAGTTGCCAGATATATTGTATTTTGCAAAAAAAATGATTATTTTTCTTTATCCATAGGTCCTTCCAGCTCTAAGTTTCTAGAAATTGAACTGCCACTGTTACCACCTATACTTACCAAAGAAGGCTGGAAACTGAGAAAAGTTTGACTGTGTTCTTAATTGGGATTTTTCCATTTGTTGCCATAATTTTTCATTTCCTTTTCCTTTTTCATTCTTTTCTTTTCTTTTATGGACCATCTTCTCCACAGTTGCTGATACCTTTTCATGCTTCTATTGATTCTTGTGTTTGAAAGGCAAATTTTCTATTCAGCTCTCGTATTTTTACTGAGAAAGCTTGAAAGACCTCTATTTTATTGAAAATCCATATTTTGCCTTGGAGCATTATACTCAGTTTCACTGAGTAGGTGATTCTTGGTTTTAATCCTAGCTCCATTGATCTCCAGAATATCATATTCCAAGTCCTTCAATCCCTTAATGTAGAAGCTGCTAGATCTTGTGTTATCCTGATTGTGTTTCCATGATACTCAAATTGTTTCTTTCTGGCTGCTTGCAGTATTTTCTCCTTGATCAGGGAGCTCTGGAATCTGGTAACAATATTCCTAGGGGTTTTCTTTTTGGGATCTTTTTCAGGAAGAGATCTGTGGATTCTTTCAATTTCTATTTTACCCTCTAGCTCTAGAATATCAGGGCAGTTTTCCTTGATAATTTCTTGAGAGATGATATCTAGGCTCTTTTTTTGATCATGACTTTCAGGTAGTCCAATAAGTTTTAAATTGTCTCTCCTGAATCTATTTTCCAGGTCAGTGGTTTTTCCAATGAGATATTTCACATTGTTTTCAATTTTTTCATTCCTTTTGTGCTGTTTTATAATATCTCGTTTTCTCATAAAGTCACTTGCTCCAATGTAATTTTCAAGGTAGTATTTTCTTCAGTGCTCTTTTGGACCTCCTTTTCCATTTGGCTAATTCTGCCTTTCAAGGCATTCTTCTCCTCATTGGCTTTTTGGAGCTCTTTTGCCATTTGAGTTAGTCTATTTTTTAAGATGTTATTTTCTTCAGTATTTTTTGGGGTCTTGTTTAGCAAGTCATTGAGTTGTTTTCCATGGTTTTCTTGCATCACTCTCATTTCTCTTCCCAATTTTTCCTCTACTTCTCTTACTTGCTTTTCCAAATCGTTTTTGAGCTCTTTCATGGCCTGAGACCAATTCAGGTTTTTCTTGGAGGCTTTTGATGTAGGCTCTTTGACTTTGTTGACTTCTTCTGGCTATATGTTTTGGTCTTCTTTGTCACCAAAGAAAGATTCCAAAGTCTGAGTCTGAATCTGAGTCCATTTTCGCTGCCTGTTCATGTTCCCAGCCAACTACTTGACCCTTGAGCTTTTCATCGGGTTATGACTGCTTGTAGAGTAGAGAGTACTTTGTCCCAAGCTTGAGGGGCTGTGCTGCTGTTTTCAGAGCTATTTCTGCACAGCAAACTCTGCCATACCAGCGCACCTCCTCAGCCAAAAACTGCCAACCCAGATCATGACTCAGATCCAAGCAGGCTCTGCACTCCCACTCTGATCTGCCACTTAATTCCTCCCACCAGATAGGCCTGGGGTCTGAGGCAACTGCAGCTGTAGCTCTGGAAGCAGCCTCAGAGCTGCACCACCTCCTATGCTCCCGGGGCATTTGCTGACCGTGAACTCCTTCCACTCTGTCCCAGCAGGTTTTCCCACTAACCTTCTCTGTTGTCTTTGGCATCTGTGGTTTGAGAAGTCTGGTAACTGCCGCAGCTCACTGATTCTGGGTGGTATGGCCTGTTCCACCCAGCTCCTGGTCTGGTTGGTCCAGGCGCAGCCCACGCTGGGCTCTGCTCTGCTCCACTCCCAGGTCCATGTGATAGACCTTACCCAGCAACCATCCAGGCTGTCCTGGGCTGGAGCCCTGCTTCCCTCTGCTATTTCATGGGTTCTGCAGTTCTAGAATTTGTTCAGAGCTATTTTATAGGTGTTTGGAGGGACCTGGGGGAGAGCTTTAGGGAAGCCCCTACTTTCCAGCCACCATCTTGGCTCCCGACCTGTAAATTTTCAGTTCTTCCAAGGTGCTTTGATCTAAGGACAGGTGTTTACTACTCTTCTGGTCTATGCTCTTGTCTGTGAGGGACCACAAACACTCTCTTCTGCCCTGGAACTGTGAGGAGGGTCCCCCCTCCACTGTGGCCACAAGCTCTGCTATACTAGTGCTCCTCCTCAACCTGGGCCTGCCACCCAGGACTTCAACCCAGATCCAAGTATGGGCAAAGAAACAGAGTCCTGCCCCAGTGCTAGCAAAAAGACCCTTGTAATCTCCTTTTCACCAGTTACTGTTTGACCCCCTTACCATCTGGGCTGAGAGGTCCAGAATAAGCCACTGCTGCCGTTGCTGCTGCTTCAATCACTCCCAAGGCTTGCTCCTGGTTTGCTGGGGCCAGGGCTGTGCTGGCACATCTTGCACTAGACTGTGCTCCCCTTTCACCTAGGTGCAACAGATCTTTCCTGCTGAATTTCTAAGTTGTCTTTGGCATCTATGGGCTGAGAGGAAGCCACTGCTGCTGCCACTGATTCAGTTATCCCAGGCCCTGCTCTGGGTTTGCTGGGTCTAAGTCTCAGCTGGCATGGACTATGCTGGACTGTACTCCTCTTTCATCTTAGTGAAAAAGACTTTTCCTGCCAACCTTCCAAGTTGTCTTAGGCTATAAATTTGCTTTACTTTATCGTTTTGCGGGTTCTGATACTCTAGAATTTGTTTAGAGTCATTTTAAAAAGGTATTTGGAGGGGTTTGGGGGAGAGCTCAGATGAGTCCCTGCCTTTACTCTTCCATCTTGGCTGTCCCTCATTTTTCTCATTTGTAAATGAGGGCATTTGATTGTAGAGACCAGCTCTAAAGCTATGATCCTTCATGTGACCTTGGGCAAGTAACTTAAACTTTATAGGCCTCAATGTCTTCATCTATAAAATGGACTCAATGACCTCCAAGGTCCCTTCTCACTCTAAAGCTATAAGTCTATATTTCTGTGATTCTGAGGACTAGAACTCTGGGGGCTGTCTGATTGAGGGTATTTGTAATGGCAAGCAAAGTGGGAATTTTTGCTATTTTTTCTTTTGGAATGCTTCTCAGCACTAAAGCAATCAAATGCATTTGATTGAGTGTTGCCTTTGTTTGAATCAAGAGTCTTTGACTGAATCAAGAGTCATTGATGATTTGCTTAAGTCACAAAAAAGCATAAGTTACACAAGTTTGAGTCACATGGTTGTGATGTCCTCTGACCCTGAAGAAGTGTATATATACTCTGAGGTTAGCATTTTACTTTGGGGGCTCACTCGTTGGAAGAGTGTTCGTGTGGAGACTCTGGGTAGCCATTAAGGAGCACCCCGCCCCCAGCTTTGAATATCCAGATGTTGGTGCTTCTCTCTCTGGTAACTATGTATGTATTGCTATGGACAGACAGTTAGAAGCCCTGTCTGCTGATTTGTATTATTTGCTCTGTTTATATAATTTCTGCTTGTAATTTCTGTTTGTGTTTTCTCTGAAGTTCAAGGTGCTGACTTTTCCCCCTGAAGTAAATGAATGATATATGTATATTTAACTAAAGTGAGATTGTAAGCCCCTTAAAGTTGCTTTCCTTAGAAAAGCAGATCAAAGAACTTGTGCTAGGAGCCCTCCTGTGTGCTGGTGTTATTGGCCTTACACCTCTACAACAGCTGCAAGCAACATTGGTGTTATAGTATTCTGCTCAGTAATTTTATCTTAAGGACAGTTTGGGCACATGGAAGGAATTCAGGGCCTTTTGGGCAGTACAGCAGATCCTGTCTCACTTCTCACCACTCTCCCAACTTTTGCCAGGGGCTGCCATGGGACGGATTTTTGGTGAGATCCTAGCTGTCATCTTCCCAGAGGGCATCAAGACAGATGATGGGGTCATCAATACCATCATCCCTGGCGCATATGCCCTGGCAGGTAAATTTCTCTGTATGACCAAAGAACATTAACCATGCCTGAGCCTCCAGGGCAGTTTGAGAAGAGCCTGCCTGTGGTGGGGTAGTGATAAGCAAAAGATGCAAAGCTAAGCCTGGCCTTAGAGTCATAGGAACCAGAACCATAGGGCAGCCTCTGGTCCAAGGCCAACCTTGCTTAAGGACAAAAGTCTTTACCAGGGTTGCCCCCTTTCTCTGGGAGCATCTCAGGCACATTCTTATGTAGGTCTTAGGTGCTAGTTGTTGACCCCTCCCCAGCACTCTTGTTAAACCCAGAGGTTCCAGGAGGTAGAAAGGGGATTGGGTTGGGGTGGTCTGGGGCTAACTCCCAGCTTTCCCCGCCCCCATCTCCTTGATAGGAGCTGCTGCCTTCTCAGGAGCAGTGACTCACACCATCTCCACGGCCCTGCTGGCCTTTGAACTGACAGGCCAGTTTGTCCATGTGCTTCCTGTACTGATGGCTGTGCTGGCAGCCAATGCTGTGTGTCAAAACTGCCAGCCCTCCTTCTATGATAATGGCATCATCCTGAAGAAGCTTCCCTACCTGCCCTGGGTCCTAGGCCGCAAACTCAAGTGAGTCCTAACCATTGCCAACTGCCTGGTGGGCTGGGAGGAAGGCCCAGGACTCCCTCACAGGGGCTGCTGTCCTGGAAAGAGCACTGGCCTGGAGGCAGAGGCTCTCTGCTGCTGAGTATGCATGTAACCTGGAGCAAGGAATTTCTCCTCTCAGGTTCTCAGTTTCCTTGCCTGTAAAATGAGTGGTTTGGACTAGATAGCCTCTAAAATCCCTTCCAGCTCTAGAACTATGGTCCCACAGTCCTTCTGGCTCTATACATTCTAAGGGTATCCCCCAGCTCTGACATTCTGTGTTCTAAGGGCCCTCCCAGCTCTGGCATTCTGCATTCTAAACTCCCTCCCAGCTCTGACATCCTGTGTTCTAAGGGATCTTCCAGCTTTATTGATCCTCGCACAGCTCTAGTGGTTCCTTACATCTTCTATCTCTGGCCTAGAACAAAGGGAGTCTCTTCCCTGGCCTCTCTTGCCATGACACCCTCCTCTCTAGATTCCCAGGGCAGCACAAAGGCCCAGGGTGTCATTCCTGGTTCCTTCTCTGACTGGGTCTCCTTTGCCCTCAGCTCCCACTGGGTGACTGCTGAGCTCTTCATGAACCCAAACATCACCACCCTGGCCAAAGATTCCTCCATGGATGAGGTGATCCAAACGGTGACCTCCACAGAAGCTGTTGAATACCCCCTGGTGGAGAGTGCAGGTGACCTGTGGGAGGGAGAGGGCTGGGCATTCCCCTTCCTTTCCCTCTAGTCTCCTGCCTGGAGGAGAAAAGGCCAGAAATGTAAGCAGGAGAGACCTTTCTTAAACACCTGTTGTAGACAAGGTGCCATGGTCAACTTTGGGCTACTAAGGTAGAAAGATACAACACTGACCCAGCCCAGGAGGACTTTATGACCTGATGGTGAGAAGGCTAAATACCCACATGACTAGGATCCAAGGGAGAAGGTGATGAAGCATAATAGAGAGATCCAAATAGGATAGTATGTTTAGCCAGAGGACCTGGATTCAAATCCCACCTGAGATGGCAGCTACCTTTGTGACCTCATTGAGTCACTTTACCTTCAATTTCCTCCCTTGTAGAATGAGGGGGTTGGATTTCAGGGCCTCTGAGGGCCCTTCCCACTCTACATCTAGAGTCTTAAGTCACTTCTTGAGCCTCAGTTTCCCCATCTGTAAAATGAGAGGGTTGGACTTGATGGCCTCTGAGGTCCTTCTGTCTATGGTGACAGGCATTATCACCCCATGGGCTTAATTGTGTAATGGGGAATTTAAAGGGGGAGAAACTACTTTTGCCCTGGTGGAGAAGGAGACTGCTGAGGGAAGGCTTCATGGAGGAATACGTAGTACTTGATTTGAAGCTTGAAGGAAGGGAAGCTATTCTCCAAATGGAGGTGGGGAGTTCATTCCAATGTGTGAGTGGGCTAGCCTTAGTCTGCCTAGCCCCTGAGGGCAGGGGCCAATAGGAGCAATTGGTAGATGTTGGGGTTGGGGGAGAGAAACAGAGAGAGAGAGAGAGAGAGAGAGAGAGAGAGAGAGAGAGAGAGAGAGAGACAGAGAGAGACAGAGAGACAGAGAGACAGAGAGACAGAGACAGAGAGAGAGAGAGAGAGAGAGACAGAAAGACAGACAGATAGAGAAAGAGAAGAGAAAGACAGAGACAGAGACAAAGAGACAGAGAGAGGAGAGAGAGAGAGACAGAGAGAGAGACAGAGAGAGAGAGAGAGACAGAGAGAAAGACAGAGAGGGGGGTGGGGTGAGGAGTGCCTTAGCCTCAGTGTTAGGAGAAGCTTCCTAACAATTCCAGCTGTTCCAAGGTGGGGTGGGAGGCTTTGATGGGGGTGCTGTTGTAGAGGGGATTGGTAGATCAGGAATGGCTCACACTGGTTGATCTCTGAGGTTTCTTCTGTGGCTAAAAGTCTAATTCAGCTGGAACATAATGTCCATGAGAGGGAGTGATATGAAATGAATTGAGAAAAGCAAGGATGAGGCATATCATAGAGGGCTTTGAATGCCAGGATCAGTCTTGCTCTGGAGACCTCTGGGAGTCACTTAAAATAAT